>NC_044032.1:52641260-52953161 GCF_901765095.1 Microcaecilia unicolor
AGTTATGACAGCCTTTCTTGCTGTCTTAACGTTTCGCGTTTTAACCGGTTAATGGGCTGAAAATCATTGTTAACCGGCTTGTTCAAGCTCCACCCCTAACCTAGCCGGTTAGAGGATGGCCAGTGAATGGGGGGATATTCAACTGCACTAACCGTTAAATGCCACTTCTTAGTATCCCCAGATAGCTTGGTACAAGCCATTTAAATGGCCAGGAGCCTCCCCTGGCCGTTTAATGGCTTTGAATATTGGGCCCTAGGTTTTTCATGCCACTTAAAATTTTGAGTAAGAGATAGGTAAGACCTTCAAATGTTTATAACCTAACTGATGTTTGCAACTAAGCAGTTCTATTACAGTGCAACACTACTTCTGGTTGAGGTGATTTGCAGTTTAAAACAGATGACAAGTTAACAAGCTCAGCTATATTTCTTCTTGCAAAGGGTTAAATTTGTTGTGAAAGCCTTGTCCCTGTTCTGATTTATTTCAGAGGATTATTTATATCCATTTTTGACCGGGGTCATATTAGATCCATTTTGGACAACTGGCCAGAAACAAATGTGAAGGTACAAGTGCTCCACAATATTGTCAATGTCTTCTGTTTCTGTGTGGCTCACTAATTTTCTTCCCGTGGCAGGAGAGGGCAAACCAGGAGACCACTCAAGATCCCATGCCTTGTTGATTAAAAAAACAAAACAAAAACCCCAAAACAAAAAGTACCCAAATACCAAGTTGCAAATGACTTATGGGAGACAACACGTGTAATGATTTCCTGGCAGATTGTTAGCAGGGTGGTTTGGTTTGCCATTGCCTTCCCCAGTCATTTTTACCTCCTTTCCCTGAGGTGAAAGTACATGCTGATGGTTCTGTTTGCTTTGCAGCCGCTCTTTGCTGTCCTCTAAAGCTGCTTCTTTAGGCGACTGCCTAGGGTAGCTAATAATTTAAGTCTGGGGGCAGGAAAATTCCAGAACACTTATACAAAAAGTGTTTGTAGTAATTTTCTGGTGTATTTTCTGCCTTCTAGAAGTTTCTAGAAACTGAAAGCTTAACTAAAATATTTAAAATCTGTGTGAACTTGTGTTTTCTCATTTTATGCACCCCTGTTTTGTTTTTTTGCTGTTTCCCTGCAGCTTTAAACCTAGCTCTGATTGATTTTTGTGATTGCTGTGTATGTCTTATATATCTTGTGACTTCTTTCATCAACAGGCTGTTGTGGTAACCGATGGGGAGAGAATCCTGGGCCTTGGTGATCTGGGGGTCTATGGTATGGGCATTCCAGTGGGAAAGTTGTGCTTGTATACAGCATGTGCTGGCATACGCCCACAGAAATGTCTTCCTGTGTGTATCGACGTTGGGACTGACAATCCCGTGAGTAGGATTCATTTTTATTCTTCATTTTTATCTTCAGAACACATTTTACTAGCATGTGATTGCAGTAATTTGTTTTTTTTTTCAATTAGGCCTTTTATATTGAGATGCTGTACCTAATGGTGATTTTTGAATAAAGATAATTTTTCAATGATTTAGAAAGTTATAGTGGTTGCATTTTTTTTCTTATTGCAACAAGATGTAGGTCTTAGTTCATATACCCTGGAGGAAAGGAGAACCAGGGGTGATATGATACAGATGTTCAAATAATTGACAGGTATTAATCTGCAAACGAACCTTTTTCAGAAACAAGAAGGTAATGGAACTAGAGGATGTAAATTGAGGTTGAAGGGGGGGGGGGGCGACTAGGGAATTATTTTAAGAAAATCACCGAGAAGGTGGTGCGTACTTGGAATGCTTTCCTGTAGCAGCTGGTGATGAAAATCGTAACGGAATTCAAAAACGCGTGGGATAAACACAAAGGAATCCTGTTTAGAAGGAATCGATCTGAAGAAGCTTAGTAGAAACCAGGTAGCAACACTGGTAATTAAGAAGCAAAGCCAGCACTAGCAGACTTCAACGGTCTGTGCCTTGATTGTGGCCTGGATAGATATGGATGGGCTGGACTGACTTTTTCAAGGGTTTTGATGACAACTTCAGAAGTTTTAGAACAAGGACAGTGCTGGGCAGACCTCTAGTGGAGGAGTATGCTAGTGGTTAGTGCAGTGGACTTTGATCCTGGGGTACTGAGTTCAATTCCCACTGCAGCTCCTTGTGACTCTGGGCAAGTCACTTAACCCTCCATTGCCCCTGGTACAAAATAAGTACCTGAATATATGTAAACTGCTTTGAATGTAGTTGCAAAAACCTCAGAAAGGCGGTATATCAAGTCCCATTTCCCTTTCCCTCTATGGCCTATACCCTGAAAATAGCATGAACAAATCAAGATCAGGTATACATATGTTGTATCACCTCATACCTATATGCAGCACTTCTCCCATTCTGAGTATCGCAGATGGAGGGTGCCAACCCTGCGTCCATTGCAGGTGGGAGTGAATCTGACCACTGAAGTTGGAGTGATAATGACAAGATTGTGGTGGAGGTTTCTTTTCTATCCTGATTTCCTAAAGGTCCAGTTCCTGTGATCACTTGTTTTGATCTTTTAGCCCATCTCTAGCAGAAATCATTACAGACTGGGTACCATGAACCTTGAGCTCAGTTTGTTTTCTTGAAATCTTTTGAGCAACAAGGTTTCCAGTATGGAACATATGACCAATAAAAATCCCAATTTACTTTCTCTCTCTGCCTCCCTTCCCATGCCTTCTACTGAGTTAAGAACATAACGGATCTCACGGTCTTACCTCTGCATCCTTTCAGAAATCAACTCTTAGCCTGTGACTTCTGCGTCCATAGAGGCAGGAGTAACTTTTTATTGAATGAATATCATTTATGAAAACTTGCTACACCCCCTGGCTTTCAAAGATTACTGTGGTTTATAAAACTTAAAATAATCTGACAAGCTTTCAAAAGTTATCCCAGTACACTGCACTGACCTGATGAAGAGAGGCTGAAGATATCAGTTTGTCTGGTCTTAAGTTTTCAAGCTGTTTGTAATACGACTTCTGAAATGATGGGACACTTAATGTAATATCTCATGTCTTTACTGGCATCATTTAATCCTTATGAAGCAGAGTGCTTGAGCAGCGAAGCCTCAAATAGGACATAATGCATCTGAGGAAATAAGCTTTTATCTTTGTAAACTTGCACCTTAATAAATCAGTTAGTCTCTTAGGTGCCATTAGCCCCTCTCATTTTTGCTGCTTCAGATTAACACTGTTACCCCTCTAAAGGCTTTGATAAAGTGTTGTTAGTATGTTCTGATAGCAGCCAGTTTTGGGGCTGCAGTACTGCAGGGTGGGGGAGGGGGTCTGGTGGGAAATAAACCAGGGGGAGAAGGCCAAGAGAAAGCAGAAGGAGGGAGCCCAAAGTGAGATGATTATGTGGAGGAATGAGTGAGATTGGATGGATTTTGCCGTACATGGGGATCTTGTCTTCCAGGCTGTGCTTTAGCTACCTGCGAATTAACAGTGGCCCTGGCAAGCTTTGTGTATTGTGGATGCAAGAGCTTTAGGTTCACAAACCGTTCTCAAAGGCCTAGTACATAAGTTTCAGATACTGCTAGTTTTTAGATAAACTGACTGAAATGATTCCAAGAACAGAATGTAATGTTTTTTAATGTTCTTCTCTTTTTTTTTTTTTTGTCATTTTGTAGACATTATTAAAAGATCCATTTTATATGGGCCTCTATCAGAAGAGAGATCGATCACAGCTTTATGATGACCTTATTGATGAATTCATGCAAGCTGTCACGGACAGGTACTGAGCATAATCTATAAACCATGTTTAATGAAAGAACAGCAGGTAGCGCTTCATTCTGAAACTGTCTAGCAGATGATGACCTTTTGATCAATTTTTATTCCCTTATTTAGGGGCTGGGTGTGGAGATTATGGTGCTCATTTTCAAATCACATAGACATACAAAGTTACATAGTAATCTGTGTAACTTTGTAAGTCTATGCGCTTTGAAAATGAGCCTCTAAACTTTTGTTCTCCTTTTCAGAAGGGTTTATGTTGGAAGTAAACTGCTTTAATTGCTCCACAGAAAGGCGGTATATCAAATCCCATTTCTATTAGCCATTAACTTGCGTTTGCTCATTATAAGTGATGATTTTTTTTATATTATTCTGCATCCTACCTTTCTCTCATGCCTCCCCCCAAAATCATATACTTACCATACTCCTACACACATACGATGTAAGAAGCAGTGTAGTTAAAAGACTTATTCTGGGAAGTCATTACATTAAGTTATAGTTGTTTTGATAATGACAACATTTGTTGGGCGTTGATATATCATTTTCAGTCAATTTAGTGGGTATATATTTGTACACTCATTCTGTCTTGATGACAATCTGTTTAGAACATAAGAGTAGCCATACTGGGTTATACCAATAGTCCATCTAGCCCAGTATCCTGTTTCCAAAGGTGGCCAAGCCAGGCAGAAACCCAAATCATGGCAACATTCCATTCTTCAATCTGGAACTCTTTGCCGGAGGATGTAGTAACAGCTGTTAGAGTATCTGGGTTTTAAAAAAGGTTTGGACAAGTTCTTGGAGGAAATGTCCATAGTCTGCTATTGAGACAGACATGGGGAAGCAACTGCTTGCCCTGGGATTTGTAGCATGGGATGTTGCCACGATTTGGGTGTCTGGTAGGTACTTGTGACCTGGCTTGGCTACTGTTGGAAGCAGGATACTGGGCTAGATAGACCATTGGTCTGACCCAGTATGGCTACTTTTATGTTCTTAAGTAGCCACCCTCTGGACCAGCTCCATCCTGTTTATAATTTTTTGATGGTGTCTCTGTAACTGTAAATAGTACTCTAAATGAGGTCTCACCAGAAACTTATACAGAGGCATTATCGGCTACTTCAGTGTTTCCCAAACTGTGCGCCGTGGCAAATCGGGGCCGGCGCAACCTGGTAAGCATGGCAGGGGTTTGCCACAAGCCATGCTTACTGCTGTCACAGTTCCAGACCTAGCTGCCCGCCCTCAGCTCCCCCACAGCCCCCTTTTCGTTCCTGCCGCCCTTCGTTTTTTAAATCTTTTATTTTATCTCAAAATCAAAGCAGTGACAGCAGCGAAAGAAGCAGGCTTGCCTCGAGCGTTCCCTTCCCTCTCATTGTCCCGCCTTCCTCTGATGTACTTTCCTGTTTCTGCAAGGGCGGGACACTGAGAGGGAAAGGAAGGCTCAAGGCAAGCCTGCTTCTTTCGCTGCTGTCACCGCTTTGATTTTGAGGTAAAATAAAAGATTTAAAAAACGCAGGGCAGCAGGAATAAAAGGGGAATGTTGCGGGAGAAGAGGGTGGGCAGGAGGGGCTAGGGTTTGAACTGGAACTCTGAGGCTGAAAAGGGGGGGTATTTTGGGGGTTGGGGCAAGTCACTGGACATGAATGGGAGGGGAGGATAGGGGCAAAGGAGAATCGCTAGACATAGATGGGAGAAGAGGGCAGGGAACAGAGGAGAAATCGCTGGACATGGATAGGAGGGAAGAATAGGGGTAAAGGAGAATCGCTGGACATGGAGGGGAGAGAGGAGAATTGCTGGACATGGATGGAGGGGGGCAGGGGAGAGAGGAGAATGCTAGATATGGATGGATGGAGGCGAGGGCAGAGGAGAGCTGCTGCTGGACATGGAGGGGTGGGCAGAGGAGAGTTGCTGGGGATGTATGGAGGGTAGGGGAGAGTTGCTGCTGGACATGGATGGAGGGGAGGGCAGGAGAGAGAGGAGAGTTGCTGGACATTGGGGGAGGGCAGGGGAGAGAGGAGAGTTGCTGGACATGGATGGAGTGGAGGGAAGACAGGAAAGATGCACAAACCTATGAGCTGCATCGAAGTTGTCATTCTTTTTTGTTGGTAGCATATTTTTTATTTAATCTCACTAATATTTTTAAACATGGTTTGTGCAGCATACAGATGTACAAAGAGGAAAGTAGAATACAAATTTGTTATAAATTGTAATCATTGTGTTATTTGGAGGGGCGGAGACCTATGTGGCCGAGAGGGGCGGAGGTTGGGGGGGGGGTGCCATGAAAAATTGCTCGGACATGAAGGGTGCCGTGAACTGAAAAAGTTTGGAAATCACTTGGCCACTTTTTTTCCTGTTGACCATTCCTCTCTATATATACCCAAGCATCCTTCTGGCTTTTGTTATCACCTGTTCTACCTGTTTGGCTATCTTAAGATCATCACATACAATCGCACACAAGTTCCACTTCTCTTTCGTGCACTCTAAGGAGTGAAATTATGACGTGTTTTGCCCTCAGAGAGTGTTATTGCTATAACACGAAATTTCAGGGAAAAACTGAATGTTATGGTTTATTTGGAAGGAGGGAAGGGTTAGGTGTATGATGCAATTAGACAAGGAGAAGTGCAGATACAGGACTTTGATTTGTTCACAGAGAAGGAATTATTCTTCACTGTAGCAAAACATAACTATAAAAGCAGTATGTAAGAGAGAGAGAGCCCCGGTGCAGGCCGCAGGCAGCCTGTAAGTGCCACTGCTACTGATGCTGTCCAGCAAAGACTAGAGGTGATTTTAAGGTATGAGGGAGGAGTTGGGAGACACAACCCCTGTTAAAAATTCCTGGCTGTGCTACTGGCACTAAAATGTTTAGATAAGCACGGATAAAAAGGAGAGAAGGTTTTGATGATTAAAAAATAGGAGTCCTCAGTAGTATTTACAGTATAAAACTGCAATAAAAACTAAAATTCAATAGCACAACCTAAGTAATATCTTTCTTTTGTATAAACCACTTTTGAGAGATTTTATGTTTTGATGATAAAAACTCATTTGCATAATTCTACTTCATATTCTGCAGGTATGGGCAGAACACGCTTATTCAGTTTGAAGACTTCGGGAATCACAATGCTTTTAGATTTCTGAGGAAATACAGAGAAAAATACTGTACCTTCAACGATGACATTCAGGGTAAAATGTGATACCTCATTACTGACCTGGCTCATTTTGAGCATTGATATGCCAAATTAGTAATCTGCCTATAGTTGTCTTTGGAGTCCTTTGTTATCTAATTGATTTTTCACCTATAAACTCCTTTTTTTTTTTTTTTTTTTTTTTGCAAAGGTGAAATTCAGTTTTAAACTGATTTTTACTCTTATTTTAGATTGTCTTGAACAGTGTTTGTGAAACTCTCCTTTGCATCTCTGACCCCGACTCTTACCGACGCTGGCTGTTTTACATAGGGAGGAAGAAGTACAGTGTGATCATCACTGCATTGTGCTGTCAACTTTCAGCTCTGTTGAACTTTTAGGAAGTTTAAGCCCCATATACTTATATTTCATGCTGTTGTCAAGAAATGGAAGTACCGGTACTGTGTGGCACAAAGGGGGTAATTCTATAAAGATGTGCGAATGTTTATGCACCAAATATGCATGTAAATGACTAGAATAGTGCACATATGAGCATTAAGTGCCAAAATTCCACCTAAGTGATATTCTATAAACACATACCTAATCGCAGGAGCGTGTAGTTGGAAGGTGGGTATACACATGGGTGGCATTTGGGTGAAGCATGGGAGAGGTGCACAGTACCCATGCACATGCGCGTGCAACTTGATTGGCCAATGAGCTGGTTAACCATCAATAACTGGATGCTAGCAACTAGTTATTGATGTTAATTGGCACCAGTTAGAATTTGCACATGCATCTGGTTGTGCGCTATTCTATAATGCTAGGCACCTAAATCCCCATAGTGGTGACCCAAACGGGGCGTGGCCATGAGAGGGGCATGGGAGGGTCGGGGCATTCCAGTTTGCATGCAGTGTTCTAGAATGGGTCTGTGCGCATAATTACCGCACAGGGATTTACACCAGGTTTCAGCAGGCGTAAGTCTGGCACCCAGAGTTGGGTACGGGACGTGTGCTCTTTATAGAATAGCACTTAGTGCCGATCTTTTCCAGCACTCGTTTATTAGCACCTAAGATACTTTTAATTTATAGAAGTTTAAGCAATTAAAGCGCAATTGTACCTGTTTGTAATATGTAAACTGCTTTGCTTGTGCCACAGAAAAGCAGTATATCAAGAATTTCATAAACAGAAGGTGTTTCTGAACAGCAAACAATTGCACCTGTTGCTCTGTGGCTGCTGTTAAGTGTTTGGGCCAAAATTATAGGCACGTATTTTACCTGCTAAGCTAATATTCTAAAAAGAAAGTATGCCCTGTTGCCCTCAAAGTGACTGAGAGCCCGTGATCCATCCAGTAGTCAGCAAGAGTGCCAGAGACTAGTAGAAAATAAGGCATGGGGACTGTAGGTGGTGGAAACACTAAGCAGTGGCGCTGGAGAAGGGAGATGAAGAAGAGTGAGCAGTAGGGTGGTGGAAGAGTGAAAGAAACAGTGTGACAAGGCGGTGGCCGTAGCTAGAAGGTTGTTAGGCTGTATAGAGAGAGGTGTGACCAGCAGAAGAAAAAAGGTTTTAATGCCCCTGTATAAGTCGTTGGTGAGGCCCCACCTGGAGTATTGTGTTCAGTTTTGGAGGCCGTATCTTGTTAAGGATGTAAAAAGAATTGAAGCGGTGCAAAGAAAAGCTACGAGAATGGTATGGGATTTGCGTTACAAGACGTATGAGGAGAGACTTGCTGAACTAAACATGTATACTCTGGAGGAAAGGAGAAACAGGGGTGATATGATACAGACGTTCAAATATTTGAAAGGTATTAATCTGCAAACAAACCTTTTCCGGAGATGGGAAGGTGGTAGAACTAGAGGACATGAAATGAGATTGAAGGGGGGCAGACTCAAGAAAAATGTCAGGAAGTATTTTTTCACGGAGAGAGTGTGGATACATGGAATGTCCTCCCGCGGGAGGTGGTGGAGATGAAAGCGGTAACGGAATTAAAAAACGCATGGGATAAACATAAAGGAATCCTGTTCAGAAGGAATGGATCCTCAGAAGCTTAGCGGAGATTGGGTGGCAGAGCCGGTGGTGGGAGGCAGGGCTGGTGGTTGGGAGGCGGGGCTAATGCTGGGCAGACTTCTACGGTCTGTGCCGTGAAAATGGCAGATACTAATCAAGGTCAGGTATACACAAAAAGTAGCACATATGAGTTACCTTGTTGGGCAGACTGGATGGACCATGCAGGTCTTTCTCTGCCGTCATCTACTATGTTACTATGTAAGTGGAGGCTGTGGAAGGGAGGGATGAGAGAAACTGGCTTAATTCTCTCTTCTTTTTTTTTTTTTTTGCACTAATTTTCTCCTGTTTTTATTTTTTCTTGCTATAGTAAACACTAAGGGGGTAATATTCAGCTTGCAGTGGTAAGCAGGTTGTAAGCCACTTGCAGCCACAGGATGATCTAACCCTGGATATTTAGTGCCGGGGCATGCGCAGCTCTCAGCATTGAATATTGGGTACGTGTGCTGACCCGGAAGTTAATGGTGCACCAGTCGATATTCAGAGTGGCACCCAGTTAACTGGACGCATAAAGTTAGGACAGTTGTTTTGCTGTCCTAACTTTATGCATTCACTTAGCGAGTTAGCAGACTGAATATCACCGTTAACCATCTAAGTTCTGGCTCCATCCATGCTCCTCCCCTGCACCACCCCTGTCCTAGCCATTTAGGTGGCCAGTTACGAAGATATTCAACTCTACTATTTAGTTAAGTGGTGCTGAATATCGGTGGCTGGCCAGCTCACAAGTTTAACTGGGCAGGTTCCTCTCGGAGGCATAGCTAGCTGAGTCACCAGGGAAGAGACCACTCCCCCGAAATGGATTTCCGATAGTGCCTATTTTTCACATGGTCTGTTGCGTTTAAAATATGCGCCGTTGGCAATCCACTCCCCTTGACACCACAACCTTGCTACACTTTTCCTGCCTGGTTAAACCTTTCTGAATATTGAACCCTAAAATTCCTAGGAAAGACAAAACGAACTGAAAGCAAAGATCCCATTCATCTTGTGAAACTTTTGATTATCTTTGTAGGGACAGCCTCGGTTGCACTAGCAGGATTGCTGGCAGCCCAGAAGGCTACTAGCAAACCCATCACAGCGCACACAATTCTTTTTCTTGGAGCAGGCGAGGTAAGCTATGATCTTACGTGGATCTGTACAACCCATAGAACTCGCTGAAGCTTTAATCGCTATGAATGGTGAACCTTTACATATCATTTCCAAATATACAAACTGTTCTACAGAATCTCTAAATCATTTGCAACAAAACACTGCAGAGTATATTTTCTGTTACTAAAGGTTCTTCATAAAAGTAACAAAAAGGAGGAAAAGATCTCAAACAACCCGAGTGGTACATCAAACGTCACTGACATCTTCAAAGCACTCACCGGACTATAAATCATCATTGCCCAAAAACCTGCTAAAAATATATTTTTAACTTTTTTTTTTCTTTTTTACTTTCAACAGTTTTTATTGATGGCTCAGCATGTTATACAGAAACAACATATTCCATATATGACAAATTACATAACATAACATGTGCATAAGAATGAGTCGTGAACTTCTGTTCCAGTGTACATAACTTTGTTTTTCCTTTCCCCCCCCATTAATGATACCAATTGTAGAACATTGCAAACCGTTTGTATACAAGCACTTGGCCTATAATCATCCCCTCTAAAGGTCCCTCCCCATCCCCCCTCCCTTGCTTTAGTCGTCCACCTTCTGAGTTCCGCATACTTGCCCATACCAAACTACTGCCTGTCCTCCTTACTACCCCATGGCAACCTATTCAGAATTTGGCTGCGAGCTCTAGTTGATACTTTGAGATATGGCATCCAGATTGCCAGGAACCTTTCCTGTCTCTTCGCCGAAACTCTGGCTTCCCTGGATTCCCATATCATAAGTTGGTGAAGCTTGTTCCTCAAGTACGAGGGAGACATGTCCGACACCCAATGATTAAGAATACATTTCTTCCCTACTATGCATGACTGACTTAGCAGTATGCGTTCTCCCCATGAGCCCACTCCCCAATGCCCCACAAGATTAAACATCATTCTTTCAAAAGTGAGGATAACCTGGTGTCCCAATACCTGACTTAGAAATTGCCTTATCCTCTGCCAGAATAAGTAGATATGTCTACACTGCCACATTTTTAACTTTTTTTAATGCACCAAAATCATCATATTTAGGTCACTATATGAACGCCAAAAATTTTTTATAGCAACTTAGCTTCTTGTCTGATCCGGCTGCTGAACTTCTGGAGTTACGTGATGAAAGGTCATTATACTTGTCTTAAAAGGTAAAGATCATTTTAATGTGTTCAGGAAAGGTTTTTGAATTTGCTTTTCTTAATATATTATTTATTTGGAGTTTGGTTTTTATTTAATGGTCTTCAGGTGGTTTTAAGTGTGTAACTAGTACAGTATGGTTATACGTTTTCACGTCGAAGGAGCCAGACACTGCAACTTCCCAAACAGTTCGTTGTCTCTGTTTGTTCAGTCATCATGTTGGGACCTGTCCTGACTCCTCCTTTGTGGTTTCTGAACTCCTGCTGGGTAGAGTGCATTAATGTCTCTGATGTTGAAGCCAGTTATCAGGCCACATTCTACCCAACAATTCTAATAGAAACTTGACTGTAATACTGTATTTCTTATTGTGTTTGTGTTCTACCTTTCTGTGGTGAACTCAAAGCAGAGTACAGGGGTAAAGATATACAATAAAAAATACACATCATAATATATGACAAATGAGCAGCATAAATCAAAAAGACAATATTCCTGTATCATTATAATAAACCTAATATACTTTTCAGAAATATATTCTGCAAAACTTTTACTCTGGAGAAAAAAAGAGCCACAAAATGATGTGGGTGAGGCCCATCCTTCACCTTAATGTCTCCTCCTTAAGGCAGAATTTAAATTGGGGTCTCAAACTTCAGTTCTCAAGGGCTCCCCCAAAACTTCAGGTTTTCAGAAGGTCCCCAATGAATTTGCATACAGATTACCTCAAGCATATTCATTAGAGAGAGCCTGAAACTCCATTTGTGATTTAAGTATGTAATTGTGCCTGTGGGAGTGGGCTGGGGAACACATGAAAAATAGAAGTGTGTTTAAAAATGTGTGTTGGTGCTTAGAAAAGTGCTTCTGTTTTGTCTTGCCTTTAATTTTCTTGTGTTACATGCTGTAATATAATTACAATTATATGCTGTGGCCAACAGCTGCTCCTAAAGACATTATTGGAAGAATCTCTGTTCTCGATAAAGGCATTTTTTAAATACCTGCATTTACTTGTATTGCAGGGAAAGAAGGTGGGGTGGATTTCAGGAATGATAAAACTTCCATTTATGTATAGAATTTCAATTAAATATTAATGTTAAGACTACAGTGCAACAGCTAGTTCCAGGATATGAGCAGATCCTAGCCTATCTAGTCTGTTCAATCATAATTCTTCCCCTTGGGAAGATAGGTTGAATATGAGAATTCATAAGCTTAACGCTAGCATCCCAGCTTCCATGTCTGCTTGCTTAAACTTTTAATTCTTTCTATACCACTGCCCTCTATATTGGGCCCAGGCATAGTACTACTACTCCTACTACTGATAATTTCTGTAGTACAACAAACACATTTCATTACGTAGCTTCCCACCATTCGAGAACTTGTGTGATATTTGTCCATCAACTAGCAGGTGAAGATAGAGAACTAAAAACTGAGCTGAGACATATCTCTTTTGACATTCATTCCTGCTCCTCAGTATTTTTTATCTCCAGCAGGTGAATGGACACACTTTTCTGCCTCTGTGGTTCTGAGTGATTTGCTCCTGGTCCAGTGGGTCAGCTGGTCCCCAGTTGAGCTTTGTTGGTGGCTTGAGTCTGCAGAGTTGTATTTGAAGGTTTTCAGATACCTGTCTCTGGTGCCCTGCAAATTTACTTCCCTCCCTTCACCTCTCCCCTGTTTCCTGTGAAACTCTCCTTTTCAGCACAACGACCTAATAAAAAAAAAATTAAAAAATAAAGAGGAGAAGAAAAGAGGTTTGCAGAAGAGCATGGGACAGAGTTTCAGTTCTGATTCTGTCTTATCTGGGCTAAGACTCATGGAGACTGTGAGCTGAGGGGGAGCGGCCGGCAGTGGTAAGGCTTTATCTTTTTTGAGATACGGCGACCAGAACTGAACGCAATACTCAAGGTGTGGATGCACCATGGAACGATACAAAGGCAGTGGGACTCGTAGGCTGGCATTGGGGTGTTGCAGTGCATGCAAGCTGGGAATCCTACGGAACATGGAGGAAACAGTTGGCAGCAAGCATGTCTTCGGATTTGGTAAGCATCTGGATATGGCGGGGACTTTGGGCTCTCTGGCATGGCTGGTGCTCAGTTTGATGCAGGAGAGTGCGGGAACGGGAACCATTTTGTTGGGACTGACTGGCAGTGAGGAACAACCACTGATCATGTGTGAAGCACAGCTTCCATTTTACGACCTTAGGGGCCCAGTAGAACATTCAGCTGCATCGGGATCTTTGCTTTCTCCTGCATTTATATTGCTATTTACTGAAGCAGGAACAGTTAGTTGCTTCAGTTTCTCACCCCACTGCCCTTCCATCTCCTAAGAGGTATCAATTAGACCTTCCAGGAGTAGGCAGATGAGGCTCGCTGCTTCTCCCTCCTTATCTGATGTTGCCTCGGTCTATTCAGAGGAGCCATTGTTGAAGGTGCCATTAGAAGGAAGAGATGACCCGAAAGTCCTGAAGTTGTTTCATACAAAGAGGAGCTCTGTACTCTTATTTCTGAGGCACTGGCAATGCCTTCCATTGAGGAGCCTTGTGGTTTGGCATAAGGAGTTTCATCTTCGTCAATCATGAGGTGGCTTAAAGGTCATCCTAAGTCATCCTGACATTTAGGACCTGGTTACAGCAGAATGAGTCTCACCAGAAGTAGGGCTCAGTGAGAAGAGCCATGGCTGACCTCTACCCGTTGGTTCCAGAGGAGAAAAAGAATAGCTTCCCAGAGTGGACTCCCTTGCTACGGCAGAGTCTAAGAAGATCACCCTGCCAGTGGAAAGGGACATTGCCCTAAATGACCTACAGGATAGGAAGCTAGAAGGCTCATTGAAACAAGCTTTTGAAGTGGCCTCTTTTGGCCTTCAAGCGACAGTGTGCAGTTCATTTGTGGCAAGAGCACATGTGAAGTGGCAGCAGTCTATAATGCCCAGCTGGAAGTAGGTTTGGCCTACGTGGCAGATCCTATTTATGACATATTATGGGTTACAGCCTGCAGTGTGTGTTTTGGCTGTCACAGCATGTTGGCAGCTCTGATTATGGTATTGGGCAGTAGATGCAACGTCAAAATCACATCTAATTAAACTGCCCTTTCTGGGCAAGTGACTGTTTAGAGAAGATCTCAGTAACTTGGTGAAAAAACGGGGGGAAACTAAGCTACAGCGGTTGCCGAAGGATATACTGAAAGCCTGGTTGCCAGCAATACGCTCAGAAGTAAAAGTAAAAAGGGGCAATCAGGGAAGACAAAGCAGTAGCAGAGAGAATAAATGAATTCTTTGCTTCGGTCTTCGCAGAGGAAGATTTGGGAGAGATACCAGTGCCAGAAATAGTATTCAAAGCTGATGAGTCAGAGAAACTGAATGAAATCTCTATAAACCTGGAGGATGTAATGGCACAGTTTGACGAATTAAAGAGTAGCAAATCTCCTGGACCGGATGGTATTCATCCCCAAGTACTGATAGAATTGAAAAATGAACTTGCGGAACTATTATTAGTAATATGTAATTTATCTATAAAATCAAGCGTGGTTCCGGAAGATTGGAGGGTGGCCAGTGTAACGCCAATTTAAAAAAAAAAGGCTTCAGAGGTGATTGGGGAAATTATAGACCGGTGAGCCTGATGTCAGTGCTGGGCAAAATGGTAGAGACTATTATAAAGAACAAAATTACTGAGTATACTCAAAAGCATGGATTAATGAGAGAAAGCCAACATGGATTTAGTGAAGGGAAATCTTCCCTCACCAATCTACTACATTTCTTTGAAGGGGTGAACAAATGTGGATAAAGGTGAGCCAGTCGATATTGTGTATCTGGATTTTCAGAAGGCGTTTGACAAAGTACCTCATGAAAGACTCCAGAGGAAACTGGAAAGTCATGGACTAGGAGGTAGTGTCCTATTGTGGTTTAAAAACTGGTTAAAAGATAGAAAACAGAGAGTAGTTTTAAATGGAGAAGAGTAGATAGTGGGGTTCCCCAGGGGTCTGTGCTGGGACTGCTGCTTTTTAACATATTTATAAATGATCTAGAGAGAGGAGTAACTAGTGAGGTAATTAAATTTGCTGATGACACAAAGTTATTCAAAATTGTTAAATTGCAAGACGATTGTGAAAAATTACAAGAGGACCTTATGAGACTGGGAGACTGGGCGTCTAAATGGCAGATGACGTTTAATGTGAGCAAGTGCAAAGTGATGCATGTGGGAAAGAGGAACCCAAATTATAGTTATGTAATGGAAGGTTCCGCATTAGGAGTCACTGACCAGGAAAGGGATCTAGTAGTCATCATTGAGACATTGAAGCCCTCTGCTTAGTGTGCGGCGGCGGCTAAGAAAGCAAATGTTAGGTGTTATTAGGAAAGGAATGGAAACAAAAATGAAGATGTTACAGGGCCTTTCTGTCGCTCCATGGTGCGACCGCATCTTGAGTATTGTGTTCGATTCTGGTCACTGCATCTCAAAAAAGATATGGTGGAATTAGAAAAGGTACAGGGAAGGGTGATGAAAATGATAAAGGGCATGGGACGACTTCCCTGTGAGGAAAAACGGAAGTGACTAGGACTCTTCAGCTTGGAGAAAAGGTGGCTGAGGGGAAATATGACGTCTATAAAATAATGAGTGGAGTGGAATGGGTAGACGTGAATCGCTTGTTTATGCTTTCCAAAAATATCAGACTAGGGGGCACGCAATGAAGCTAGAAAGTAGTAAATTTAAAACGAGTCAGAGAAAATATTTCTTCACTCAACGTGTTGTAGTAGAAGTGGGTAGCTTAGTGGTGTTTAAAAAAGGTTTGGATGGCTTCCTAAAGGAAAAGTCCATAGACCATTATTAAAATGGACTCTGGGAAAAATCCGCTTCTTATTTCTGGAATAAACTGCATAAAATATATTGTACTGTTTTGCGATCTTGCCAGGTACTTGTGACCTGAATTGGCCACTGTTAGAAACAGGATGCTGGACTTGATGGACCTTCAGTTTGTCCCAGTATGGCAATACTTATGTATGTAACCAGAATATAAATTTTTTATTTTTATTTATACCTGGTTCGGGAGCTCTGGAGGGGGGCTTTAAGTTTTAATTTGTGTCCGAGGGCTGGTCCTGCCACGGGATCACGTTTTTGGCGCAAACCACGGGGTTTCCAGACTGCCACGGTGAAGAGGGAATCCGGGCATGGTGAGCAGGGAAAGGCCCTGGCTCCCTGAGGCCTGTAGGAGCTCAGGAAACGCTTTTTTTTTTTTGACCGGCATTAAGGGAGCGCCGTGACGTCATTAATGACGTCAGTCGTTTATGTGCGCTAAGGAAAATAGTCTGAGGTCTCTGGTGGTGGACCGGCGCCTCAGGAACGCTGTCTCCAATGATCTGTATTAAAATTGCAAGGGGGGGACTTGCTTTGACTCAAAAAAGGGTCTGATAATTAAAATAATAATTACGGCCAAAATTGGGCATTATGTGTGTGTGCACATGCGTGAAGTGCACACATGTGGCGCACTTTATATTCATTTTAGCCTGGAGGTTGTTGGGAGTAGGAGGGGGGTTGTTGTGGGTTGCTTGATGACCCTTTAACCCCAAAACGGCATGACTTTCGGTGCATGCTCAGTGAGGTCTAAGGAGTCTTGCACTGACACCTACTATTTAAAAAGTGTTAAAAATAAATTTAAAAAATGAGTGCAAATGTTTTAATTGTAGAATTCAAATGTGAGAAGCAGATATATGTGTGCTATGGCTTTGTTCGAGCTCAGGCTTTATGCAAATTAGTCCATTTTCAGTAAGTTCTAATTTGGGTATTTGGGTTGAAATTAATGCAGATTTTTAGAGCATGACTGTGACTTGAATTGTAATGTTAACATCCAAAAATGTTAATAATTAATTGAAATATAAATAAAGATGTGGTACATGCACTTTTGCTT
This sequence comes from Microcaecilia unicolor, assembly GCF_901765095.1. Taxonomy (NCBI): domain Eukaryota; kingdom Metazoa; phylum Chordata; class Amphibia; order Gymnophiona; family Siphonopidae; genus Microcaecilia; species Microcaecilia unicolor. The sequence goes on from NC_044032.1 coordinate 52,658,315, forward strand.
TTTCATTTAAGGCCAATGTGAGCAATTGATGGCCAGATACAAGGGGTCTGATTGGGGGAGGGGGCTGGTTCATGAGTTGTTGGAAAAGCATCAGAAGGCAGGGTAATACATGATGAAGCCGGTAGATATATCTGAGACTGTCATCTATTTCAGAGCTTTCAGAAGTCTGTTTTTGGTTTGCTTTTTTAATAAAGTTACTGGATATAGTAACCGTTCTGAGTGGTATCATTTCTCAGTGGTTTTGATAACAATTAAAATTAGCTGTGTTTTTTTTTCTCACACAGGCTGCTCTTGGAATTGCCAACCTCATAGTTATGGCTATGATGGAAAATGGTATTTCTGAACAGGAAGCACGGCAGAAGATATGGATGTTTGATAAGTATGGCTTACTAGTTAAGGTAAGATCAAGAGGCAGAGTTGACAGCTGCTCAGCATTGCATGGTTCAGCATGAGGTATCATCAAATAATATTGGCAAAGTGAGGAAACCAGAATATCCCAGTAGCAAGGTTGTGATAAAGGCTGAAGTAGCCCAGATGGATTTAAATACAACAGTCATATAAATTTTTACCTGTATTACCTGCTAATAAGCAGGTTGTGAATGCAAATGAATAACATACATTTAAAATTTTCTGCTCATGAATGCCAGAAATCTGAAAACAATTGGAGAGATTAGACACAATAGGCAGCTCAGACTTGGTGGAAGGAGGGTAGCCAATAGGACACTGTGATACCAGGGTACAAGTTAGGTCAGATAAAATTGGTTGAGGGGTGGTATCATGGTACATAGTTGGGACAGGATAAAAGTCCTGCAAGAAACTAGTTCTTATAGGTAGTTCCATATAGGTGCTTCAATGAAGTGCAGGAGAGCACCTGTTCTATAAAGAGATTTGGGCACCCAGATTCTGTTATAGAATACTAGCTTAAGCCCACATCAGCGCACCTAAATGTAGGTGTGTCCAGTTACACCTGGTCAGTGACAGACTTAAACAGGCATGCCTAAGTATTTAATATTACATCTCTGTTATTTGAATTTCAGTGCTGTTAAATGTGTATATTTTTGATCTTTGTTTCATGGTAGTCCTGTTATTAGGTTTCAGTTTGCTGCTTTCACGTATCTGTTCATTTTATTATTATTATGCTATTAATAAAATGGTAAGTGTGATGTTAAACTGTACCTACTGTCCACCGCCTTGGGTGAATCTCTTCATAAAGGCAGTTAATAAATCCCAGTAAATAAGTTGTGTGCTTTGTTGGAAGACACGCCCATGCTTCACCCATGTGTAATACCCCCTTGCAGTTGTGCACTATGCTACTTACATGTGCCCCTACAGAATAGCACTTAGTGTGTTTGTTCATGTAAGTGCCACTTTTTCCTGCATTTACATGCTCAGATGGCTCATAACTGCAGGTGCACAGTTATAGAATTGCCTGCCCTATTCTCCAGTCTGCAGTTTACGTTTGGGGGACCAGACCAGCAGCTTTTGGTGGTTCCCACCCTCTGTACAGTTCTGCTAAGGGCCTTAAGGAAAACTGTGTTCTCCGTTATCGGGCCAGCTCTTTGGAACTCTCTTCCTACTGAGACACGCCAATTGCAGCTTGGTTTGGAATTCAGGACAGAGCTTAAAATGTACTTTTTTTTAGACAAATATATGGGGTAGATCTGTAATTCTCTCTTTTTCCTTGCCAGCCATTAGGATTATTGATTGTGACTATGACACTCTGCTTGTCAACCCCTTGTCCCTTCCTGCTGACTGTTGATTGCTTGAATATCTGTTTTGTTTGAGTGCCTGTGTCTGTTTTTCCATGACCGTTTGTGTGTGTTCGAATGTATTGGGTTAATTTTGTACTTACCATAACAGCAATGAACCTCACCCCTGGGCCAGGTTATGTGGAGAATTATCTCAATTTCTCAAATTTACTGCCAGTGCTTGCTATAATATTTGCATCACACCAAAGATAATCTTCCTTCTGACGTTCGTAAGATGTAACATACGCAACCTACCTAGGTGTGCTTGAAAATTTCCTTTTAATCAGGCCTGTAGCTCTCAATACAATGAGAGAATGATTTCTGTAAATTTCTGCCTTAATTTCTTGGTACTTGAGAATCTTCTTGCTGTCTACATGATTCTCAGAATGCTTTCTTGGCACTGATACCTCTATTATCACTGCAGTTCTTGTGGTTTTTCTCCTTCACCACTATGTCTGGATTTTCTTGCATCCATTTTTTAAATGGTTGGAATGGGAATGTTTCAGGTGCTCATAACCTGGTCATGATCCCAGTGCTTTTCCAGTATAGCAATGTTATAAAGTTTCCAATGGATTAGACATGCCACCTTATTATGCCTTTCTGAGAGCTATGATATGAATAATTCTTTCCAGCTCCTTTTTTGTATGTGTGAGTAAACACGCATGGGTGTGTATTTGTGTGTGACATAAGAATATGAGAAAGAGAGCAATTTAAAAGAGACAGTTCCTTAATCGCTGTGTGGAGTGTTGAGTGGTTATAAGTGTGTGTGGTGGTGGGGGGAGGCAGTTTTCAAGGCAGTAGTTTGAGGGGCTGGGTGTGTGTAGATGTCCATGTCCATACACACACATATGCATTCATGTACATACAGAAGGGTTGGAAAGAATTCCATGAGCCATGCACAGTGAGCTATCAACACTTGTTAAAGTTAAATGCTTCTGCAGTTGAGAAGGTGGTGGGGTATTTGCTAGGGGAAAGTTGGGGGGGGGGGGGGGTTGGGGAGAGTAGACGTAGTTTGAAAGGAGAAATTCCCCCAACTGCTTTTTCATTATATATATGTTTCTAACTCTAGAAGCTTGAACTTTTCACATAGAAGTGTATTTTGCATTATTTGGGGGGCAGGGGGGGTGACTTATTGCTCTGGAACTTTGTTTTTGCATTCAGTGTGTCTTCACTGGTTTTCCCTACATATCTAGTTTCATACCATTCTATTAAGTTTTTGGAAAATTGTTTTGCCGACAGACAGATATTCTCAACCTCTCTTTCTTTCCAACTTACTTTGGGTTGGAAAGAATAAAAAAAGTGGGCTGTGATAAAATGAGGCCATTACAGAGGGAGAAGTTGAAAGTTAAAAATTAGCATGCCCATAGGCATTGTTTAAAAAAAACGTTTTGGAAGCCCAGATAAAATGTACTCTACGTGTTTGTTAAAAAAAAAAAAAAATTCAAAGGAAGGCCAAGTAGTTGCCAGCGTGATTCAAAGGTGAAATGACAGAAGAAATTAAGGGAATGGGACTTATATCCCGCGTTTCTGTGGTTTTTTTCCAACTACATTCAAAGCGGCCTACGTATTATATACAGGTACTTATTTGTACCTGGGACAATGGAGGGTTAAGTGACTTGCCCAGAGTCACAAGGAGCTGCAGTGGAATCAAACCCAGTTCTCCAGGATCAGAGTCTCCTGCACTAACCACTAGGCTACTAAAGCCAAATGGACATATTTCAAAAACTGGAAAGGAGATCCAAATGAGGAAAATAGGAAAGAGCACAAGCACTGGCAAATCAAATTTAAATCGTCAATAAGGCAGACCAAAAATTAATTTGAAAAGAAGCTTACAATAGAGTAAAAAATGAATAATAAAACCTGTTGCTTCTGAAGGAAGAAGCCTGGGAGTTGAACCACTAGATAATGTTTTTATCTACCCCTCTCTAGACCCCTGCAGGACCCTTCCCCACGGGGGTGTACAGAGGGTTTGTTCCTCTAAGATCTTGTTAATCACCCCCTCCCTGAATTCCAGTGACACCCCATTCCATGGTGTTATGTCTCGGGGTTCTAAGGAACGCCTCCAGTCATGGAGGCGTAGGGGGGGTGACAGAAGGCGCAGTTCAAATCTAATTCCCATGACCACAGCTTTCTGTCTATCTGGATCTAAGTGAATCTTTGGCCATTTATGTTCCCACATGAAATCTATGTGAGTGAGAAAGCAAGATTCTTACTTGTGTGTGTATAGTATTCTGTGAAACAGGTGGAGGAGAGAGAATAGATTGAAACAAAGACTGAAACAGTTTTGTGAAAGAAATAGTCTTTAATTCTCACCCAAATCAGGACTTCAGTTTGATACAGACATCAGACAGATTCTGGGTTCAACCGGCCAGAGCTTCGCCGTTCGAAGATTAGTTGGGGAAAAATGTTCCAACGATAGCTCTGATGCCCACTTCTTTTATAGTATTTGGTCCCCATACAAATCTATGGAGAGGGATTTTTTTATCTTAACCACAGGTCAGGTGTCCACCTGTTTCTTAATCTTTCTCCTGTCTTGCAACTAACTCCTAATATGGCCAACTCCTAATATGGACTGTTCCTAATCTTGTGCAACCATCTCTTCTAAGATGAAGAGATCAGTTTCATATCTTGTGACTCTGGCTGCCATTTTATAAAGACAAACTCCATTTTAAGAACCAAGCTTTTTACCATTTTTGTCATTAATTTCTACATCTTAAGTGTTACACTAAATTTGAAAGTTGTACCAGGTTTCAATAAGACTCACCAAGCAGTCCTGCTCTTGCAGGCTCTCTGCTATAAGGCCATCAGCTGGTTATCAGGCCTAGTTAGTGCTTTTCAGCTGGTTTAAGCTATGTAGCATGGCCCACCACTATTCCAGTGGATTGGTCTCAAGCTAGAACACATATTAACAATAACCAAGAAGGCTGTAGCAAAAAAATTAAATGCTTTGATTTGGTTTGTTCTGAGCAGAATGTAGAGAAATAGTCGTGTTGGAAACATGCTTTGAAGGTGATTAGAGGAGCTGGAGCAAATGACTAGGGAGCTAGAAGATGTAATAGAGTAAGTTGACAGACTAAAGCAGCACTTCTTAAACACTTATATGACCCCATTTGAACACTTAAATTTATGTGACCTCAGGTGATTTCTAATTTTCTCTTCTCCACTTCTCCCCATCCCCCACTTGAGCACAAACACAGTAGCAGCAGTCAGCATATGAGCCTATTTCTGAATATGCTCACAAAGCCAGTACTCTAAATGGGTTTCCAATCTTAACAGGAAACCCCTAATAAGAGGGGAAGGGGTCCAGGACCTGTGAAGGTCCAGAGGGAGGAAGACCCAACTGTTTGTGTCACTTAACTCTCCATTGACCCAGGTACAAAATAAGTATCTATATAATATATAAACCGCTTTGATTGTAACCACAGAAAGGCAGTATAATATCAAGTCCTATCCCCTTTCCCTTTTGTGAGGCTGTCCACTAACAGTGCAGTCCTATTTGTGGGCCTGACACATGGTTTGGAAGCTATTGAGTTAGAGTAAAAATCACCATGTGCAGATGGTTTCACACCTGAGTTCTAAAACAAATCAATAATGATAGTTAGTTATTTATACAGATTTATTAATCATCTTCCTGAATCCAAAGGTTCCACCCAGTTAGATGTACAAAATAAAAACACATGAGAAACATCATCTTACAAATAAAACAATGGAAACAGACCCAGCAGTCCACTTCCTCTCTCTATACAGCTTACAGAAATCAAAACAACGGGGGAAATTTCAGACCTGTTACTATATTCTGTAACCTGTCGCTAAAATTAGCCACAATACCTGAGGACTGGAGGGCGATCAGTGTAACATCCATTTTAAATTACTACTACTACTATTAAACATTTCTATAGTGCCACTAGACCTACGCAGCGCTGTACAAATCAACAAGAAAAGACAGTCCCTGCTCAACAGAGCTTACAATCTAAATTGGACAGACGAACAGACAGCTAGGGGTGGGGAAATTGCAGTGGTAGGGGTGATAAGTGAGGGTGTTAAGTAAGAGAGTCATGGTTAGGAGTCGAAAGCCGTAGCAAAGAGGTGGGCTTTAAGCCTAGACTTGAAGACAGCCAGAGACTGAGCCTGACGTACTGGCTCAGGGAGTCTATTCCAGACATAGGGAGCAGCGAGATAGAAGGAACGGAGCCGGGAGCTCCAAGGGCTGATCAGGAAACTAGTTAGCCTGGTGTTGGTGTCAGGCAAACATCAATCTTGGCATCAAAACAGGCTCAAAATTCATGTTTGGCTTTGCTTTTGTTTTGGCTGAAAAAGAAACCAATGGGCCGATGATCAAATTCCCCGCGCTGTTTTTTGTACTAAATAGTGCCTCCTGCAGGGGCCTTGTTTTCCCACAAATCCATGACCAAGACCCCACCCCAGAGTTGGTGAACACTACCTCATGGCATCCCTAATTCAAGCTGACTTTTAATGCAGAAGATCTTGTACAGAAATCAAACAGTCTGCCCACTCATCTCTGATCTGAATCATAGTAACATAGTAACATAGTAGATGATGGCAGAAAAAGACCTGCACGGTCCATCCAGTCTGCCCGACAAGATAAACTCACATGTGCTACTTTTTGTGTATACCTTATCTTGATTTGTACCTGTCCTTTTCAGGGCGCAGACCGTATAAGTCTGCCCTGCACTATCCCCGCCTCCCACCACTGGTTCTGACACAGACCGTATAAGTCTGCCCAGCACTATCCCCGCCTCCAAACCACCAGTCCCGCCTCCCACCACCGGCTCTGGCACAGACCGTATAAGTCTGCCCAGCACCATCTCTGTCTCCTGCCACCGGCTTTGCCACCCAATCTCGTCTAAGCTCTTTAGGATCCATTCCTTCTGAGCAGGATTCCTTTATGTTTATCCCACGCATGTTTGAATTCCATTACCGTTTTCGTTTCCACCACCTCCCGCGGGAGGGCATTCCAAGCATCCACTACTCTCTCCGTGAAAAAATACTTCCTGACATTTTTCTTGAGTCTGCCCCCCTTCAATCTCATATCATGCCCTCTAGTTCTACAGCCTTCCCATCTCTGGAAAAGGTTCGTTTTTGGATTCATACCTTTCAGATATTTGAACGTCTGTATCATATCACCCCTGTTTCTCCTTTCCTCCAGGGTATACATGTTCAGGTCAGCAAGTCTCTCCTCATACGTCTTGTAACACAAATCCCGTACCATTCTCGTAGCTTTTCTTTGCACCGCTTCAATTCTTTTTACATCCTTAGCAAGATATGGCCTCCAGAACTGAACACAATACTCCAGGTGGGGCCTCACCAACGACTTATACAGGGGCATCAACACCCCCTTTCTTCTGCTGGTCACACCTCTCTCTATACAGCCTAACAACTTTCTAGCTAGGGCCACCACCTTGTCACACTGTTTCGTCGCCTTCAAATCCTCAGATACTATCACCCCAAGATCCCTCTCACCATCTGTACCTATCAGACTCTCCCCGCCTAACACATACGTCTCCCGTGGATTTCTACTCCCCAAGTGCATCACTTTGCATTTCTTAGGGAGTAGAAATCCTTTTACGTTAGCTTCAAAACAGCTTTAAAAAGTTATCTTTTCAGCCTGCTCATCTTTAACTCCTCTCCTTTTTCATGGCAACTGTTATTTTTATTGTAAACTGTTTTGAAGCCAGTTCCTGGCATATGTGATATATCAAGCTTTTGTAAATAAACAATATAAATAAACAGCTTAGAAGTGGCCTTTAGATGATGTACAGACAGTCCTTGTGGGACCTCATTTGCATAAGCCTAGGAACTGTAAAACAGAGCTATGTAGAAGAAATACAGTTTCTCTGTGGTTGAGCTACCTTTGAAACTAGTGATTTTCCACTGTCAGTGCACAGCATTACCTCTCAGCCACTGGGCTGGCCTTATGGGTATTTTAAATTAAAGATTTCACATTCTCCTGCTGTTTAGCTTGCGAAGTAGTCTTGACCATTTCAACCTTTTAAGTCACAGGATGTATTTTTCAATGTTGGTTTCCTTGGAGGGGAAGGCATCCTAACAAATAATTTGAACTTTTCATTGCAGTCTTTACTTCAGTCAGTATTTCTTTCAATGCAGGGTCGAAAAGAGGGTGCAGATAACAATCAAGAAGTCTTTGCACACCAAATCTCAGACCAGACACCCAAGACCTTTGTAGATGCTGTGAATATGATTAAACCGTCAGCCATTATTGGTAAGCATACTTATTTCAGACAGTTTAGACAGTAGTTTAACTAAGTTTCTGTCAACATTCTGTAGAGGGTAAACATTCTGTAAAGGCAGCTCTTCCTATCCTCTTACAGTTTAGAGAAAAATAGAATTAAGATAGGGATAACTAGAAGTATTATTTTGCTAACATGTAGTAACATAGTAAATGATGATAGATAAAGACCTGCATGATATATCTAGTCTGCACAGCAAGGCAGCCAGAGGTGTACCTACCACTTTGTAGCAAATCATCTGGACCAGATGGTGTACATCCCAGAGTACTGATAGAATTGAAAAATGAACTTTTAGAGCTACTGTTAGCAATATGTAATTTATCTTGAAAATCAAGCATGGTTTCGGAAGTTTGGAGGGTGGCCAATGTAAAGCCAACTTTTTAAAAGGGTTCCAGAGGTGATCTTGGAAGTTATAAATCAGTGAACCTGATGTTGTTGCTTGGTCAAAATGTAAGAAACTATTATAAAGAACAAAATTACAGAGCATATACAAAGGCATGGATTAATGAGCCAAAGCCCACATGGATTTAGTCAAGGGAAATCTTGTCTCACCAATCTATTACATTTCTTTGAATGGGTGAATAAATATATGGCTAAAGGTGAGCCGGTCAGTATTGTGTATCTGGATTTTCAAAAGGCATTTAACAAAGTACCTCATGAACAACTTCTGAGGAAATTAGAAAGTCATGGGATAGGAGGTGATGTCCTATTGTGGATAAAGAATTGGTTAAAAGGTAGAAAACAGGGAGCAGGGTTAAGTAGTCAGTATTTTCAATGGAGGAGGTTAGATAGTGGGGTTCCCCAGGGTTCTGTGCTGGGAGTGCTGCTTTTGAACATATATATAAATGATAGATGGGAGTAACTAGTGAGGGAATTAAATTTGCTGATGACACAAATAAATGCTCAGTGTGCAGTGGCAGCTAAGAAAGGAAATAGAATGTTAGGGATTATGAGGAAATGAATGGAAAAAAATGATAATGTTATAATGCTTTTGTATCGTTTCATGATGCAACTGCACTTTGAATACTGTCAGCAATTCTGGTCACTTCTTCTCATAAAAGATATAGCGGAATTAGAAAAGATACAGAGAAGGGCAATGGAAATGATAAAGGAGGTGGGACGACTTCCCTGTGAGGAAAGTCTAATGTGGCTAGGGCTCTTCATCTTGGAGAAGACAGCAGAGGGGGAGATATGACAGAGGTATATAAAATACTGAGTAGAGTGGAACAGGTAGATATGAATTGCTCGTTTACCCTTTCCAAAAATATTTGTACTAGGGGGCATGCAATGAAACTACTAAGTAGTAAATTTAAAACAAATCAGAGAAAATATTTCTTCATTCAACCTATAATTAAGCTCTGGAATTCGTTGCCAGAGAATGTGGTAAAAGCAGTTAGCTTAGCAGGGTTTAAAAAAAGGTTTGGATAATTTCCTAAAAGTCCATAAGCCATTATTAAGATAGATATGGGAAAATTCACTGCTTATTTCAAGGATAAGCAGTATAAAATCTGTTTTACTCTTTTGGGATCTTGCAAGGTACTTGTGACCTGGATTGGCCACGATATGGGAAAATTCACTGCTTATTTCAAGGATATATAACAAAATATTCAAACACACATGAATACAAGTATGTTTTTTGCTTTTTTTTTATTTTTTCTTGCTTTTTCAGTATGTAAAGTGGAGTAGTCTCATATGTGTCACACGAAAAAAGTGATTTTTTCACCCAATAACTGAGTGTATCATCCGTGTATATGATCTAATCATTGACTTGACCTCCACCAACCTTTACTATTAACTTGCTTTTATATTAATACATCTCTCTTTAACAAATCGTAATCAACAAAGTTTATGCAGCACTTAACTTGAGCAGGTTGGTGCACTCAAAACCCCGACAGGTCCCCGTTTCGTACTGACTTTGTCAAGGGGGAGTCACCAATTCCGGTAGTTGCCTCAAGTGCATGTGAAGCGTTGCTTCTTATGTAGGTTACATCCTTCAATGCCACTTAAACTGAAAAGATACTGATCAGTGCCCATTAGAGGTTTTGTACTGTGGTTATCTCTTTCCATCTTTTTTTTGTAATGTCGATCATGTTCTCTTTCCCTTTTTCTCTCCCTCTCCGTCAATATAGTTTAAATCTCCTTTCCTTTGATTGCGTTCAGACTACTTCTGTCGTTAATTTTTCAGTCAGCTTTACTCTTACTCATGCTTTTCCTTTTGTCCTTTCATTTTGTGCTTTTTTTTTTTTTTTACCCTCTCCATGACAGTTTCAGGACATAATGAACCCCCTCCCCCCCTCCCCAGGAGCTTGTGTACTCAGGATAAGACCACCTTAAGAGGCCATTGTGGTACCCTCTAACTTGGAGCCCAAGTGGTTGCCTCACATGCCCACTATGTGCAGCTGCCCTGTCTGTCTCCTTCCCATCTTTTGGCCACCTCTTGCTGACGGTCCACTCTAACATAGTAATTGTATGTTCCTTACCACAGGGTCCACTATATAAATCGGCTCCCCTATAGATAATATGTAATAATGAATTACCACATGCTGTTAGTAAATGACCCCATTTGTGATTATTATTCTTTACTGTGACGAGGTTCTCCACACCATTACATCAACTTATTTCTCACCAAGACTTTTTATTCATGCAGCAGATGTGGCCTAAGTTGTTTGGGAGGAAGAAGGGAGCTTGGAATTCATTGTTTTTGTGACTTCTTTTTCTCTCCGCTAATATTGAGCTAGGTGAAAATGTCCTCCATTTACATTCTTAATGTACTTGGGATGCTGAAACCAAAGCCTAGTATATTTCCTGGCAAATGATGGCAGCTAAAGTAATAGTAGTATAATTGCTGCTATTATGCAACTAATCCTTTTAATTTAGCTCATGCTTCTCCAGTAGTGATTTATTTATTTGTATTTAGGTATTTTTTTTTAATAGTAGCTCAAGGTGACTTTTATTTGAAGTACAATAGGTATTTTCTTGTCCCCAGAAGGCTTACAATCTGATCTTATATCTAAGGCGATGGAGGGTTGAGACTTGTAGAGTGGCTCGCGGTAGAGCTGTGTGCAGATGTCCTAGCGCATGGCTACTACCGTAAGCATAATACCATGCCATGAAGAAAGCTAATTGCTTGCAAATTTTATGAGCAGACAACTTGTGGCTAATGGGGGAGGGAGGGAGGGAGCGTGCTGGATACATAGTATACAAAGGTTTTGTGATACACATGGCTAAGAACAGAAGAATAGCCATACTGGGTCAGACCAATGGTCCGTCTAGCCCTGTATCCTACTTCCAGGCCAATTCAGGTCATAAGTACCTGACAGAATCTCAGATAGTAGCAACATTCATGCTACTAATCTCCAGGGACAAGCAGTGCCTTTCCACATGTCTATCTCAATTGCAGACTTTGGACTTTTACTACTACTATTATTATTACTACTACTACTAATCATTTCTATAGCTCTGCTAAGTGTATGCAGTGCTGTACACATTATATGTAGGTATTTTTTCTGTCCCTAGAGGGCTCACAATCTAAGTTTTTGTACCTGGGGCAATGGAGGGTTAAGTGACTTGTCCAAGGTCACAAGCAACTGTAGTGGAAATTGAATCCAGGTTGCCAGGATCAAAGCCCGCTGCACTAACCATTAGGCTGCTCCTCCACTTTTCCTCCAGGAACTTGTCCAAACCATTTTAAAACCCAGATACACTAACTGCTGATATCGCATCCTCTGGTAACTAGTTCCAGAGCTTAACTATTCGCTGAGTGAAAAAATATTTCCTTCTGTTCTTTAGTACCATGTAATTTCGAGTGTACTTTTTGAAAGAGTAAAAAATCGATTTAAGTTTACTCGTTCTTCACCACTCAGTATTTTGTGATCCCATCGTATCCTCCCTCAACCGTTTTCTTTTCCAATCTGAAGAGTCCTAACCTCTTAAAGCCTTTCCTTACATGCGAGGAATTCCATCCCTTTAATCATTTTGGTCACCCTTCTTTGAACCTTTTCTAAATGCTAAGAATATTGTCTGAAGTTATTCTCTTCTATTTTTGCATTTTTGGCTGCTTGTATATGGAATTCTATACCAGCCCAGATAAGGACATTGCCTGGCCATCATTTTATTCAGGAAAATTTTAAAAACTTTCTTAAGAGTTTTAAGACGTTATAATTATGTCATTGCAATTCTCCGAGACTTGCATTAGTTCTCTTTTACTTGTAATCCACATTGAACTTTGTGATGGTTGTGGACTATAAGAATAAATGTACTTTAATCTTTAAGATACAGCGACCAGAATTGCACACAATACTGAAGGTGTGGTTGCACCGTGCAGCGATACAGAGGCATTATCATATTCTTTGTCTTATTTTCTATCCCTTTCCTAATAATTCCTTTCATCCTGTTTGCTTTTTTGGCCGCCACCACACACTGGGCAGAAGATTTCATTCTGTTGACTACAATGACACCTAGATCTTTTTCTTGGGTGCTAACTCCTAAGGTGGATCTTAGCATCAAGTAACAATGATTTGGATTATTCTTCCCAATATGTATCACTTTGCATTTGTCCACATTGAATTTCATCTGCCATTTGGATGCCCAGTCTTCCAACTTAACTTCTTCCTGCAATTTTTCATAATCTGCGTTCTAACAACTCTGAATAGTTTTGTTTTATCTGCAGATTTAATCACCTCGCACAGTGGTTCCCAAACCTGGTCCTGAAGGCATCCCAGCCAGTCAGGTTTTCAGGATATCCAAAATGAATATTCATAGGCATCAGTCAAACAAGGGATATATCTGGAGCCCCCCCCCCCCCCCCCCCCAAATTTAGTTATATTAGCTAACATCAAAGGACTCAAATACAAATCCACATATGCATCTAGCTTTTCCTACTTAAGTGCACAACTATGGAACGCACTACCAAAAGTAGTAAAAACTATGTTCGATCACCTAAATTTCCGGAAACTACTAAAGACAGACCTGTTCAGAAAGGCATACCCCACCTACCCAACATAAAAAACCTGGATACCTGCGACACAACGTAACCAAAGACTGTAATGTACATACCCCAACTCTTCCTCTCCCTCTCTAGTTCCCCCCAATTATATTTTCCATACATGCAACCCATTCTACCACAATTTCACCTTGTATTGTTCAAACCTGTATTTGTTCATACCGGAATCGCCGTTTACGGTACTATGTAAGCCACATTGAGCCTGCAAAAAGGTGGGAAAATGTGGGTTACAAATGTAACAAATAATAATAATAACAATTTGCCCGCCTTATTCCCATTTCTATAGTAGCAAAATTTTCTATATAAAAAAAAATTTTGTTCTGTCCGCTCATGAATGAGAGCATTGAGGGCACCTTGCGTAGCCAGGAGGGCTTCCTAAGATGACCCAGTAGTGGATCATATATAGGCGATCGTATATTTTAGCTCTAGGTGGACAATACCTGCCGCTATGCGCCGAGTACGAGCAGAGACATAAAAGATAAATATCTCCCTTCAACACCACTTTTGCTATCTCCCACTGATGTGTGCCTTCGCTTTCAGTTTTGTTCAGACACGCACACCTATTTGCTACCTCCCGTCTACGTTTGAAACTTGCAGGGGCTTCCTTCTGCTTACAAAACAAAACTGGCAGTTAAATCTCAGTAACTGACATGAAATCCTCTCTGCAATCCCTTCTACACTGCCCCATATCTGCGCAAACGTTCTTACGTACGCTCTTCAAAGCTCTCTGCATTTCATGGAATACTCTCTCTTAGCATTGCACAGAATACGTAAGTGAGCTCATGTCCATATATTTTAATAGAGCAAGCAGCCATGTCTTCCATGCAAGTAAACTCATGCGCTCGTGCCCTTTCTTCATTGCTCAGTGCATTTAGCCCACCGTTCAACCCCTGGTAGCTTTCTCCATGGGCCCAAGAAATGGCAGCAGGATTTGACCTGTGGTTTCCCCCGTCTGCAGCACACTTTTCTACCCAATAGGTAACTACACCATCTGAGTTTGTGAAATTACATTTGTTTTTTTTATAACGTTGTTCATATGCTACTGTGTTCATTTAAATTTGTGTCTTTCAGGGGTTTCAGGCGCTGGAAGATTGTTTACTGCTGATGTAATTAAAACAATGGGTTCAATTAATGAAAAGCCCATCATATTTGCACTTAGTAACCCTACAGCAAAGGCTGAATGCACTGCAGAGGAAGCATACACACTGACAGAGGTATGACAATGGAGACGGTTTCCAGAACTCCGGTGCAATAAAGTGTGCCAGCCTTTTACTTGCTTTTACTTGAGTTTTAGCCTGCTTTTTATCCATGCTAATTTTATTCCATATTTAGTAAATTTTTAGCGTGGAAATAAATGCCTTTAAGTTTACTATATGTTATATGCAAATACATGAAAAGACCTAGATGTGTAATTGAACTGCTGGTACAGGAAAGTATGCCAAATTTACTCTTAACACTGTTTTTTATAATGCCAGCTCTAGAGATGAAGCAATGTTTTTAACTTCAAGGTTTTTGTTTTTGCTTTTTAAAATTTAGCTCATAGCATTTTATATTAACAGTTATTTTCCTGTTTCTGGAAAGCTTGCAGTCTGTCTGCACCCAAGGCAACGGAGAGTTAAGTGACTTTCCCAAGGTCAGAAGGTGCATTAGTGGGATTTGAACTCTAGCTTCCCAAATTCTCAGTCCACTACTTCTCCTCTTTGACATGTTGTAACCTTTGCATATATGTTGGATTGATTTATGCACTCCTTGCCCTACACTTACAAAATGTTTGGGTTTGGCTGTTGTAATGCTTTTCCTCGTGAAATGTTATTTTCACCACTTCCATTCCCACCCTCTGAGAATTTTGCATATTTCTTTTCTGAGAAATTCCAGAGGAGTGCATGGTTTATATTTTTTTTGAGGAGATGCTTCTGACCTGTCCTGACACTGTCTAAACTGGAGAAGACAAGTAGATACCTGTAAGAAAGGGCAGCTGTGAAGAAAGGAGTTATGTTAATAAACTGTCAGACACTGGCAATTCTTTTTCTATGACTGTAGTGTAGCCAGTTAGTATTACAATTCTCCAAGGACAAGCAGGCTTCTATATTCTCACAATTGGGTGTCACTGATCTGCATCGCCCGGTCCGGCTTTTGCCATAGTTAAAAAGAGAGAGCTTTGTGGAGCGCGAGTGCCTTCCTGCCCGTCGCGCAGTCTCTTCGGTTCTCTTTTTTCCCCATGAGGAGAAGGTGTGTGGAGTTTTTTTGTCCTCTCACTCACCTGGTTTTTTTGAGAGCTGTTAGTTCCTTTCAGTATTTTTTCTGCTTCTCTTGTGGCTCTTTTTCTTGGGCCTTACAAACCCGTCCTTTATTTTTTCTTAGTTTTATTTTGCCTGGTTTAAGTTTTCTTTATTTTCTGTCATTAGCGGACCATTTTTAGACCCTGACTTTGGTCGGGTCTTTCCCTTTTTCTCTGTGCCTTGCCCATTTTTCAGGCACCATCGATTAAGTTTTTCAGGTCATGAAGAATCCCAGTGGCTTCAAGCACCTTACTGG
Organism: Microcaecilia unicolor; assembly: GCF_901765095.1. Lineage (NCBI taxonomy): Eukaryota > Metazoa > Chordata > Amphibia > Gymnophiona > Siphonopidae > Microcaecilia > Microcaecilia unicolor. The sequence goes on from NC_044032.1 coordinate 52,673,869, forward strand.
TGCTATCGGACTATCTAGGGAAAGGACACCCATTCTTGGTGTCTGCAGTGTTTTGGGCCAGACCATAGCCCTGCAGGTTTCCTGAGAGGCTCAACGAGAGAGGATTTTTGAAGCCAAGTTTGGTTCCTTGACATCGAGAGAGAAATTTTGGAGCCAAGTCTGGTTCCTTGATGTTGAGAGAGGACTTTTGGAGCCAAGTCTGGTTCCTTGACATCAGCATCTATGTCGAGCATTGCACTAGTATCGGGAGTGTCAGTAAACATGGCTGCTTCTACACCCGTAGACACTGAGAGCAGTGAGGTGTCAAGTCCACTGTCGGACCCGACCCTGAGGCGACATTGACGTCGTCCTCGTTGGCACCGAAGAGGACGACAAGGACGATCACAAGTTTTGGGTGAAGGCCATGAATAGTGGTCATTGGTTACCCTCGACACATGGTGCCAGGAGCTCCGGGGCGTCGAAGGATTCGGCACCCAAAAAGCGTTGGCGCTGAGAGGATTGCTCTCCCTCCATACAGGAGGTGCTGATGCGCCTGTCTCCAAGCAGCCGGGATCCCGCTCCTGTGTTGACCGCAGCAGTTCTGCAACTTGTGCCTCAACTGGCACCCCAGCTTTTTCCGGTGTTGGCCCTCGATGACCGCATCCGTGCCTTCCAGAGCTGCTGGATGGCCTCATGCAGTGTACATCCGTATCGGGGGTGCTTGTGCCTGCCATACCTCCCATTGTGGCCCTGCCTGGCCTTCAGCTTGTAGTGTGGCCACCGGCGTCGCTTCCAGCCCCGGTGTCTACTGCCACCCAAGCAGGTACCCCCTCAACAACGATGTCAAGATGGGATCTGACTTCTCCACGCCTCTCTCAAGAGCATGGTTCCTCTGCATCAAAGCAGGTTTGGTCTTGGCGATCCCTTAGGGAGATACTCTCTGACACAGAGAAGGATCACTCCTGGAATTCAGAGGAGGATCTCAGATACTTCTCCCCAGATGAGTCTTATGGGATCCTCTCTGAACCCTCCCCTCCACCTGAATGGAGATGGTCTCCACCGGAGAGCCTTTTATTTCTATCCTTTGTTAAGGAAATGGCTGATGCCATTTCTTTTCCTTTGGAAGTGGAGGATGAACTCTGGGCCAAGAGCTCGAGGTCTTGGTCTACACATCCACTCCTAAGGAGGCTGTGACTGCCCCTCTCCACGAGGTACTCAAGGAAGTCATTGTCAGAAACCTGGGAGTCCCTTCTGTCAGTCCCTTTCGTGCCCAAGAAGATGTTCCAGGCTTCAGTGCTCATTTCCTGTACACAATCCTACCAGCTCTTCATGAGCGTCTACTTGCGAAACTTGGTACAGATGTCGGACTTCATGGATGCACTCCCTCCGGAGCAGGCCGAGCCTTTTCGACAGTTGATCAAGCAGCAGAAGGTGTGTCAAAAGTTCTTGGCCAGGGGCACTTATGACATTTTTGATGTGGCATCCTGGATCTTTGCTCAAAGTATAGCATGGCTGCGTGTTTCTCACTTGGAACACTGTTCAGCAGCGGCTGATGGATGCTCCTTGCCGAAGGGATAACCTTTTTGGATAGAACATTCAGGAGGTTGCTGACCAAATCAAAAAGTATACTGATACCATCTCTTCTCTGTCCTGCTGGGCTCCTTCTGCACCTATCTCCTCAGCAAGGAGGGTTTTTGGCAAGCCAAGGAGCGGTCCCTACTACTATTCTAGACGTGTACACTCCTTCGGCTCGCCAGCCTACTCAGGTATGCCCTCAATTGGCATATCAAACCTCCAAATTGCCCGCCGAGAACTCATTCATTCAGCTCTTAGCACAGGCAGCTACTTGCAGAGGAACTCTCCGCCCTTCTAAGGGCCCATGTGGTCGAACCCGTTCCACCAGGGGAAGAAGGGCAGGGATTCTATTCCTGGCACTTCCTTGTGCAGAAGAAGACGGGGGGGGGGGGGGGGGGGGGAATGTGTCCTATCCTAGACCTAAGGGCCCTGAACAGATTTATAGTCCAAGAAAAGTTCAGGATGGTTTCCCTGGGCACCCTTCTCCCAATGAGTCAGAAAAATAATTGGCTGTGTTCTCTGGACTTAATGCATATACTCACATTCTGATACTTCCAGCCCACCAAAAATATCTTTGATTTCAGCTGAGAACACATCATTTTCAATATATGTGCTGCCTTTTGACCTCACGTCAGCTCCCAGGGTTTTCACCAAGTGTCTAGCGGTAGTTGCAGCATCGCTATGCAGACTTGGGAGTCCATGTGTTCCCGTATCTCAATGATTGGCTGGTGAAGAACACCTCAGAGGACGGTGCTCAGGAGTTCGTGTGAATGTCTATTCGTATGCTAAAGCTATTAGTGTTCGTTTTAAACTACTCCAACTCCCATCTACACCCTGTCTAGTGATTGGAGTTCATAGGAGCTCTGCTTGACACACAGAGGGTTTGAGCCTACCTCCCGGAGACGAGAGCAGACAATCTTGTCTTGCTAGCGTCCAAGGTTCGTGGCTTTCAGCAGGTCACAACTCGGCAGATATTGAGATTGCTGGGCCACATGGCTTTCATAGTGTGCAGACAATGACCCTGGCATTTAGATTAATTACATAAAATCAATACTATTACACCTGGCAGCCAAGCTTACTATAACTTTAAAACAGGTCATCCATTTGGTTTTTTTGAGTTTCACATGACACTCTTGCAGCTGGTACAACAGAAATCTGAAATCACTGGCCTTCTTTATAGCAAATGTGTTCAAAGCCATAGGACTGGGTCTTCACCCATGACACGTCTTCACATGAGATCAGCTCAGTGGACCCTGGCTTCTCAGTGGTATCAAGCTAAGAGGAGTCTAGAAGATGTCATTCAAGTGTCCCCAGAGCTTCTACGCTCTCTTCAGATCCAATTTGGGAATTCCATTCCAAATTCCTCATTCACAAAAAGTGCTGATGACTGTTTCATTTCTCCTGGGATGGAGAACTCATGTAGATGGGACTCAAGAAGTTTGGTCCTTCGAGGAAACGAATCTTCAGAGTAGCCTCCTGGAGCTTTGGGCGATCTGGAATTCTCTAAAGGCTTTCACAGATTGGCTATCAAATCAAATTGTTCTCATTCAAACAGCGAATCAGGTTGCAATTTATTACACCAACAATCAGGGGGTCACCGGATCATGCCCTCTCTGTCAGGAGGCCTTACGGATGTGGCATTGGGATCGTCAATGCGGTATGTTCCTTCAAGAAACTTATCTTGCGGGCACAAACAATACCCTGACCAACAGGCTGAGCAGGGTAATGCAACCGCACAAGTGGTCTCTCAATATGGGCATAGCCCGCAAGATCTTCCGAGCTTGGGGCACCCCCTCGGTAGATCTTTTTGCCACTAAGATCAACCACAAGGTGCCTCAGTTCTGTTCCAGGTTTCAGGTCCACAGCAGTCTAGTGTCAGATGCCTTCCTCCTGAATTGGGGGACAGGTCTCCTGTATGCGTATCCTCTGATACCTCTAGTGGGAAAAACTTTGTTGAAACTCAAGCAAGAAAGCGTTACCATGATTCTGGTCACGCCGTACTAGCCACGACAGCTATAGTTCCCTCTTCTTTTGGAATTTTCCTCTGAAGAACCGTGGAGATTGGAGTGTTTTCCAACTCTCATCACACAGAACGAGGGGTCATTTCTACATCCCAACCTCTGGTCTCTGGCGCTCACTGCTTGAATGTTGAAAGCCTAGAATTTGTTTCCTTGAGTCTTCGGAGGATGTCTCCCTGAGTTCCTTCTGAAGGTGGTGTTGAAGTTCCATCTGAACCAGTCAATTGTCTTGCCAACATTCTTTCCCTGACTCATGCCTATCCTGGCGAAAGCAGCTTGCACACCTTGGATTGCAAGAGAACGTTAGCCTGCTACATGGAGTGGACAAAGTCGCACAGAAAGTCTGGCCAGTTTTTTTGTTTCTTTTGATCCCAACAGGATGGAGGTCGCCATTGGAAAATGCATCATTTCTAAATGGCTGGCAGATTGCATTTCCTTCACTTAAACCAAGGCTGCGCTGGCCTTGAGAGGGTCATGTCACAGCTCATAATGTCAGAGTCATGACTGCGTTGGTAGCCCACTTGAGGTCAGCTTCCATTGAAGAAATTTGCAAAGCTGCAACGTGGTCTTCAGTCCACACATTCACATCTCACTACTGCCTTGAGCAGGATACCCGGCGCGAAAGTCGGTTTGGGCAGATAGTGTTGCAGAATCTGTTTGGGGTCTAGAATCCAACTCCACCCTCCTAAGCCCGTTTTATTCTGTTCTATGCTGAAGTCTCATTCAGAGTGTATATAGTTTCAGGTTAATCTGTGTTATAGCCTTGCCGTTGTGAGGCCCAATTAACCAATGTTTGTTGTTTTGGTGAGCCTGGATGCTAGGGATTCCCCAGTTGTGAGAATATAGAAGCCTGCTTGTCCTCAGAGAAAGCAAAGATACTTACCTGTAGAAGGTAGTCTCCGAGGACAGCAGGCTTCATATTCTCACATTCCTCCCATTCCCCTTGGAGTTATCTCAGTTATTTTTACTTTATTTTTGCTTTAGTATTAAACTGAGTGGACCGCGTTCATGTGACGGGCAGGAAGGCACTCGTATGTGCGCAGTGAAGTGCGACTCGCACTCCACAAAGCTCTCTCTTATTTACTATGGCAAAAGCCAGACGGCGATGCGGATCGGCGTCAGCGACTTGTGAGAATATGAAGCCTGCTGTCCTCGGAGAATACCTGCTACAGGTATGTATCTTTGCTATCTGTATATGAGGCTGGAGGTCGAAAGCAAGATTGTATTTATGCGACAGATAATTTCTTTAAGCTTGTTTTCGATACAGAATGCTTAACTGTATGACTTTTTGTTCTGCTATTGTAATAAACAATAAAAAAAACCCTGGAAATCTGAAGCAACAGAAATTTAGCAGCAAGTCGTCAGGTGCTGGCAAAGCAGGATGACCCAGTCCTATGGCTATGAACACACTTGCTGTAAAGAAGGCCAGTGATTTCAGATTTCTGTTGTACCAGCTGCAGCAGTGTCATGTGAAACTCACAAAACCAAATGGATGACCTGTTTTAAAGTTATAGTAAGCTTGGCTGCCAGGTGTAATAGTATTGATTTTATGTAATTAATCTAAATGCCAGGGTCGTTGTCTGTTCGCCAGTGGTAGTCCTTTTGAGACTGTGACCTTAAGTGATGGACGGAATTTCAGACCAGGCCAGGGAAACAATGCTTATATATTCCCAGGTAAAATGCGGTTTATTGTGTTTTATTTACGCAAATAGAATTAACTGAATTTATGGCTTTTGTAACTAGGGAAAAATCTCTTCCTGGGTTGAACTCTGGCTGTTTTTTACCCTTTGTCCCAGCACTGTACAATCACTGGCCATGTCCTTGTGGGCTAATTTTCTATTTGATGGCCCAGTTGATTAATGGTCAAGCCTAGCCAGGAAGTGATAGAAATCATGTTATTGATTCAGATTAGATTGGCTAGAGACAGATGGGAATGCCTTTCAGTGTTCTCCCTAGGACCTTTTGAATGGGCACACCATCCAGCTGTATTTTACTGACCACCTGCCTAACCTTTAACAGAAAATTTTATAATACTGAGTAGTGATTACCTGCCCTCACATGGCTGCTCCTTCATGCCACCCTGTCTTTGATGCACTAGCACTTCTGTCCCTTTCATCCACAGGCATGGGTGAGCCATTTGATAGGCATAGCTGAGCCAGAATCAAACTGAAGCATTTGCTTGGTTTTAAGGGACAAAATTAGAGCAAAGGGAAATTTAGAAAATTGACATCCAAAACCATGTTTTTTTTTTTTTTTTTAAATATTTTCAGCCCCCAGATTGTGGAATAAATTACTTTTAGTTTTGAGGTTAGAAATGAATTGGCTTGCCCTTCAGAAATAAGTGAAAGTATTATTCTTTATGCAGACTTTTCTACCCACATCATGAATTATTTCACACCATATGCTGCTTATTTTATAGACGACAGTGTGAGTTGTTTTGAACATATTTAGAGGGCAGTTTTTAAAAAAGTCTTTCTATATGCAAAACCAGGATTTACATATAGAAGGCTAGTAATGTAAAATTTGCTGCTTATATATATATATATACACTAATACTACTACTTAACATTTCTAGAGCGCTACTAGGGTTACACAGGGTTACACTCACACCTCCCCCCCCCCCCCCCCCCAAAGCATATGCATGAAGCAATCCTATATGTACTTTTATATGTGCATAAAGTAGATGGAACCGAGGGTGGAATTGGGGTTTTGTATGCAAACTTTGCAAAATGCACAGTAGACATATATAACAAAACAGACATACCCTTGTGCATTTATGCCTGCTTGAGAGCCAGTGTAAATGTACATAAGTGCATAAGTAATGCCACACTGGGAAAAGACCAAAGGTCCATCGAGCCCAGCATCCTGTCCACGTCAGCGGCCAATCCAGACCAAGGGCACCTGACCAGCTTCCCAAACGTACAAACATTCTATACATGTTATTCCTGGAATTGTGGATTTTTCCCAAGTCCATTTAGTAGTGGTTTATGGACGTGTCCTTTAGGAAACCGTCTAACCCCTTTTTAAACTCTGCTAGGCTAACCGCCTTCACCACGTTCTCTGGCAATGAATTCCAGAGTTTAATTATGCGTTGGGTGAAGAAACATTTTCTCCGATTTGTTTTAAATTTACTACACTGTAGTTTCATCGCATGCCCCCTAGTCTTAGTATTTTTGGAAAGCATGAACAGACGCTTCACATCCACCTGTTCCACTCCACTCAATATTTTATATGCCTCTATCATGTCTCCCCTCAGCCGTCTCTTCTCCAAGCAGATCAGGACCATTTTTTTAACTTGGTGTGTTTCCCCCTTGACAAATTTGGTCCTGTTCCATTAAGTTTTGGGGGAGTTATTTTGCCCATGGATAAATATTTCTTGACACCTTATGAAAAATGTATTTCCGACATTTATGCGCACCACTTTACAGCCTAGCGAGTTGTGTGTGTAAATTCTAATTAATTCCAATTAGTGTCAATTGCTTAAGTGGCAATTGGTGCTGATTGGCTTGTTAAGTAATTAAATTGCGCACGCAAATCCAGAATACATCCGGATTTGTGCACACAATTTCGGTCACGCTATATAGAATCTGTGTAATTGGCACAGAACTGTTTCAGAACTGCTCTGAGAACACGCAAGGTTTGAAGATACACAATTTCTCTAGCTTACTGTATTTTATTCTCTTAGCAAACTTATTTTTCTTCATCCTACAGAGAAGAATACAGCACTGTGGTGTAATATGTGATTTATCAGTTTCTTATTTGTGTATTTTACTAGGTGTTGCCCTAGGAGTAATCCTCAGTGGTGTTCGGCACATTAGTGATCAGGTGTTCCTAGAAGCTGCAAAGGTTTGTATCAAAACATACAGAGCCAGAATCAAACCCTCTTAAGTGGGCAAAAATCCTTTGCTGGAAAACCCCAAACTGGTCACCACTAGTATCTCGATTGGCCTACAGGTGGAGTGGCCTAGTGGTAGGGTGGTGGACTTTGGTCCTGGGGAACTGAGGAACTGAGTTTGATTCCCACTTCAGGCACAGGCAGCTCCTTGTGACTCTGGGCAAGTCACTTAACCCTCCATTGCCCCATGTAAGCCGCATTGAGCCTGCCATGAGTGGGAAAGCGCGGGGTACAAATGTAACAAAAATAAAATAGATACTACTGGAGATTCTACATGGAATGTTGCTACTATTGGAGATTCTACATGGAATGTTGCTATTCCACTTGCAACATTCCATGTAGAAGGCTGCGCAGGCTTCTGTTTTTGTGAGTCTGACGTCCTGCACATACGTGCAGGACGTCAGACTCACAGAAGCAGAAGCCTGCGCGGCCACATTGGTGATCTGCAAGGGCCGACTTCTACATGGAATGTTGCTAGTGGAATAGCAACATTCCATGTAGAATCTCAAATAGTAGCAACAGTGGAGGAGTGGCCTAGTGGTTAGGGTGGTGGACTTTGGTCCTGGGGAACTGAGGAACTGAGTTTGATTCCCACTTCAGGCACAGGCAGCTCCTTGTGACTCTGGGCAAGTCACTTAACCCTCCATTGCCCCATGTAAGCCGCATTGAGCCTGCCATGAGTGGGAAAGCGCGGGGTTCAAATGTAACAAACAAACATATAAGCAGCTTTGAGAATGTGGCTTTAAGTTGTCTCTGGTGGGGAGGGGAAAGGGAAATGAGACGTGATATACTGCCTTTCTGAGGTTTTTTTGCAACTACATTCAAAGCGGTTTACATATGTTCAGGTACTTATTTTGTACCAGGGGCAATGGAGGGTTAAGTGACTTGCCCACAGTCACAAGGAGCTGCAGTGGGAATCTAGTTCTCCAGGATCAAAGTCCACTGCACTAACCACTAGGCTACTCCTCCACCAGCAACATTCCATGTAGAAGCCTGCCTTTGCAGATCAGCAATGCGGCCGCACAGGCTTCTGTTTCTGTGAGTCTGACGTCCTGTCAGACTCACAGAAACAGAAGCCTGCGCGGCCGCGTTGCTGATCTGCAAGGGCAGGGTTCTACATGGAATGTTGCTAGTGGAATAGCAACATTCCATGTAGAATCTCAAATAGTAGCAACAGAATCTCAAACAGTAGCCAACATTCCATGTAGAATATGAAATAGGGAAGGGGAAATGGGACTTGATATACCACCTTTCTGAGGGTTTTTGCAACTACATTCAAAGTGGTTTACATATATTCGGGTACTTATTTTGTACCAGGGGCAATGGAGGGTTAAGTGACTTGCCCAGAGTCACAAGGAGCTGCAGTGGGAATCGAACTCAGTTCCCCAGGATCAAAGTCCACTGCACTAACCACTAGGCTACTCCTCCACTATGCACTGGGAACGGATCCTGATCCTTAACCTAGGTTTGCTGCTTGCAGTCCAAGAAGTTACAAGGTTGCATTTTCAAAATACTTTTTGTCTAAAGAAATGTATTATGTTTGTTCTACTACTACTACTACTTATCATTAATGACAAAGTATGCATCTCCATTATATCTGGGTTGATAAATAATGATAAATTTGAGATAAGTCCCTCTTTTTTTTTTTTTTCCTCTTAGTGAGGCTTTGCTTTTTTTGCAGTACTGTCCCTGCCTTTCCCCTTACTCCTCTTCCTCCTCCACAGGGATAGTACGTACATCATTGGCTGTGTTTAGCTCCAGAGACATTTTTAAAGCAGCAATTTTAACAGCTGCTACAAGAACCTACATTTTTTTTTTGCTCAAGTGCGAAAGGTTTGACAGAAACCATGTTATTTCTGCAAAATATGAAATGTATGTATTTCTGGAATTTATGGCATGCCTTTCTCTGAAACTTAAGGTTAGGCACACCCTTAAAATAACAATAACCCAAACCGGGTAGGCAGCCTTCAATTCTCACAGACAAACAATTTGTTCAGATTTTCAGACTGTCTAATGAATATGTATTAAAAAGGTTTGCATACTTTTACCTATTAGGGATAGCTTGAAAACCTGAGTGGATTAGTGTCTATCAGGAATGGAGAATACCTATCCTTAAAAAAGAAATTGCTGCCATGGACAGAGCAGTAGAATGAGACCCCTAATCACAATGCCAGGATAACCAAAATACCCAATGAATTGTATTTAATATAAAAAGAGGGGTGGAGGTTTTTGTTTTTTTAAATTCTTGTGTATATTTGAATATATTCTTTTTTTTTTTTTTTTTTTTTTAAGTCCACATGTGTGTGCACACAGTTGGCCTTTAAAAGCTTTTCTGTTTTACAACTGTTTTGCCTCCAGCCCACACAGTTTTTCTGGGTTCAAGAGACTTGTGTTGGGTGTTTTTGGGGGGTGAGAGACAGTCTTTGATATGTGCTTGTAAATACCCTTCCCCAAGGAGCGTTGTTTTCCATTCAAACCTCATCAGACTTTTAGGGCATGGGACTGTGTTTGTAGGGGAGGGGACAAATATAAGGAGCCTTTATATAATATATATATATATATTTTTTTTTTTTTTTTTTGTGGGGGGGGGGGGGTTCTTTTTTTAAAATTTGGATCCAGAGTTCACCAGTGCACCTGTGCACTTGTCACCACACAGAAAACCTTTTGGATTTGAATGTGATCCACAGCAGTCCCCAGATTCTGTATATGGTATCCTAAGTTGCGGTGCTGAAATTTGGGCACGCGCCCAAGATGCATGCACAACTTCATTGATTTATGAGCCCTTAACTAGCAATAATTGGGCACTAACAACCAGTTATTGCAGTTAATTGGCTTCAGTCAAGAGTTGTGTGTGCATCTGGCTGTGCACTATTCTATAAGGTTCAGCACCTAACTTTCAGAGCGTGTATCTGAAAAGGGGGTGTTCCAAAAAGTTAGATGCAAAGTTATAGTATACAGCCTGTGGACGCCTAAATTGGGCGCAGGCATTTACACCAGGTTTCAGCAGGCTTAAATGTGGGTGCACAAAAGATAGACGTGGGATCCACTCTAAAGACTGTTCTATATAAGGCGTGCACCCTTTACAGAATAGCGCTTAGTGCTGAATTTTTGGGGGGCCCAAGTTTCAATACTGTTTATAGAATTCCCTCTCGTTAACCCACTTTCTGAAGGCCATTTAGGCATGAAATTGCTATATCTGTATGCCCTTCCTCCCAATAAGTTTTATGATTGATATCATGTCATATGAGGAGCTTTGCAGAGGTGTGATTTATGTATTTATTTATTTTGGAGCTTCACATATTTGTGGACCATTGCCACATACATGCAGGTGCTCCAGAAAGTAAGCTGCATTAGTTCTGGCTGGAACCTCTTTGAGGGGAATATAAGAATTGCCATACTAGGCAAGATCAAAGGCCTATCTAGGCTAATATCCTGTTTCTAACAGTGGCCAACCCAAGTAGTGGGATTCCATGCTACCTACTCCCAGGGATAAATAGTGGCTTTACCCGGATCTACCTTAACAGTTTATGGACTTTACACACAGTGTCACCTTTTGTTTGTTAAACCCAATAATTTGTCTAAACCTTTGTAAAACACATCTGCATTGACTGCTTTAGCACACCCTCTGCCACTGAGTTCCAAAGCTTAGCTATGTATTGATTGAAAATATTTTCTGCTATTTGTTTTAAATGTGCTACTGTGTCACTTCATGGAGTATCCCTTAGTCTTTGTACTTCTTGAAAGAGTAAACAATCGATTCCGCATTTCCTGTTCCACTCCACTCAGGATTTTAGAGACTTCTATCATACCTCCTCTCAACTGTCTCTTCTCCAAGCTGAAGAGCCCAAATATGTTTAGCTTCTCCTCATATGAGGGGGAATTCTATCCCCTTAATTATTTTGGTCGCCCCTTATCTGTATCTTTTCTAATTCTGTTATACCCTGATTGAGATGTGAGGACCAGAACTGCACACAGTACTCAAGATGTTGTAAATATTTTTCCAATGTGATGTTAAAACATAATATGATGAATTCCTACAATATTTATTACTGTAGGCTTTGACAGAGCAACTTACAGATGAAGAATTAGCTCAAGGAAGGTTGTATCCACCACTGTCAAACATCAGAGAGGTCTCTATTTGCATTGCTGTTAAAGTAAGTGGATGACACACCTTTAATTCACATGAGTTTGTTTTTTTTAATTATAATGTAGAATGTGATACACTATTGGGAGTCATAGGAGAGAATAAGCACAAAACTGTTCAAGGAGATTTTTAGGCATGCCCTGGCCCCCCAGTTGTAGGAAGAGTGCCTCCTCTTATCCCCACGTAGTACAATAACCACATCGTATGATTCTGAGAAGTTCTGGCAGGTCCTCTCAAAGATTTATTTAATAGATCCTTGGAGACGGGAGAGGTTTCATGGGATTGCAGTAGAGCAAATGTGGCCCCTCTTCACAAAAGTGGTAATGGAGAAGAAGTTGGAAACTACAGGCCGTTAAGCCTCACTTCTGTGGTTGGAAAAATAATGGACACTCGGCTGAAGCAAAGAGTAATGAACTACTTGAAATCCAACGAGTTACAAGGTCTGAGAGAACATGGCTTCACCAAGGGCAATTCACGCCAAACAAATCTGATTGATTTCTTTGACTGGGTGAACAGAGAATTGGAATAAGGACATGCGCTTGATGTAGTCTACCTGGATTTCAGCAAATCCTTTAACACTGTTCCTCATAGAAGGCTCATCAATAAATTTAGCAGACTGAAGTTAGGACCCAAAGTGGTGAACTGGATTAGAAATTGGTTGACTGACAAGACAACATAGAGTGGTGGTAGATGGAATTTCCTTAAGGGAAAGAAAGGGAAGTAGTGCCGTGCCTCAGGGATCGGTACTATGGCCAATTCTGTTCAGTATATTTGTGAGTGACACTGCTGAAGGATTAGAAGGATAAGTGTCTTTTTTTGCAGATTTGCAACAGAGTGGAAACACTGGAGGGAACAGAAAACATGAAAAGAGGTCTACAAACATTTTAAAAAATGGTCTTATGTTTGGCAGTTAAAATTTACTGCGAAGAAGTGCAGAGTGATGCACTTGGGAAGTAAAAATCCAAAGGAGCAGTATGTGCTCAGTGGCGAGAAGCTGATATGCACAGACCAGGAGAATGACCTTGGGGTGATAATGTCTGAGGAACCCAAGGCTGTGACTGTAGTCAAAAGGATGCTAGTCTGCATAAAGAGAGAAATCGCCAGCAGAAAAAAAAAGGAGTTGTTAATGCCCTTCTACAAGTTGTTGGTGAGGCCCCACTTGGAATATCGTATTCAGATCTGGAGGCTGTGTCTTGCTAAGGACGTAAGAAAACTTGAAGCGGTCCAGAGGAAGGGAACAAAATTGATATCGGGATTGCACCGAGAGACGTATGAGAAGAGACTTGAAGACCTAGAGGAAAGAAAGAATAGAGGAGAAATGGTACAGACGTTTAACTACTTTAATGGTTTTGATCTACAAACAAATTGCTTCCAAAGAAGGAGAGGCAGTAAAACTACATAAATATTGCCATACTGGGAAAGAGCAAAGGTCCATCAAGCCCAGCATCCTGATTCCAACAGTAGCCAATCCAGGTCACAAATGCCTGGCAAGATCCCAAAAAAGTACAAAACATTCTATACTGCTAATCCCAGAAATAGTGGATTCTCCCCAAGTCCATTTAATAATGGTCTATGGACTTTTTATTTAGGAAGCCATCCAAACCTTTTTTAAACTCCGCTAAGCTAACCGCCTTTACCACATTCTCTGGCAACGAATTCCTTTGTTTAATTACAAGTTGAGTGAAGAAATATTTTCTCCGATTCATTTTAAATTTACTACATTGTAGCTTCATCGCATACCCCCTAGTCCTAGTATTTTTGGAAAGCATAAACAGACGCTTCACATCTACCCATACATAATTTGAGGTTGCGGGGTGGTAGACTTAGAAGTAATGTAAGAAAATAATTTTTCATGGAGAGGATGGCGGATGCCTAGAATGCCTTGAGGAGGTGGAGACAAAAACAGTGACAGAATTTTAAAAAATACATGGGATAGACACAAAGGATCTCTAAATAGAAAAAGGATAGTATCAAAACAAAACACATCAACAGCTATAAGTTTATTTATGATGGGCAGGAGTGGTTTTCTTGAATTGGTAGCTGGATAGAACTTCACAGTATTTATGGAATACAAGAATATCTGTAATGTAACGCAATGTGAGACCAGTGCCATATGGACAGACTTCTACGGTCTGTGTCCTGTATACGGCAAGACAGATCAGTATGGGCTGGAGTGGGTTTCTGACAGCAACTCCAGGAGCTGGGAAGAAGGGCCAGTGCAGGGCAGACTATTTTTTACAGTCTGAGCCCTGAAAATGGCAAGGATGGATCTGGAGAAAATATGTATATACCACATTCATATTGTAGCAGTGCGGGTCCTGTATATCTTGGTGGGGAAGGGGAAAATGGAATAGCGGAACTTAAAAAGTAAAATATTGAATCAACAATCCAGTAGTATTACAGTGATTTGATAATAAATGCAACTTGTGCAGACTGGATGGACCTTGCAGGTCCTTATCTGCCGTCATTAATTGTGATAAAAAAAAAAAACTAATTACATTGTAGTGTCTCCTGTCTCCTCCAAGCCTCACTTCCACTCCCAACCCCTGTCCTCGGTGCAGTCTGACATCTTTCCCCATCCATGATTCAACAACACCCACCTTCCTGCACCAGTCTACCTTAAAGGTGGTCTTCTGTTGATCCTTTCCTGCAGCAGTGTTGCATATTTGCTGTCTGCTGCCTGTTCTGAAGCTTTTCCTCTGACCTGCCCAGGTAGAAACAAGAAATGATGTCAGAGGAGGCAGGACCAGACAGAGGGAAAGCTTCGGAGTAGGCCACAGGCAGCATATGTGCAGTGCTGCCACTCCCAGGACCAGCAGAAGACCACTTTTAAGGTAGACCAGTGGGGGTATCGAGGGGGGACGACAAATGCTGAACCCTGGGTGGGAGAAGTGTGAGCTGCAGACCCACAAACAGAACTGTAGGGGTCACTGATGGAAGCTATGACCCAAGACAGTGAGCTCCAGAAGCCATGAGAAGAGCTTGGTGCTGTTATGGGAGTGGAGTGGAGGAGAGGGAAGGTTGAGAACGGGAGAGATGTTGGATCTGGGGGTGGGAAGGAGGGAGATTTATCAGTCCTTTAGTACCTGCATATAATGTGTACAGCGCTGCGTATGTCTAGTAGCGCTATAGAAATGATTAGTAGTAGTAGTAGTAGTGGAAGGGGATAGGCTTTGATATATATCGCCTTTCTGTGGTTAAAATCAAAGCAGTTTACATATTACGTACTGGTACTTATTTTGTACCTGCGACAATGGAGGACTAAGTGACTTGACCAGAGACACAAGAAGCTGCAGTGGGAAATAAATAAATAAAATATCTTTAATTGTGTGATCGCGATTAAAATGCTGATTGAAATGCAGTCCTAATATATATAAAATATTTCTTACATGTCACCTGCAAGCTCAAAAGCTATTGAAGGTGGTGAACATTCGGGTATAGTAGGTATTTTTATGTTCCTGGTAGCTCACAATCTGAATCTGTACATGGGGCAATGGAGGGTACATTTGATATGGACAACCTGTTATAAAAATACACTGCTGATTTTCTCTTACAACATCTTGCAAAACAGTAAATAGGTTTTTTGCTTTCAGGTCATGGAATTTGTGTATTCGCATGGCATGGCTTTCCGTTATCCAGAGCCTCCAAACAAGAGTGAATATGTACGATCTAAAATCTGGCGCACGGACTACGACTCTTTCCTTCCAGATGTGTACAGCTGGCCTGAATCGGCCTCAGAGCCATGCAGCATGTCCTGATACACTGGAGCTCATCCTTCAAGTCTGGCAAATCTCCAGTAGAAACCTTTCCACAGACCAGTTTTGTCAACCCATGAATTATGCAACAATTTTATGTTTGTATTTTATTTTTTTTCAGTTTTGTTGTAGTTATCCACATTTATTTTCCTGGCATATTTTTTTTTTTTTTCAAAGGTGTCAAACCCTAGACTTATTGAGGCAGCTAACCATGATGTGTTATATGACGTACACAGATCATTAGCCTGTTCCTGGTTAAACAGTTGTGTATTTTCATACATGTTACAAATTATATTTATTGAACTTTGCATGGACATGTACAAAATCATAAAAGTAGATGCTGAAGATAAATGGTGGCAGTTTTTACCATTTTGGTTCTTGTGCATTGCAGCTGTCTTGCATTTTATTTTAATGTTCTACAAGATTTAAAAATGATGCTACCTAAGGTTCAGTATAGAGCTTATAACTATCATAGTTTAAAAAAAAAAAAGAAAGGGGACAAATTTGATGCACGTTCACATAATCCCTACTATGTTCGTACTTCTTCCAGGCTAAATTCGGAGGCCAAGGATTTGTGTAAAGAGTGAGATGGCTCTCCCTACCTTCTAGATCAGGGGTGGGCAATCACGGTTCTTGAGAGCCACAACCCAGTCAGGTTTTCTACAGTGAATGTGCATGAGATCTGTTTGCGTACAATAGAAGCAATACATGCAAATCAATCTCATGTATATTCATTATGGAAATCTTTAAAACCTGACTGGGTTTTGGCCTTCGGACAATGGTTGCCCACCCCTGTTCTGGATCCTTGAGGAGCACAGGGAAGGAAGACTGACTTCAAGGCCCTTCGTTCGCTGAATGCTTTATATCAGGGGTTCTTAACCTTTTTGTACCATGGACCCTTTCTCAGCAAAATGTATTTAAATGCGTAAAAGAAAAGCAAAATAGATTGTGTTACAAAGGAAAACAATTATGCTCAAATACAGTTATCAAAATATTTTAAAAATAGCAAATATGTGTTGACCATTATAACGAACAACTCATCTGGTTGTCCCCTTTTCAACACTCACTGAGTTTTGTTATAACTGATGCGTTTGTTTATATCCAGAGGTCTTTGTAATGACCAATTTGTAGCCCACCAAACCAGGACTATTGATGTTCATTCATTCATCTATCCATACAGACTCCTGAGGCAGGCCTAGTGGCCGAAACACAACATTGTGTCACATCCTTATTAATAAATTGTTTTTACTCAAGATTGTGTTTCTCCAGTCTCTGGGTGTTGTGGTCAACCTCCCACTTTTTCTTTGGTTTTGGACTTTTCTGTGGGACCTTTGCGGATTCTCTTGGACCGTTATCAGTTACATGTTTTCAGAGAAAAAGGTACTTCACTCGGGTGCATGACCTCTCGGTGTTGCTGTTATAGCACCTGCATTTCTGCCCCGCTATAATAGCGCAGAACTTTTCAACACAATAATTTTGGCTGTGCTGGACTTCTCAACATGAACAAAATTATTGCTCAGTTCACCTGTCATCAGAGAAAGTGTAATCAATCCCTTCTTCCCAACATTTATAAAACTGTGAGGTGGTATGACCTGTATTGTGCAGTTTAGTGCAATATGAGCTGAGATCTGGAACTTTTTTAATTGACTGAAGAGGTGGAATATGTTTGTGTAAAACTGTTCTAAGTTGTAACCATCTGAAGAATTGAAGATTCATGTAGCTCATAGTGATGACACATCTCTGCAAAGGAGTACCAGTTCTTAATAGAAAAAAAATCAGTGAAATAATTTAAGTCCCAAATATTACATGTTTGCCATTCAGACCAGGACATCTGTTTTTATCAATAAATATGCTTGGATTGTTCCATATCAAAAAGAAACAAAACCCAACCATGGTGTGAATCATGCATATTTCACAAGTGTCAGTCAAAAAATCTCGATAGTCAATCTCATTAGTCATCCCTTAAGTAAGCTACAAGTGGAGATCTTTTTTTTCTTATATAAAGCAAAACGAAATGATTTTTTAGCATAATGTTCATATTGATAAGTTTGAAGTAATAATTCCACCATTTTTGATAAGTGGCTTGGTGTAGGGATTTCCAATGTGAGAGAACTACTTTTAAGGCTAAAATCAGCATGGTATTAACAAGTATATATTCATTAACCTTTAAAATGTTACTAAAACATTGATCTTTAAGTATCACATATTTATATAACATTGGACCAGAAAGCTGGAATATGTCTATCAATGTGGACCAAACTTCCTTCCAAAATTTGTGTACACATATATAATCAAATGTAAGATGCTTGATAGTGCCATTTTGGGACTGACAGGACCAGCATAAGTTGGAAACAGAGGGGTCAATCATATGTGAATTGAGAAGTGTCCATAAAGATCTATGTGAGAAAAAGTAAAGGAATTGTATTGTCAAAGATCTGGAACATTTAAATAAGGAACTCCATATCTGCTCCCAAGATTTATCAGTAATGGGTTTGCTGAATGTCGTCTTCCCAACATTTACGTAAACCCGAACATTTTACAGGAGATTTGTTTAGGATATATATATCTGGGAAGCAGCATGGCCTGTGAGCTGGATTCTCACAGATATATCAATGAGCTCAGGAGTGTGAAGCATCATTTGAATTTATAATTTTACTTTTTTTCAACACAGAACTTAGTTGTAGCCACTGATAAAATTGAGAGTCTAGTAAAGAGAATTCAGCGTTCATAGTTGAGAAGTTTCCAAGTATGATTACTTGAATCAATGAAAGCATTAAGATCCCATATGCCTATGCGTTGCCATTGAGACCAAGAGATTTGCTTTTTATCACTCGTGAATTTGGAATTATTCCATATAGGAATGCATGTGGTAATAGACCAAGGAGTGGTCAATTGTTTGTTGAAAGAGGATATTAATTTGTGTGTGGTATTAATGATGGGATTAGAGGCAATATTTTCAGGAAGGTGCATGCCAATTAAATGAGTGTACTAGTGGGCTTATAGTGGATTGTTCAAAGATTAGCCATCTAGGTAAAGAAGCAGAGTTAAGGGGAGTAATCCACTCTAAGCCCTGACATATAATGAAGGCTTTGTGATATATTAGGAGATGAGGGCATTTTACTCCACCATGCAATTTAGGCAATTTCAATTTACCTAAGGAAATTCTGGGTGATTTAAAATTCCATAGAAAATTGGAGAGTAATTTTTCCAACCTTTTATAAAAGGTATATGGAAAAAAGAGAGGAATCATGCTTAGAGAGTATATGTGATTTTAGGTACTACCATCATTTTGATAATATCAAGTCTGCCCCACCATGTTAGATTTAATGGGAGACCAAGATGAGAGGGAATCCTCCACCTTAGTTATAATTTTGTCAGAATTAATTTTGGTGGTGGTAGAGAGATCTCTGTTGAAAAATACACTCAGATACTTAATAGAGGAGACTACCCATTTGAGAGGATAACCTGGAATAGTAAAGGAATACAAGCATCATTAACAGGCATTAGTTCAGTTTTGTCCCAGTTAATTTTATAACCTGATAACTCTGAAAAATTGGATATTAGTTGAATAAGTACCTTCATAGATGCCTGTGGCTTAGTGAGATATAGCATTATCATCAGCATATGCAGAGAGCTTGTATTCTTCCTGACCCATGGAAACTCCAGCAATATCATTATTTTGTGAAATAGCCACCAGAAGGGGCTCAAGAGCCAGGTTAAATAGGAAAGGTGATATAGGACAATCTTGTCTGGTGCCTCTGTGCAATATAAATGGAGCAGAGAATTCACCGTTAGCCGCAATTTATGCGGAAGGTAGTGAGTACAATAAATGTAACGTGCGGAAAGAGTTCAGGAAAACCAAAGTGCCTAAGTACACTAAACAGTTATTTCCACTCCACCCGGTCAAAGGCCTTCTCGTCATCTAAAGAGACAGTATAGGATCATCCTTAGACTGGGCGAAGTGGATGAGATGACATAGTAATCTAGTATTATCAGCACCATATCTGAATTTTACAAAACCAGCTTGATTCTATGTATAAGTGAATGGATGATTGCCCAAACAACAAATACCTTCTAATTGGTCAGCATTGTCATTCTAAGAATACACCGGCCACAGAACGACAACTTGTAAAAATTCATCCTTTACAGAACTCCTGCCAATACATCTTAGTGGGCTACGTTAACGCCAGATCTGTGGTTAATAAATCAGCAATTATCTCAGACTGGATTACTTCCGATAACCTTGACCTTGCCTTCATCACAGAAACTTGGCTCCATAGTCTCACTGATCCTATCTTGCTTATGCCCCTCAGGTTATAAACTTGTCCACTGGCTGTGACCCGGAAATCGAGGTGGAGGTATTGCACTTGTTTATCGATCTATATTCGTCATTGAAACCATAGCGGAATCCATCACACCGCAACTAGAAATCGCTTCTCTCAGGATCCATAATAAAGCTTTGCATGATCATCTGACCTGTATCCTGTTTTACAGGCCACCTAGCAACTGGAACAAAGTTCAACCTACCTTTACGGATTTCATCTCCAACACATGTATGGCAAGTCACAATGTACTCATCTTAGGAGCTATAAACCTACATCTGGAAAATTCTTCTTTAATCAACACGCATTCCTGTTTGGAATTCCTCCATTCTTGGGACTTAACATATTGGAATCATCAAGCAACCCATTCAAAAAGTCACACACGATCTCCTCTCACATAAATTGGCCGATAGCCTTAATTTGCAATTATCCTGCATAAATTGGTCAGCAATCCCATGGTCAGATCACTATCAGTTACGCTGTACCATTTCTTGGCAGGAAAAGGGTCAGCAGCACATCCAAACCCAAACCACATATGGTACAAGAGGACGTATAGACCCCGCGGCATTTTGGAATTTACGAGTCTGATTGGCCTGAACCGGTGCACTCGCTACACTTCTTTTCCATCTGGGATGAACGATGCAGGAAAATTGTAGATACCATAGCTCCGATCAGAACAAAGACAGCAAAACGGTAAGCCATAGTGCCATGGTTTAATGACGATCTTAAGGAACTCAAAACCATTACGAGAAGACTAGAAAGAGCATGGAAAAAACAAAAGGATGCTTACCACCACCATGCATGGAAGCAATCACACAGAAAATACAAGAATGTTATTAGACAATCTAAAAAGCACTTTTATAAATCCAAAATAGGCCCAGATTATGCAGACCTGAGAAAACTCTACTTTTATGTGAACAAATTAATTGATACCACTACGCTCACAACCACCAGTACAGACATCCCATCTGCAGCAAATATGGCAAAGTTTTTCAAAGAAAAAATCATAACGTTACAGAATTCCTTACCGCAGAACAATGTAGGAATAAGTGATTTTATTAGTGGCCCAGACTGTGGTCCGGGAGAGCATCCAGCTCTTTACACCTCAAACAGTTGATTCTGTTAAGCGGGAACTGTGCAGATTTTCCAGTAAATATTGCAAATTTGATATTTGCACAAACTATTTACTTAAATGTGCACCTCCCTGCTTCATTACTGATCTGACGCTGCATTTAAACTTCATGCTTAGTAATGGAATCTTCCCTGAAACCTATGGAAATATCCTACTCACCCCTATCCCTAAAGACACCAAAAAAGTAGTAAGGATCTTACCAACTATCAACCTATTGCATTGATCCCGCTGTTTGTGAAATTAATGGAGAGCATGGTGAACAAGCAACTCAATGAGTATCTGGACAATTTCCACATTTTGCATGAATCACAGTCAGGATTCCGCACACTCCATGGCACAGAAACTGTGCTCATCACACTCCTGTCAAACTTCAAATGGGAGACAGCAGTAGGGAAAAGCATTCTTCTTTTGCAATTCGACATGTCCAGTGCCTTTGACATGGTGAACCATACTATTCTACTACAGCTTCCCTCTCTGGTCTCAGGACCCCCTCCCCCTTCCCTCTCCCCCTACTCCCCCCTCTCAGGTCTCTGGACCCCCTCCCCTCTGGTCTCAGGCTCCCCCTCCCTGGTCTCAGGACCCCCTCCATCCCTCCCCAATCTCTGGTCTCAGGACCCCCTCCACCCCCTCTCAGGACCCCTCCCCCCTGGGGGTACTGCTGAACTGGGAGGGGGTGGAGCTGCCAAGAGAGGGGGGGCAGGGTTTAATTTCCTTCTTTTCCTTCATCTGCCTATGGCTTTTCATCTTTTTCTCACCCTTGTTCTCCCCATGCCCCTTCCTCTTATTCTCGTCTTTCTCTACTCCCCTTTTCCATCCAGCAGCTCTCCTCTTTCTCTCCCCATCCTTCCAATGTCTCCCCTCTTTCTTTCTGCATCCTTCCATCCAGCGTCTTCCCTCTTTCTCTCCCCATCCTTCCACCCATCTACCCTCACTCCTGATCCTTCCATCTGTGTCTCTCCCCCTCCTATCCAGTGTCTCTCTATCTCTGTACCCTGTTCTGTTCAGTGTCCCTTCTCTCTCCACATCCTTCCAGTCTCTCCCCTTTCTCTCTCCATATCCATCTCCCCCTTTCTTTCCCCATCCTTACATCGTGTCTTTCTCTCCACATCCATCCGTCTACCCCCCTCTCCTGATTCTTCCATCCAGTGTCTCTCTCTATCCCCTTCTTTCCATCCAGGCCCACCCACCCAACACAGACCTGCCAAGTCTCCCGCGAAACACGCGGTGCCAGCTCCCATTTCCGGCCACTGCTGCTTCTCCTGTTGAGCAGCAGCTGCTGCTACAAAAACAAAAAGAGCTAATTAAACCACCAGAAATGTTTTTAAAAAGCAAGCGCGGCACCGCAGGCAGCCATCAGGCATTGGCTGTCGGCTCTGCAGCCGCACCTCTCACCTCGCTGCGCTCCTCCGGGGTTCTGCTCCAAGGGTGGGACTTTTTATTTGGGGTATTGGATGCTTATGGAATATGTGGTTTTTTTCAGGAAGCGATTCGTGCCCTGTATTTTCTTCCTCAGGCTCAAGTGTGGGTGAATGGACTGCTTTCCTCCTCTTTTTCCATAGATCGTGGTACCAGACAGGGTTGCCTATCGCCTCTTTTATTTGTCCTTACTTTAGACCTCCTGCTTCGTGACATTCAGAGGAATCCAGACATACAAGGCATTCAATTGGGAACAGATACCTTTAAAATGGCAGCATTCGCTGATGATTTGCTAACTCATGTGATTAATCCCCAAGTCTCAGTTGGGGGCCTTGCTACAATGCATGACTGAATTTGGGGATTTTTCAGGTTTTAAGTTAAATTTTAAAAAAAATCAGAAGCGTTGCAGAGGGAGGGGGACCAAGGTGTGAGTTGGCAGGGACACTTTCCATTGAAATGAGTTGATGATTTTTTTTTTTTCATTATTTGGGGGTATTGTTGTCTATGGAGACTTTGGGACTATATCGAATGTCGATAGGTTGTTACAAGACACTAAACTTCATTTTGAGAAATGGAGTCGTTCATCTTTACCACTAGCGGGTAGGATTAATCTTTTAAAAAATGATTATTTTTCTTCGCTGGTTCTATGTTTTACAAGTTTTGCCACTGCATCTTTTGCAGAAAGATCTACAGTTGTTAAATACGCTATGTAGGAAATTTTTGTGGGGTGGAAAGAAATCTAAAATCCATCTAGTATATCCCTATGATACTTGACGCAGGGAGGTTTAGGTGTACCTTATCTTAGGCATTATAATCAGGCTTATCTTCTGTGGCACCTTAGGGTTTGGCTGTTTGACACTGAGCAATTTACTCCAACACGATGGGAACGGTTACTGTATACTCCCTGGCATCTGAATTTTTTCTTGCAGGCTACGACAAAAATTTGCCTCAATCTTGCCATAGGAATATATTGCTGCAGCCTTTGAGAGGTATTTAGCGGATACTTTTGAACTGCTGGAATCAGAACTTGAATGTTAGTGATTTATTACCATGTAGGGATAATGTTCAGCCAGGGCTAGAGTCAGGTCTTTTTAGGAGATGGTCAGAAATGGGTATTACCCTGATCGAGCATTTTCTCAATGAGGAAGGTGGTTTCTATTATTTTTTGGATTTACAGCAGAGAATCTCCTTAACTCACAGATTATTTTGCTTATGGGCAGCTATACCATTATTATACTAGCTTAGATCAAGAAGCTGCGCATACAAGGCTAGGTCAGAGACTCCCAAGATTTTTTACAAGGGGACATTTTTGGCCAGGTTTCTGTTTCAGGTCTACATAGAGCTTTCTTCTCCCCCCCCAGGAGTATGGTCCTCTTAAGGAGGCTGTTTATATGGGACATGCAGGTTATCTAATATAATAATTTGCTCCTCCAATGTTCCAATGAGGCTACCTGCGTCCATAACCATCTCCTGACGTCACGAACGCAGAGAGAGACATTGGAATGTTGCAGGAGCAGCTTCAGCCCTTCCTCCACATGCACCAATATCTCCACCCAGGGCTGCCGAGAGCCTGGGCCATTTTGTATCTGTTAATATAAGGGATTGATCTGAGGAGAATTTCTGTGTAATAAGGTCAAGTGTATGTCCTTTAATATGAGTTGCTTGAATGTTAGACCAGTTGAATTCCCATAACTGGAATAAATCTTTACATTCTCGTGCATTGATTGCATTAGGGTCTTCTAGGTGCAAGTTTATGTCCCCCATTATTAGAAAATTGGAATTAGATACACAGGTATTCGAAATGAATACCCCCAACCTGCCCTCCCTCAAAAGGCAATGCTTTTACATTTTTTTAAGATGTTTTAATGATGTATATAGATAGCAAGCACACACACACACACAAATTTCATATTCTTCCTGCACATAAAAAGTACATATTGATGGTTCTTTGTGTCTGTGTGGTTGTCAGTTCTGTTTTGCCTCTATAGCAGCTATTTGCTCCCCCTCCAGCTGCTACTCTAGGGCATTACCTAGTGTTACCTAATGATTGGGCTCTCCCTGCTCACATAGCACTTTCAATGTATTGAGCTTTTCTGGGATCTTGCCAGGTATTTGTGATCTAGATTGGCCACTGATGGAAACAGGATGCTGAGCTTGATGGACCTTTGGTCTGTTCTAGTGTGGCAATAACTTATCTACTATAATAAAAAGCACCTCCAACGTTCTGAAGCTGACTCCGTGGCAGTGTACGGTTTGTAAGTCTGTCATTCAGCGTTTAATTGGCTCTCACTGTCCCGCCTTCGTGTCAAAACGTGATGACATCGAGGGCAGAACAGTGAGAGGGAAGGGCACGTCATGCGCATGAGGGTGTCGTCGTCCCTCCCTCCCAGTTCCAGGCCCCCTCCCTCCGATTCTTAAAAGTCATATTCACTTACCAAATCAGGGTTAAGGCGGCGGCCAGCAGCGGTAAAACACGTGCAAGCTTGGCCCTTCTCTCTCTCTCAGCTGTGGTCCCGCTCTCATTTCCTGTTTCCGCAAGGGCGGGACCACAGCAGAGAAAGAGAGAAGGGCCGAGCCTGCACGCATTTCACTGCTGCTGGCCGCCGCCATAACCCTGACTTGGTAAGAGAATATGATTTTTAAGAATCGGAGGGAGTGAGGGATGGACGACGACCCTGGAACTAGGAGGGAGGGGGGGCCGGACAACGACCCTGTATAAGTCGTTGGTGAGGCCCCATCTGGAGTATTGTGTTCAGTTTTGGAGGTCATATTTTGCTAAGGATGTAAAAAGAATCGAAGCGGTGCAAAGAAAAGCTACAAGAATGGTATGGGATTTGCGTTACAAGACATACGAGGAGAGACTTGCTGACCTGAACATGTATACCCTGGAGGAAAGGAGAAACAGGGGTGATATGATATAGACGTTCAAATATTTGAAAAGTATTAATCCGCAAACGAACCTTTTCCGGAGATACAAAGGCGGTAGAACGAAAGGACATGAAATGAGATTGATGGGGGGCAGACTCAAGAAAAATGTCAGGAAGTATTTTTTCACGGAGAGAGTGGTGGATGCTTGGAATGCCCTCCCGCGGGAGGTGATGGAGATGAAAACGGTAACGGAATTCAAACATGCGTGGGATAAACATAAAGGAATCCTGTTCAGAAGAAATGGATCCTCAGGAGCTTAGCCGAGATTGGATAACAGAGCCGGTAGTGGGAGGCGGGGCTGGTGGTTGGGAGGCAGGGATAGTGTTGGGCAGACTTATACGTTCTGTGCCAGAGCCGATGGTGGGAGGCGGGGATAGTGCTGGGCAGACTTGTACGGTCTGTGCCCTGAAAAAGACAGGTACAAATCAAACTTGCCAGGGTTGCAGTTAAACCGCCGAATTGGGCAGCTTTTCGGAAACGGCTTTGGGGAATTTTCTAATCGCGTGGGTTGCGGGGATTTGGGCGGATTTTCGAGTGGCCGCAGTGCGGGATTGGGTGGGTTTTCGCGGCCGCCGATTGGCCGGTTTTCCCGCTGCCGGGGCTTCTATTGGTCCAATAGAAGCCTTTCAGGGGCGGGGTTGACGTCAGGGGTGATGTCAGGGGCGGGGCTAGTGATGTGGGGGGCGGGGTTCGGTGACGCAGGAGATGGGGGTTGGCTGCGGGCGGTTTTTGGGCGGGTTTACGGCTGGTTTTGGGCTGGCAAAATTTTTCCCAGCTGGCAACCTTGGTACAAATCAAGGTAAGGTATACACAAAAAAGTGGCACATTTCTTGGGCAGACTGGATGGACCGTGCAGGTCTTTTTCTGCCGTCATCTACTATGTTACTATGTAACACGGAGGGAGGGAGGGGGCCCCTGGCACACACTCTCAATCTCACACACACTCTCTCCCAGTCTCACTTTCTCTCTGTCACACACACACTCTCTAAACATACACACTCCGAGGAAAACCTTGCTAGCGCCCGTTTCATGTCTTTGAGAAACAGACCTTTTTTTTTTCTTTTACTAGTGTACCATATGTGCTCTCCTCAGATAGATTGAGCCAGTCCAGTTTTTACTTCCGTTGCTGTCCATGGAAGTAAAATGCAGACGCGCTCAATCTATCCTCTTTTTTTCTGGAGCAATATGGTAACCCTAAAAGATCGAAAACCCACCTATTACTACTACTACTACTTAACATTTCTAAAGTGCTACTAGGGTTACACAGTGCTGTACAATTTAACATAAAAGGACAATCCCTGCTTAAAGAGCTTACAATCTAAAAGACGCATGGGCAGTCAGACTGATAGGGGCAGTCAAATTGGGCAGTCTGGAATTCCTGAAAGGTAAGAGTTAGGTGCCGAATGCAGCATTGAAAAGGTGGGCTTTAAGCAAAGACTTGAAGATGGGCAAGGAGGGGGCTTGGCGTAAGGACTCGGGGAGGTTGTTCCAAGCATAGGGTGAGGCGAGGCAGAATGAGCAGAGCCTGGAGTTGGCGGTGGTGGAGAAGGGTAATGAGAGGAGGGATTTGTTTTGTGAACAGAGGTTTCGGGCTGGAACGTAAGGGGAGATGAGGGTAGAGAGGTAGTGAGGGGCAGCAGACTGAGTGCATTTGTAGGTAAGAAGGAGAAGCTTGAACTGAATGCGGTATCTGATTGGAAGCCAGTGAAGTGACCTGAGGAGAGGGGTGATATGAGTATATCGGTTCTGGCGGAATATAAGACGTGCAGCAGAGTTCTGAACAGATTGAAGAGGGGATAGGTGGCTAAGTGGGAGGCCGGTGAGGAGTAAGTTGCAGTAGACAAGGCGAGAGGTAATGAGAGCGTGGACGAGAGTTCGGGTGGTGTGTTCAGAGAGGAAAGGGCAAATTTTGCTGATGTTAAAGAGGAAGAAGCAACAGGTCTTGGCTGTCTGCTGGATATGCGCAGAGGAGAGGGAGGAGTCAAAGATGACTCCAAGGTTGCAGGCAGATGAGACGGGGAGGATGAGGGTGTTATCAACTGAGATAGAAAGTGGAGGAAGAGGAGAAGTGGGTTTTGGTGGAAAGACGATGAGCTCGGTCTTGGACATGTTCAGTTTCAGGTGGCGGTTGGACATCCAGGCAGCTATGTCGGATAAGCAGGCTGATACCTTAGCCTGGGTCTCAGCGGTGATGTCTGGTGTGGAGAGATACAACTGGGTGTCATCAGCATATAGATGATACTGGAAACCGTGAGATGAGATCAGGGAGCCCAGGGTAGAGGTGTAGATTGAGAAGAGAAGGGGTCCAAGGACAGATCCCTGGGGAACACCAACAGATAGTGGGATGGGGGTGGAGGAGGATCCATGAGAGTGAACTCTGAAGGTGCGGTGGGAGAGATAGGAGGAGAACCAGGAGAGGACAGAGCCCTGGAACCCAAATGAGGACAGTGTGGCAAGAAGTAAATCATGATTGACAAGTGTCAAAAGCGGCGGATAGATCGAGGAGGATGAGGATGGAGTAGTGTCCTCTGGATTTGGCAAGGAACAGGTCATTACAGACTTTAGAGAGTGCTGTTTCTGTCGAGTGTAGAGGGCGAAAACCGGATTGAAGTGGATTGAGGATGGCATGAGAGGAAAGGAAATCGAGGCAGCGGCTGTGAATGGCGCGCTCAAGTATTTTGGAGAGGAAGGGTAGGAGGGAGATGGGGCGGTAGTTGGAGGGACAGGTGGGGTCAAGTGATGGTTTTTTGAGGAGAGGTGTGACTACGGCGTGCTTGAAGGTGTCAGGGACAGTTGCAGTGGAGAGAGAGAGGTTGAGGATATGACAGATGGAGGGGGTGACAGTATGAGAGATGATGTTAAGTAAGTTGGTGGGGATGGGATCAGAAGAGCAGGTGGTGCATTTCGAGGAGGAAAGAAGGTAAGCGGTTTCCTCCTTGGTGATGTCAGGAAAGGAGAAGAAGGAGGCCTGGGTTGATTGGTTGAGGGAGAGGGTTGAAGGGTGAGGAGGAGGAGATGGCTTGGTAGTGATCTCAAGGTTGATCGAAAAGCAAAGTAGGGCTCTTATCTTTCACGATTCCCTTCCCTAGCCCACACTCTCTCTTCACTCGGAATAAAAACAGTCTGCTGTTACCCTTTACTGCAGGCCACAAATAAAGTCTGCGCCCCGCAGTTAAAACTCCTTCCTTCTTCCCAGTCTTTCCACTTTTGTAGTATTCCGCTAAAACACCCAGCCTTGCACATTTCAATGCCTACTTCTTAAATATCTAAAACCAATTAAACTTGTATATGAAACAAATCTATACATGAAGAATATCCAGCTTTCATTACATTTTTTGAGGGGTTACAGTTTTCTTTGTACAGAAAACAAGCAAAAAAAAAAACCCACCCAACAGTTTATTCTCTAGCTTTAAATTCTGCCTTTGAAATGGCTCACAGAATTAATCATATGGTGGTGAAGCGATCACCCAACAAGGATCTGGAAACAAGGCTGGTGACGTCAAAATAAGGGTTAAACTATTGGAGCACCAGAATGAGGTTTGAAATGCATTGCACTGAGAGACAAAAAAAGGCTATTACAGCATGAGAATGAGGCTTGGAAAAGAATGCTTAGAGAGAGGCTATTGGAGGACGCGAATGAGGCTTGCAATACACTGAGAGCCCCATCCCCCCTCCCGAAGACTAGACGGAAGCTGAATGTTTGGACAATTATTTTTGTATAGTTCTGTTTGTAAGTAGCAAACTAGCTCTTTTACATCAAAGAAACATTGAATGGTTATGTTTTCTTGTTGCTTATTGATTTTTATTGTGCACTGCTTTGATATCCTCCTTTATATTGAACCTTGCATCTTTAATGTCAAATGTCTTCAAAAGCGAATTTTTCTCAAATGAAAAAAATGGTATCTTTCATGGCTTAGATGGATGTGAGGCAAAAGAAAGTTTAGCGTCTAAAACACCACCTAAGGATGTCAGGAAGTCCTTAATAAATTTAGGTTGTTGTTGAAGTGTTGGATCAACCGGTGAAGACTCTGAACTTAAAATCCACATTACCTCACATTTCTTAGAGTTCAAAACTAGCCGCTGTTCCTCTAGCCATTGCGCAATCTTGTTCAGTTTTCCTTCCAATTCTACCTGAAATGAAACATCCCAAGATTCATGAGCTATCACCAGCTGGACGATATCAGCATAAAAGTATGCACTTAATCCCAAATAAAGGAGCCAACATGGACCTCTACAGGACACCAAAAGACAAAGGAAAAACAGCAGAGAGATGATTATTTATCCAAAATCTGAAAAGTACAGTGTGAAAAATAAAATCTGAATCAGTTCAATTCCACCCCAATAATTCTGGAATCCTCTAACCTTATTAAGAGACAGATGATGTATAGTGTCAAATGCTTCTATTAAGTTATATTATCAAAATATTCATATTATGTTCTCTTTGACATACTATTTTGTCTGATAATTTCACAAGCAGTGTTTCTGCGCTATGGAAAACACAAAACCCTGATTGGTGGGAGATTTGTTGTGCCACTGCCTTTTCTAGTTTCTTGGTCATAAATGGTAGGTCTGAGAGAGGCCTATAATTAGCTAGAGCTAACCTATATAAGACCTATGTTTACTGAGCGGCACTATGGGTGCATTAGCATTTTTAACATGGGTAAATGGTTTACGCATGTTAAACGCTAATGCGCCCATAGAAATGTATAGGCGCATTAGCGTTTAATGCGCCTTAAATTTACAGGCACGTTAAAAATGCTAACGCACCTTAGTAAACATGCCCCTAGGTTTTTCTCTAATAAAGGGCAAATCATAGAACATTTCCAAGCATCAGGAAACAAGCCGTCCTGCAAACTAAGTTCAGAATCCCTAGGTAAATTTGGAAAAATGATGAACAGCAATCCTTGTTCAGTTTAGGTGGCGTGGCATGTCAACTGCTAAAGATGATGCACCATTTATGATATCTGGGGATAATTCACAAACAATATGATAAAGTTATTTTGAATAGTTGTTGGGCTATTGATTAATCAGCTAATCTTTGTTGTTTTTATTTTTTTGCAAGAACACCCACTTGGACACAATGTCCATGGATGTTACTTTTCTGGGAACAGGCTCAGCATACCCGTCTCCATCCCGGGGTGCCTCGGCTGTGGTCCTCAGGCGTGAAGGAGAATGCTGGCTGTTTGACTGTGGTGAGGGCACACAGACACAGTTCATGAAAAGCCAACTCAAAGCTGGTAAGTGCACATTAATGTTTCTTTCCTCTTGTCTTCTCAAATGGTCATCTGGTTATTTGAGTATTAATTGTCTCTTCATGGTGACTGTTAAGGTATCTGTAAGTGGAACTTGGAGTAGCCTAATGGTTAGTGCGGTGGGCTTAGAACCTTGGAAACCTGGTTCAGTCCCCACTGTGGCTTCTTGTAACTCTGGACCAGTCACATGGAGGGGCATAATCGAAAGGGGCGCCCAAGTTTTCCTGAGGATGTCCTCGCAGGATGTCCCGGCGAAGGGGCGGGGAAACCCGTATTATCGAAACAAGATGGGCGTCCATCTTTCATTTAGATATTACGGTCGGGGATGCCCAAATCGCGAAATTTAGGTCAACCTTAGAGATGGTCGTCCCCGATTTTCGGCGATAATGGAAACCGAGAACGCCCATCTCAGAAACGACCAAATCCAAGCCATGTGGTCGTGGGAGGAACCAGCATTCGTAGTGCACTGGTCCCCCTGACATGCCAAGACACCAACCGGGCACCCTAGGGGGCACTGCAGAGGACTTCAGAAATTGTTCCCAGGTGCATAGCTCCTTACCTTGTGCGCTGATCCCCCTAACTCCCCCCCAAAACCCACTCCCCACAACTGTACACTACTACCATAAAGGAGGGGCACCTACATGTGGGTACAGTGGGTATGTGGTGGGTTTTGAAGGGCTCACATTTACCACCACAAGTGTAACAGGTAGGGGGGGGATGGGCCTGGGTCCGCCTGCCTGAAGTGCACTGCACCCACTAAAACTGCTCCAGGGACCTGCATACTGTTGTCATGCAGCTGGGTATGATATTTGAGGCTGGCATAGAGGCTGAAAAAATTTTTTTTTTAATTTTTTTAAGGGTGGCAGGGGGTTAGTGACCACTGGGAGAGTAAGGGGAGGTCATCCCCAATTCCCTCCGGTGGTCATCTGGTCATTTAGGGCACATTTTTGTGGCTTGGTCGTAAGAAAAAAAGGACCAGGTAAAGTCGTCCAAGTGTTTGTCACGGACACCCTTCTTTTTTCCATTATCGGTCGAGGACACCCATGTGTTAGGCATGCCCCAGTCCCGCCTTTGCTACGCCTCTGACACGCCCCCGTGAACTTTGGTCATCCCCGCGACGGAAAGCAGTTGAGGATGCCCAAAATCGGCTTTCGATTATTCTAATTTGGGCGACCCTGTGAGAAGGACGCCCATCTTGCGATTTGTATCAAAAGATGGGCGTCCTTCTCTTTCGAAAATAAGCCTGTTAATCTGCTATTATCCCATGTACAAAAAACTTAGATTGTGAGCACACTAGGGACAGAGAACATGCCTGAATTCAAGAGGTAAACTGCTTCAATTTTACACCAAAAAGGCAGTATATAAAAGAATTTAATATATACAGGAGCATTGTAACTTAAAACTCTGAACCAAATTGTCATGTCCCCTATCTCAACGCAAGCGGCGTCCTTGGGCTGCGCAGGGTCCCATCGACACGCACACTTGACTGGCACAGCCCTGAGCCACGTTTGTATGTGGTTCTTCTCTGGCTGCAGGCTCCTTGATTGCTTTGCTTCCATGCACCTGGCTCTGCTCTCTGCCTGGCTTCCAGGCTCCTTGATTGCTTTGCTTCCACCCAGCTGGGTGTGCTCTTTCTCTGCCTGGCTTCCCTTGCTTCTCTCCTATTGTTCTTCCAGTTCCTTCTTCCCCTGCTCTTGTCCTATGGCTGTGCCCCTTCTCCCTGCTGATGTCAGACGCCAGCACTTTATCAGCTGAGTTCTCCCTAGACTCCTTGCTTCGGCTTCTACTTTGGTAGTTGTTACTTGCTCAGTAGTGTGCTTCTCCTCTACTTTGTTCTTCGTTACTGACTCTGCCTGTACCTGGATTACTCTTGTGTCTGCTGCTTGCCTACTGACTCTGCCTGTACCTAGATTACTCTTGTGTCTGCTGCCGGCCTACTGACTCTGCCTGTGCCTGTATTACTCTCGTGTCTGCTGCCGGCCTACTGACTCTGCCTGTACCTGGATTACTCTTGTGTCTGCTGCCTGCCTACTGACTCTGCTTGTACCTGGATTACTCTCGTGTCTGCTGCCTGCCTACTGACTCTGCCTGTACCTGGATTACTCTCGTGTCTGCTGCCTGCCTACTGACTCTGCCTGTACCTGGATTACTCTCTTGTCTGCTATCTGTCTGGCCATCACGTTCATCACCCTGCTTCCTGCTCCATCTCGTAAGCTCTGCAGGCCGCCCGCACCTAGGGGCTCAACCTCTGGGGAGCGGGGGTTGTCCGGCCGCCAAGCAGAACCTGGTCCGAGTACTGGGCTCAGCAGTCCTCTACTTGGTACAAGAACTCACAGGTCTGACACAAATGCAAATCAGAGGCGTTGCCACTGACATGTCTTTTATTGTAGCCCGGGGAGATGCTTTCCCTCTTCGTTGGGCCACGGACCACTTTAAATATCTTGGTAGCCAGCTGTCAGATGTCCCCCAAACTCTGTATCAAAATAATATTCCGGAACTCATCCTGTTCACTACGCCACCTAGAGGCATGGCAGTTTTTACCCTTATCACTTAGTGGGAGAATCAACTTAATTAGGATGACTTTTTTTCCAAAGTAGCTCTATGTGCTTCAAACATTGCCTATTTTTCTTTTCCATAAGGACTTGTGATTAATTGGTTGTTTGTTAAATTTTGCTAGGGGAATAAAAAATCTAAATTATGGGCGGACAAATTATATGGACCTTGGAAGAGAGGGGGATTGGGTCTCGTTGGTCTTAAATGGTACGCTCAGGCTTGCTTGCTTTACCAGCTGAGTGATTAGGTATTCAATACCTCCACATATACACCTCTGGATGTGGAACAGGCTATGTTGTCACCCTTTCACTTGACTTTTTTATTGCACGCTAACCTCACTGCACTCCTGATATATTTGAGTCAGAGTGTTCTACTATGCCCATTTAGGGAAATTTGGTGATGGCTTCTGTGACTTAGGGGGGGGTGGGGAATAATCCTCAGGTTAGTGATATTTTCCCCTCCTCATGGGTGATGCAGCTTTTAAACCAGGTATGGATAATGGGATCTTTAGGCGATGGGTTCAGGCAGGGTTAATTTTTTTTGCATCAAGTCCTTGGCGAAGATGGCTCTGTTTTACTGCTATTCCACTTTCCAGGGGGAGGGAGGGTGACTGGAATACCTTGTTTGTGCACAAACAGTTAGTACATTATGTGGCATTCTTGCGAGAGGCAAATTTCTCAAGAGGGGTTTCTAAATCCCATTCCCAATAAATAAACACCTCAATAATTTTTTCTAGGTGGAGGTCCCACAGGCTCAGACTATTTAGAGTCTGCATAAGCAACTCAGTATACTACTCCCTCCAAAAAATTATGCAGAGACAATTAGACTCTGGAATATGGAGTTGGGCATTAGGCTGACAAACGGAGGAGGTTGACCAAGTAGCTTCAGAAATTCTCTATCTCCTGTTGTGCTACTATGCGAGAATGTCACTTTCACATCTTAATAAGAGCTTATTTTCCCAACGACAGGCACAGAGTTGGGTTAGCCCTCTCTTCCAATTGCCCTAAATGTAGGTTGGGGGATGGTACCTTGTCCCAAGGCTTATGACTTTGTAGCAAGATAAAAAATTTGTGGTCTTCAGTTCTCTGCTATTTATCTTTGCTGATGAGGAAGAGTCTTAACTTATTGCCCCTGGGCCTCCTATTTGGAAAAACATCAGAGTGTGGTTTCTTTACTAAATAGGAACACTTGTTGTTGGCTAAAGCTAGCATTGTAGCAAAATGATATATTATGCAGTATTGGGTGGGTGCAGAACTGCCATCATATTGGCATTGGAGAAACCAGTTGTATGTACTTATGACCCCGGAGAAACGAGATTCCCATACCTCCCACAAAAGGAAAAAATAGTTTTTATCCATCTGGGAGGTGTGCTCTGAATGAGTTGGCTGTGTAACCCTTAATTCTAGATTTCTCTGTCTGTTCCATTGTCTTATTGTTGCCACTGTCCAGATGGGAGGGGGGAAAGCAGGGTCAGTTGCTAGGGGGGAGTAGGGGATTGGGGTAGGGATTTGGTTGGGGAGGTGTCTCCATTATGACTTACAATACTCCAGGTGCGGACGTACCATGGAGGGATACAAAGTCATTATAGTATTTTCAGTCTTAGTCACCATCCCTTTCTTAATAATTCCTAGCATCCTGTTTGCTTTTTTGGCTGTTGCCGCACACTGAGCAGAAGATTTCAGCGTATTATCTACAACAGCACCCAGATCTTTTTTCTTGAGCGCTGACCCCCAAAGTGGACCCTAGCATCAGGTAACTGTGATTCAGATTATTCTTCCCAATGTGCATCACCTTGCATTTGTCCACATTAAATTTGATCTGCCATTTGGACGCCTAGTCTTCCAATTTCTTAAGGTCTTCCTGCAGTATTTCACAGTCCACATGTGTTTTAACAACCTTGAATAGTTTTGTATCGTCTGCAAATTTGATCACCTCACTCGTCGTTCTGATTTCCATATCATTTATAAATATGTTAAATAGTACCGGTCCCAGTACAGATCCCTGTGGTACTCCACTGTTCACTGTACTCCATTGAGAGAAATTACCATTTAACCCTACCCTCTGTTTTATGTCCAATAGCCAATTCCTAATCTGCATCAGTATCTTGCCTCCTATCCCATGACTCTTAAATTTTCTCAGGAGTCTCTCATGAGGAGCTTTATCAAAAGCCTTCTGAAAATCTAGGTATATAAAACCCTGAACCATCAGTGTGATCACCTTATTCTTGACCCACTGTTGCCCTGGCAGCAAGTGAAGATCCTGCAATGAGGGGTAATGTGATCCCAGTATGCTGCCCTGTCACAGCTGGGCTGCTGAATTATAAACCAGGTGTAGGGCTCACATAGATGTTTGTGGTAGGCCCAAAAAAGTTGCCTTACAAAAGTCAGTAGAAATTTACATCATAGCTTGGATTGTTGTACATAAGCTTGTCAACTGGATCAGAAATTTCAACGTCCGAAGCAAATGAAGTTTGTAAAATGCCAGCTTTTATCTTTACGTGGGGTTTTAAAGTAAGTGAGGAGCCAAAATAACCCCTCTGTTCCATACCACCATTTTTTAAAGGGTTCCAGGGCTCTGTCCTCTCCTGGTTCTCCTCCTATCTCTTCCACCGCACCTTCAAAGTTCACTCTCATGGATCTTCCTCCACCCCTATCCCCTTATCTGTTGGTGTTCCCCAGGGATCGGTCCTTGGACCCCTTCTCTTCTCAATCTACACCTCTTCCCTGGGCTCCCTGATCTCATCTCATGGTTTCCAGTATCATCTCTATGCTGATGACACCCAACTGTATCTCTCCACACCAGACATCACCACGGAGACCCAGGCAAAGGTATCGGCCTGCTTATCCGACATTGCTGCCTGGATGTCCAACCGCCACCTGAAACTGAACATGTCCAAGACCGAGCTTATCGTCTTTCCACCAAAACCCACTTCTCCTCTTCCTCCACTTTCTATCTCAGTTGATAACACCCTCATCCTCCCCGTCTCATCTGCCCGCAACCTCGGAGTCATCTTTGACTCCTCTCTCTCCTTCTCTGCGCATATCCAGCAGATAGCCAAGACCTGTCGCTTCTTCCTCTTTAACATCAGCAAAATTCGCCCTTTCCTCTCTGAACACACCACCCGAACTCTCGTCCACGCTCTCATTACCTCTCGCCTGGACTACTGCAACTTACTCCTCACCGGCCTCCCACTTAGCCATCTATCCCCCCTTCAGTCTGTTCAGAACTCTGCTGCACGTCTCATATTCCGCCAGAACCGATATACTCATATCACCCCTCTCCTCAGGTCACTTCACTGGCTTCCGATCAGATACCGCATTCAATTCAAGCTTCTCCTTCTTACCTACAAATGCACTCAGTCTGCTGCCCCTCACTACCTCTCTACCCTCATCTCCCCTTACGTTCCCGCCCGTAACCTCCGTTCGCAGGATAAATCCCTCCTCTCAGTACCCTTCTCCACCACCGCCAACTCCAGGCTCCGCTCATTCTGCCTCGCCTCACCCTATGCTTGGAACAACCTTCCTGAACCCTTACGCCAAGCCCCCTCCCTGCCCGTCTTCAAGTCTTTGCTTAAAGCCCACCTCTTCAATGCTGCGTTCGGCACCTAACCCTTACCGTTCAGTGAATCCAGAATGCCCCAATTTGACTGCCCCTATCGGACCGACCGTTCACTTGTCTATTAGATTGTAAGCTCTTTGAGCAGGGACTGTCTCTCTTTGTTAAATTGTACAGCGCTGCGTAACCCTAGTAGCGCTCTAGAAATGTTAAGTAGTAGTAGTAGTAGTAGAAGAAACTCTCCATACTTTTATGGTGCTCTGTCAATTAGAAAGTACAAGACTACTACTCCAAAACCTACACTGGCTACCCATTAAAGCACACAAAGCCTTCAAGATATGCTTTCTCGCCTACAGAATAATTTTCAGACTTGCACTGGAATACATGACAAATCTAATAGAACTACCTATATGCAACGCAATCAAGGGCGCAAGAACCTATCTCACCCTACATTTTCCCAAATACCAAGGCCTGACATACAAATCCTCATACACAACCAACTTCACATACATTTGCCCAAAGATATGGAACACAACACTAAAAGCTCTCAAATGCATGAACAACTACTTAACATTCCAAAAAAATCTGAAAGCCCACTTCTTTAGAAAATTCTTCTTTGACAAACCCACATAGACAGACTGACCACCATTCAACACACTACGTTAGTGACCACTAACAGAAACTGAACGAAGCAATCATTAACTCCCAAACAACTATGTAACACGTCTAACTGAAGTAAATTGTAAGCCACTTTGAACCGACAACCTGTTTGGAAAATGTGGGGTACAAATGCAGAAATAAAAATAAAATAATAATAAATAATAAAGTTCATGGGTACTGTTAACCCAAATTTTTGCACCAATTTTCTTTTTTGTTTCTATAAATGTTTGTTGTGACAAGAAGTATTTAACAGAATCCTCCCACCCCGTTCTCATGTACAGATCAGAAACCCCCTTCCCCTTCCGATCAATAAAAATAGCACCAAAGCCAACAACAAAATCCCTACTGGAGAGAGAAATTACAAACCATCAACATCCCCCCCCCAACCCTCCCCCCCTCACCAACCCTCCCAAAGAACCATTAACAAACCAGCAGTAAAGGGCGTTCGCTGTGATTTATTTAGCAAACACCCACTAAACGAACCCTCCCCACTCTTATAATGGATCAAAAAGGCCATGTCTGTGATCCATCATTTGTTCCAGGTCTCACTCCACCTTGACCTTCAAAAGCCAGTCCTGCAAAGTGGGATCCACAGATTGTTTTCCACTTGGCTGCTATAACACACAAAGCAAATTCGTTTAAGTATTCGATGCCACTTAGGTCCACTTTTATTGCAAAGCCCCAGCAGACAAGCCGCTGAGTCCAAAGGAAACCGAGTCTCCAAACAACGACTCAAAAGACTGACAACAATAGTCCAAAAGGTCTGAATCCACACACAGGTCCACCAGATGTGATAAAAGGTCCTTTTGCTCCTTCAAACATTGCCAGCAGACATCTGTAGCACTTTGAAGAAACATAGCTTGCAACCACACCAGGATATAGTACCAGCGAGTTAATACTTTATAAGTATTCTCTTTAATCAGTATATAAACAGATGCCTTCTTAACTTCACAAAATACCCTCTTCCACTCTTCTTGAGACGATTTCCGCCCCAAATCTTGTTCCCATTGGGCCATAAATTTATATTTTGCAAACTTTTTCCCTCAAAAGAACTTCTATATAAGGACTTGTCTGCTAAAGGAGATGTTGGCTCTAAAGAGAAATAGGGCTCTTTAGGTTCTCCAAGGCCACCCATAAGTTTTCTAGATGTTCACTGTCTTCAGGATGAGCACACAGCCAACACTGGGCACTAATAAAATAACCTGTAAATAGGGGAAAAGGTTGCTATCAGAAAGAGCATACAATTTCCATAAGTCCTCAAGGGAGCTAATCTCTCCCACGTCCAGAAATTTTCTAAAACGCACCAACCCCCGACCCTCCCGTCTAGTAAAGACTCTGTGCTCTTGCCCTCCTGAAAAGTAGGCTCATAATGAACCGGAGTCAGGGAGGAGACCCCAGGACCATACTTATTCCTAACCCTGTCCCAAATAAACAGAAGGTGCTTCATAAAAGGATTAAAAAGTGTCCGAGAATATTCTTTACCCACAATAAATGTTTCAAAGGAAAACAGGAGAAATGAGCTTGCTCCAATAAAACCCCTGCTTTTTCCGAATGGGATTCCCAGTTGGACAATTTGCACAGTTGAGCCGCCCAATAATACCAAACTAGATTGGGAATTCCCTGTCCTGCTAGGGTCTCACACTGCCACATAAGGGATTTAGACAATCTAAGCAACTTTCTTCTCCCCCCCCCCCCCCATTTAAAACTGAGAAAATCCCATTGCAACTGAAGAAGTACTCAATTGAGAACCTCTATGGACAAAGTTTTTGAAAGAAAAACAAAAGGCGAGAGTGAACATTAATCTTAAGGGCTGCTAGACGCCCCCACCAAGATGGCCACAGCCCTTTCCACTGACTCAAATCCCACCTTATCGGGAAAAAAAACAGAGGATCGTAATTATGAGACTATAAGAGATTAAGATTTTGAGTAATTTGAATCCCCGAATATCGAAACCCCTCAGCTGCCCTTGAAATGTTTCACTTCTATCCAGATTGCTGAGTTTGTTTATAACTTTTGTTCTATATTTATCACTGATGGTAATTCTTTGCATATTTTGATTCATAGGTAGAATTACTAAGATCTTCATAAGCCATTTGCATGGGGATCATTTATTTGGACTTCCTGGCCTTCTGTGCACACTGAGCCTTCAGAGTTGCCCTACCACTGTTAAACAGCCCGTTGAGATCTATGGACCAGTAGGAGTACGGGA
The DNA here is from genome assembly GCF_901765095.1 of Microcaecilia unicolor. Taxonomy (NCBI): domain Eukaryota; kingdom Metazoa; phylum Chordata; class Amphibia; order Gymnophiona; family Siphonopidae; genus Microcaecilia; species Microcaecilia unicolor. Next base: position 52,713,262 of record NC_044032.1, read on the forward strand.
CTTCGTTTGGAGAAGTTTAGAAATTTCTCACTCGCAGCTGCTTTTCCCCTATGTTGTTCATGAATTGGTGCCCACGCCTGACCAGTGCCCTGCAGAGGAATTTAAGGACTTGTCTGCTAAAGGAGATGTTGGCTCTAAAGAGGTTCAAGGGAGGACTGTTCATTTAGATCCTACTGAAGAGTCCTACTTGCTACTTCATAGTGAAGATGTCACTGTGAAAGCTTTCCGGCTCTTTCACCGCATACCTTCATTTGGGTTTGTAGTAGAAGAGAGTCCGCGTCCTGGCAAACTTGACGTGCAGAGGCTGAAAGGATTTGGTAATTGAATTCTTTTCATTTACTTAAGGGAAGAAGGCTTGTGGAATTATTGTGTCTCTGTGTCCTCCTTACCTAGAGCACTGTGTACTAAAGTGCAAAATGAAAAATAGTGCCAAATGCCTAGAAATGGGCCAAAACACTGTATCTAAGATTATGTAATGACTATATCATATTAACACCCTGTAAGCCACATTGAGCCTGCAAAAAGGTGGGATAATGTGGGGTACAAATGCAATAAATAAAATACAGGCATTTTGCAAGGTCACTTTATAGTTGTAAACTTCCATGTGAAGTAAAAGTTATGTAAATTTTGTATTAATAGGCTGCTGTGATGCAAAATCATGGTAGACTAAATGGGGAAAAAATGTGAAAACGAGCTGTACTTGTTTTCTCAAGCTGGCAAAAAAAAAAAATGCATGCTCTTTCGAGTGCTAGTGCTGAATCACCCAAGGTCCCTCCTATTGGGGGGGAGGGGAGGGGGGGAGTGTGTGTCAACACCTTGGTGGCTCAGTGGACTGAACTTGACAACCCCCCCAGCCCTAATGCAAGCTTAACATGGTTTGAAGTTCCCCCAAGAAGCCCTGCATCTTTCAAAACACCACCCTTCCCATAGAAAAGTGCTGGCTTGCACCCGTATCCTACCCTGACAACCTTTTTCTCCACTCTCACTCACCCCAGAGGTAAAGAAGTGATGGGAGACAGGAGCGATCCTCATTTGCTCATGCCCCAGTGGTTGTCTTCTTCAAAATGACACCACTAACCCCTAAAAGTAGTCTCACGTTATTACCACCAGGGGTAAAATTGCCAAATAAGGTTCTGCTTTTTGAACCGCTTTTCATGTTGCGCAGTCCTATATATTTTAATCCTTGCTTCTGGCACAATTTAATGTTAAAGTTACAGGTAATGCCTTTTTTTGAGGACTGCATACTACAGACTAGTTGATACTGCATGTGTATTGTGTACTGGATTATTTTTTTCTAGTGTAAATTTTTTAGTCCATCACATTTCCTGAACAGAAGCAGTTCACCATAATCAGTTGGGTGACATGACTATGCTTGATGCCAATTGATGATATTCCAGAAGCTTTTATCTGCTCATGTGTTGTAATTTTATGGCTCTCCCCACTTTTACCTAGCCTTTTTTTATCACATACAGTGGCCCCAAAACAATTGTGAAGAATTTTCTTTGACTTTCTCTGTCAACATCCTTGTACTTTTTGCCCTAGTTAATGTTGTGTGGTTTGTTTTTGCAACTATTACCAGCAGGTTTACTGGTCAACATGATGGTGCCTTGCCCTGCACGATGCATTGTGGGATACACTGCATGGGGCAGGGCGCTGCCATTTTGAAGATGGTAGTGCCAGAGGCAAGAGAAATTTGGCAGCACTCCTGCCTCATTTTAGGGGGGGGACACCTGAACAAGAGGTCAAGGGGTGGGAGGCACTAGACACCAGGGACTTTGTTGGATGTGTGTGGTGAGAGGGGGAGGCTGCTAAACTACCCGGGTAAGTTGTTTTATTTTGTTTTTAATATGGGAGAGGGATGAATGTTGCAGAAAGCAATCTGAGGCTGGGTGGTCTGGCGACAGCTAGACATCCATTCCTCTCAACCAATTCTTCTACACTGCCTCAGACCTGGTGAAAAGTTTCTTGCGCACAATGCACAGGAAAAACGTTTTTTTACTGCATGGCTGCGGAATCCGTCATGACCGCATTACCATGCATTTTAATGCAGTGTGTGGTAAGGGTTACCGCATAAGTTAACACCTGTGCTGAAGCCCTTTCTACATTGCTTGGCCAGTAAAACCTGCAGTTAAACCATGTTAAACCCATAGTAATGTTTTTTTGCATTGGCCTTGCTGTCAGGTAAATTGACCTATCAGTGTTGCATAACAATCATAATTTTCTTGCTTTTTATTACTTTAGGTGTTGAACCTGGACCTTTATGTAGTAAACTGAAAAATGGAGAGAGTATTGTTCTGCAAAATGGAATGACAGTTTCTCCTTCAGATGTTTTGGGAGATCCTATTCCTGGGAGAAAAGTCTGTGTTCTAGGTGACTGTTCTGGTCCTGTGGGAAATGGAGGAATAAGATTATGCTTAGAAGCTGATCTCTTGATTCATGAAGCAACACTGGATGACACCCAGACTGAAAAGGCCACCGAGTATGGCCACAGCACCCCTACAATGGCAGCGAAATTTGCAAAATTATGCAGCGTTAAAAAGTTGGTTTTGACACACTTCAGTCAGAGATACAGACCAGCTGGTCTAAGTGGAGGAGATGATGATGTCACAACATTTAGAGGACAGGCAGAAGCTATACTTGATCAGCAAGAACTGATTTTAGCAGAAGATTTTATGACAATTGAAATTCCAATGAAAAAGCAAAATAAATAAATAAATAAATGACGTCGTTAATCTACTACCAAGTTAGGTCTTGCTTCATAGACAGCCCAGTTGCAGTACTACATGCTGCCTTGCAGAGGACCTGGAGTTGATTGCTATAGCATTTCTTCTGTGCATTAGGTTGGCAGTGGATGATGTAGAACAAGGAGGTTTTAATGACAGGAGATGGTGTCACTCCTTGCTGTGGAAGCAGCACATACAGCCCAGGAATGGGGAATTTGTTATTGCCAAGCAGTGATGCCCCAAGCATATCCAGTAAGTGCACACATACTACATTCCAAAGGGCGCTCTAATCTGTGGCTCCTGGACAAGGTCTTGTACTGCAGTAGTTGGACTAGGTAGGGTTTATAAAAAATAGAGTCTGAAATAAAATAATTAAAAAGAAAAGAACAAAAACAGAATTACAGCTTTTCGTTTCCAACAGTTTCTCAATTCACCCAACATCTATGGACTTAATTCTCTATAATTGGTGTTCTGAGTCTTGAGATCAATCACATCTTGCTCATGAAAGTTCTTATTTCCCAAGTCCAGTCCTGGAGCACCCCTTGCCAGTCAGGTTTTCAGGATATCCAGAATGAATACGCATGAAAGAGATTTCCATATAATGGAGGTGGTGTATGCAAATCAAGTTCATGCATATTCACTGTAGATAGCCTGAAAACCTGACTGGCAAGGGGTGCTCCAGGACTGGACTTGGAAAACACTGTCTTAGATAATTTGTTCTGTGATTTTATCAGACAAAAGAAAACAACCTCTTGTAAAGATTGCAAAGTACTACTAAATACTATATTACTACGAGATACAAGAACATATAAAAATGAGAAAGGGAAAAGGCCTCTGTGCCCACACTGCCACCCTATGTTAATTTTGTAAAGGGTAAGGAGAAAAACAGTGGGTCAACTATCATCATCGGCATAAAAAAACCCTTATCTCAATTCTTTATCTTGCTAAAAGCATCATAGAACAAGCCATAATGGATCCAAAAACACACATGAAAAAGAAGTAAAAAAAACTTAAACCTCTAAGTCACTCGTGAACATAAATGTGCAGGAAAAGTCAGTCACATCATACGATTATAGTATGAGGATTGATCATACGATTATAGTTTGAGGACTTTCTGCTTTTGATCGATTGACTTTGAAATTTATATCACACATTTTCCCGTACAATTTTGCATTGTGTGGCTAATAAGCTAAAAAGAACAAAATATGAAACAAAATAAATAAACTCAGTCATATCAATAAGGAAATAATCATAAATATATAAAGAATTCAATAATAAAGCATAATAGGGAGAATGGAAGGGGGAGATTAGGCACCAGGATCAATTGACAGAATTTTTTGGAAAGGAAAGATTTCAAAAGCTTACGAAAAACAAAATAATCATGTTGGGATCGTATATTTTTCAGCAACGAATTCCACCATTTAGTACCTTGGTATGAAAGATTTAATTGCGAGAAGGCAAAGTAACAAGGGGCAACATATAGTCGGGGGCAATACCATACAAAATCTGAAATATGAGAGCAAAGAGTTTGAATACAATCCTGGCCCTAATGGGAAGCCAATACAAATGTATCAGCAAAGGAGTTGCCCTCTCAAAGCTTGGTACATGCATGACAAGTCTAGCTGCAGTGTGAGCAGATTTTAGTTAACATTGAGGGGCATAATCACACGTCGCCGGCCAAATAAATCGCCAGCGATCTATGTTGGTGGCAGCGCTACAGCTGGCCGGAACCGTATTATCGAAAAAGATGGCCGGCCATCTTTTTTTTCGATAATACAGTTTAGTCCGGCCAAATGCCGTGGAGTTCGCCGGGTTTGAGATGGCCGGGTTTGTTTTTCAGCGATTATGGAAAGTTATGTCGGCCATCTCAAACCCTGGCCAAATTCAAATCATTTGGCCGTGGGAGGAGCCAGCATTTTTAGTGCACTGGCCCCCTGACATGCCAGGACACCAACCAGCCACCCTAGGGGTCACTGCGGTGGACTTCAGAAAAACTCCCATGTGAATAGCTCCCTTACTTTGGGAGCTGAGCCCCCCAAACCCACTACCCACAAATGTACTGCACCCACTAAAATTGCTCCAGGGACCTGCATACAGCCTCTAGGACTTATTGCTGCTGTATAACTTTGGCACACCAGTTCACACCTGAAGACTAATCTCCCTGAAAAAGTCCTTTCTTGAAATAACCACGTTTACTCACAGTTAACTGCAGATCAGAGGTTGTGCCCCACTGGCAAAGAGTCCCCTGGTACTAAAATTAGCAGTAGGTCAGAGCTGGCACAATGGTGTACAATGCCCTCTTTCAGCACCATTCAAGGTAAGAACTATGTTCTCTAACGTGGGTAACACAGGAAAGGGAACTAAAACTGGCTTACAAAATTGGCCACTACCGCATGGACTACAACAGGAAACAAAACAGGGCACACTCTGACCCAGTTAGCAGGGGGGAAAAGCACCATGGGAGTAGAGCCCAGTACCCTACACCCACCACAATGCATTGCTAATGTGACTCTCTGCAGGGCACGTAACAGAAAAGGTGTCACACTCACCCCAGAGCCACATCGCAACCAGGGAAAGGCTGTCGGAGGATACAACACATTCTGCTGTCATGGAGGTGGGTACGACATTTGAGGGTGGCATACAGGCTGGAAAAAGGGGTTTTAGTTTTATTTTTTTAGTTTGGAAGGGGATTGATGACCACTGGGGGAATATGGGGAGGTCATCCCCCATTCCCTCCAGTGGTCATCTGGTCAGTTGGGGCACCTTTTTGAGGCTTGGTCGTGAAAATAAAAGGACCAAGTAAAGCCGGTGAAATACTGCTTAACGCCGCTTTTTTTTTTCCCATTATCGTTTAAGGCATATGTCCTAAATATGTAATACTTGGTAGCAGTAACGAAAGAGTGATGGAGTATTCATGTAGCAAGCAGCCAACAGATTTAATTTCCACTGAAAATAATTAACTTTGTATGAACATAAATGTCATTCAGCTGTCGCTGTTGCTTTCCCTTAGCCATCATTATTCCCAGGACTCATCTATATACAAACACACAGCTTGGAGACATATTCCCTCCCCCCCCCCCCCCCCCCCCCAAAAAAAAAAAGCCTTTTACAACCAAACAGACTTGAAGAAGAAATAAATATATATACCACAGAACTGGAAAATGTTGGCACATTTAGACTGACTCTGGACTTCTGCATGAAGGTGTTAGGAACAAAATTTATTACAGATTTCATGCCTGAATAAAAGATCTTAATTTTTAGAGAACAGTTTCTTTCTTTTACATCAGCCTCTGGGCTAAAACAGCTTTGGAAAGGGAGTTAGACATGTTATAGGCACTTTTCCAGTAACAAAGGTAGCTCTGCCATGATTATTCAATATCTCTCTTTTAAATTGTAGCAATAAACAACATTAAGTGCATTTTTGTAATAAACTACTGCATTCCACAAAACAAAAGGAGCAAGTTCCCATAAACCATCTTTCTCGTTTGATCTAGACAAAGGAAAAAAAAAGATTTTAAATGCTCCCAGGTTTCAACCTAATTCATGTTTAATGTGGGATATAAATTAACATTAACAATAGATTTATATTCCGCCATATACCTTGCGGTTCAGTGCGGATTATATGATTAAAGAATCAGGATATTACCTGGAAAGTAAGATAACAAGAATAAAATGGGTCGGTCTATTGAGCAATAGCAAGGATAAATCAAGATCAGGTATACATATGATGTATCACTTCATACCATACACAATGAGTTTATCTTGTTGGGCAGACTGGATGGACCATGCAGGTCTCTATCTGCCGTCATCTACTAGGTTACTGTGTTACTATTAACTGATCATTTTCAGATGTAAACCAGGTCTCATTCAGTGCAAAACAACCTAATTGTTTTTCAATGATCTAGTCTTTTGCTATATGACATTTATTGCCCACAGATATTGCATTAGCATAATGTCATAAATAAGTAACTAAATAGAAACTCTTTAACATATACAAAAACATGGACTGATGAGACAAAGTCAGCACGGATTTAGTGAAGGGAAGTCTTGCCTCACCAATCTAATGCATTTTTTTGAGGGGGTAAGCAAACATGTGGACAATGGGGAGCCGGTTGATATTGTATATCTGGATTTTCAGAAAGCGTTTGACAAAGTGCCGCACGAAAGACTCCTGAAGAAATTGCAGAGTCATGGAATCGGAGGTAGGGTATTATTATGGATTAAGAACTGGTTGAAAGATAGGAAGCAGAGAGTAGGATTGCGTGGCCAGTATTCTCAGTGGAGGAGGGTAGTTAGTGGGGTCCCGCAGGGGTCTGTGCTGGGTCCGTTGCTTTTTAATGTATTTATAAATGACCTAGAGATGGGAATAACTAGTGAGGTAATTAAATTCGCCGATGACACAAAATTATTCAGGGTCGTCAAGTCGCAGGAGGAATGTGAACGATTACAGGAGGACCTTGCGAGACTGGGAGAATGGGCGTGCAAGTGGCAGATGAAGTTCAATGTTGACAAGTGCAAAGTGATGCATGTGGGTAAGAGGAACCCGAATTATAGCTACGTCTTGCCAGGTTCCGCGTTAGGAGTTACGGATCAAGAAAGGGATCTGGGTGTCGTCATCGATGATACGCTGAAACCTTCTGCTCAGTGTGCTGCTGCGGCTAGGAAAGCGAATAGAATGTTGGGTGTTATTAGGAAGGGTATGGAGTCCAGGTGTGCGGATGTTATAATGCCGTTGTATCGCTCCATGGTGCGACCGCACCTGGAGTATTATGTTCAGTACTGGTCTCCGTATCTCAAAAAAGATATAGTAGAATTGGAAAAGGTACAGCGAAGGGCGACGAAAATGATAGTGGGGATGGGACGACTTTCCTATGAAGAGAGGCTGAGAAGGCTAGGGCTTTTTAGCTTGGAGAAGAGACGGCTGAGGGGAGATATGATAGAAGTGTATAAAATAATGAGTGGAATGGATCGGGTGGATGTGAAGCGACTGTTCACGCTATCCAAAAATACTAGGACTAGAGGGCATGAGTTGAAGCTACAGTGTGGTAAATTTAAAACGAATCGGAGAAAATTTTTTCTTCACCCAACGTGTAATTAGACTCTGGAATTCGTTTCCGGAGAACGTGGTACGGGCGGTTAGCTTGACGGAGTTTAAAAAGGGGTTAGATAGATTCCTAAAGGACAAGTCCATAGACCGCTATTAAATGGACTTGGAAAAATTCCGCATTTTTAGGTATAACTTGTCTGGAATGTTTTTACGTTTGGGGAGCGTGCCAGGTGCCCTTGACCTGGATTGGCCACTGTCGGTGACAGGATGCTGGGCTAGATGGACCTTTGATCTTTCCCAGTATGGCACTACTTATGTACTTATGTACTTAACAATAGATTTATATTCCACCTTATACCTTGCGGTTCAGTGGATTATATGATTAAAGATGCAGGATATTACCTGGAAATACAATAGACCATGCAGGTCTTTATCTGCGGTCATCTACTATGTTACTGTGTTATGAAAAGTTATTCCGTTATTATACTTCATCTGTGTACATCCGTATGCTGCACAAACTGGCAAGTTTGAAAACATAAGTGAGATTAAATAAAAATACTACAACAATAAAGAACGACAACGTGGTGAATGCAACAGCTGTTGCTTTGTTTTGAGCGTACCCAGACGCATGACATCACGAGACGGCTAGCGGATGCGCGAGGAAGGGGAAACGGAGATCAACCTACTTGGCTTCAACTGTTTGACGTCATACCATCTCCTGTTCTCAATCTAACTCCTTGGGTCCTCATCTGACGTAATTTCCTGTTTCCGGTAAGGCGGGCGGGATCCAACCGAGGGTGACAAGAAGTTGTGTGTGAGAGAGGGGTCGGAGAAGGAAAACTGCGGGACTAGTGGTGGGTGTATGAGTTTGACGGTAGGAGGGAGCCATGTCGGATCGTGGACGGGGAGGACAGGGGGAGACATGTTGGATCGGGGACAGATGGCTAGACCACCGTGAGGGGAGACTTGTCTCCGAATGCGTGTGAAGAGGGGTGCTTGGTGTGTTTTGAAAGTGGCTAAATGCGTCTGACTTGGCATCTCTGACAGTGTGAGGATTGCTGTCTTCAGTCTGGGAACCTTTCTGGTCACTCATGTTCTGAGAATTTTACTTTAATGCTAAATGGAAACATTTATTTGTTATGATTGTAGCTGAAAACTGCAAGGACTCTGGGGAAGGATATTTTAGGAGGAGGGGTTGAATTAGAGATCCTTTAGCTCTCTTTGAGCGTGTAAACCTCCCTTCTGCGCGAAGCTAGTTCTCACAGAGTGTTTCTGTGTGGACTTGCTCTGAATGTCAGCAGCAGGTGGGTGAGGAGCTATAAGTCCCCAGCTGGCCTTGATAGTTGCTTTGTTTTCACTCTGACTGGAAGAGTTTTTCTTTTTAATTTGAGTAGGACTTAGGTACATCTGCACTGTATAGTAACTTATTTATATAACCTGAGGATAATGTGCTTCCAGGAGCTGAGTTGCATGCGTGTTTATTTATAGAATGTATGTTGTCTATTTGAGTTTGTATGAACAGTTCTGCATTTTGACCATGTAAAATGTGGGTGCTTGATCTCGGAGGACCATACCTTGATGCAGCCGTTGGCGAAACATATTCATGTTGGTTGTGGGTCCTGTTATAAATAAGTACACATTGGGGGGGGTGTCTTTTACTATAGATGAGTGCATGTTAACTGCAGCAAGTGTCATAGGGATAAAATGGGTTCTGCGGCAGGTAACCTGTGCTAGCCTTTAGTAAAAGACCCCTTTAGTGTCTAAAAGCATACTATAGAATAAGTTAAAATGAGTGGAAATAAAATTTAAAAGAAATGATTTTGGTGAGCCATAGGGCTGTGTTCCTATGTGAAGAATTGCCACTGAGGTTTGAAATTTATGACTTTTGGAGACATTTTGTAAGCTATAGGACATTACCAAATGAAAAGAAGCTAACATAAACAGGCAGCTGATCAGAAGAAAACATGGGTGCTAGAGGCTGCGTTTGCTCCTACCCCATGATAAGAACCGGCGAGCATGTGAAACAACAAGCTCGTCATCTCTGACCGCAAGTAGCATTGAAATGCAAGGTAAACAGGGCATTAACTATTCCTTCCCAGTGCTCAGCGGGCAGCGCACCAAACCCTATGCCAGCTTGGAGCATAGGTGGGACACTACAACAGAGGAAGAGCTTTCAGGGCCGCCGAAGGCAGTGTGCCTACCTCACTGATATTGCCGGAGGCCCGGAAAATTGAAGAAGACAGTGGTACTTCGAGCCAGAACTAAGGGAGTGGGTAGGAGAGAGCTGAAGGCGGTTAGATTGAGATGGCCGCTGAAGCTCATGAGGTTGATCTCCCTTTCCCTCTCCTCTGCGTACCCGTCATCCCCTTGCCCAAACAAAGCAAACAAATCTATGAGCTGCTTTATCCACGTTGTTCTTTATTGTTGGTAGCATTTTTATTGGACCTCACTTATATTTTCAAAGATGCTGGCTTGTGTAGCATACGAATGTATACAGAGGAAGTATTGGTTTCATCTAATTAATTCTAAATCGTAATCATTGTGTCATTTGGAGGGGCTGGTTATAGGGATTCACTCTATTCTGATGTTTTCACCTAGTAAAGGGCCACCAAAACAGACGTTATGAGTATCAGGTGCTTAACAATCAGACTTACTATTTAATTACTTTTTTAAATCTGTACTTATAATTAGGTTGAGACCTGGGAGCATTTAACATTTTTTTTTTTCTGTGCCTACATTAAAAGAAAAAGATGGCATGTGGAACCTTGTTCCTTTTGCTTTGTGGAATGAAGTGGTATATTATAAAAATGCACTTTCCTTTTTTTTTTCTTACTACTGTTTCACAGAGAAGGTATTGAATAATGAGGGAAGGGTTTCCTTTGTGGAGAACTGTCCAGAGTCAGTCTAAATGTGCCAACATTGTCCAGTTCAGCACACTGTTAGCTGCCAAAATCATACAACGTTAATTATGTTCAGTGGGAAATAAATCTGTTGGCTCAGGCTGCTTGCTATGTGAATGTTCAATCACTGTTTCATTATTGCTACCAGTTATTACATATTAAGGCATAGGAGCCAACTTTTCAAAATTATTGGGGGTGCTAAGCCCAATGGAAATGACCCCTCCCTGGACACATACAAGGAATTTTCTCAATATTGGGGGTGCTCAAGCACCCACAGCACCCACAGAGTCAGCTCCAATGTATTAAGGGCATTTGTTTTAATTTATCGAGTCCTTTCACATGGTTTTGCTTTTTAAACCCAGAGGTTACATGATAGCATTGTGCTTATTTGAATTAGGCTTTCTGTACAAGTTTTGCTTGATTTGTCTTTATTTGAAATAATAAAAAGTTTTAAAACACATTGTCAACAAAGGGCGGTGCTAGGTGGGGGTGGGGGCCAGGGTCCCCACCAAGCTGGTCTGCACAGGGCCCTGCAATTGCTAATACTGGCCCTGAGTGTTGGGGAATCACACTAATATGCACTATATATTGTTTAAGAACGTAAGAGTAGCCATACTAGGTCAGACCAATGGTCCATCCAGCCCAGCATCCTATTTTCCAAACATTGGCCAAGCCAGGTCACAAATACCTGATAGAAACCCAAATCGTGACAACATTCAGTACTACAAATCCCAGGGCAAGCAGTCGCTTCCCATGTCTGTCTCAATAGGAGATTATGGACTTTTCTTCCAGGAATATGTCCAAACCTTTTTTAAACCCAGATATACTAACTGCTGTTACCACATCCTCCAGTTCCAGAGCTTTATTCATTGAAAACATATTTCTTCCTATTTGTTTTAAAAGTATTTCCATGTAACTTACTTGAGTGTCCCCTAGTCTTTGTACTTTTGGAACGAGTAAAAAATTGATTTACTTCTACTCGTTCTACACCACTCAGGATTTTGTAGACCTCAATCATATCTCAGAACATAAGGACTAGATTATTATTCTTAGGTTCAGATAAAGTTTATTTACAGTACTGTACATATAATGCAGTAATTTTAGCTCTCAGTTTAGTGATCTTATTCAAGATAAATATGGTTAGCAAGGCAAACTGGAATAGACTGAAGGTCCATTAAGCCCAGTATCCTGTTTCCAACAGTGGCCAATCCAGGTCACAAGTACCTGGCAAGATCCCAAAACAGTACAATACGTGTTATGCTGCTTATCCCAGAAATAAGCAGTGGATTTTCCCAAGTCCATTTTAATAATGGCTTATGGATTTTTCTTTTAGGAAGCTATCCAAACCTTTTTTTAAACCCCGCCAAGCTAACTGCTTTTACTACATTCTCTGGCAACGAATTCCAGAGTTTAATTACATGTTGAGTGAAGAAATATTTTCTCAGATTTGTTTTAAGTTTACTACTTGTAGCTTCATTGCGTGCCTCATAGTCCTAGTATTTTTGGAAAGAAAAAACAAGCGATTCACATCTACCCGTTCCACTCCACGCAGTATTTTATATACCTCTATCATATCTCCCCTCAGCCATCTTTTCTCCAAGCTGAAGAGCCCAAGCCATTTCAGTCTTTCCTCATAGGGAAGTCGTCCCATCCCCTTTATCATTTTCGTCACCCTTCTCTGAACCTTTTCTAATTCCACTATATCTTTTTTGAGATGCGGTGATCAGAATTGCACACAGTATTCCAGGTGTGGTCGCACCATGGATCGATACAAAAGCATTATAACATCCTCATTTTTATTTTATTTTCCATTCCTGTCCTAATAATATCTAAGATTCTATTTGCTTTCTTGGCTTCTGCAGCACACTGAGCAAAGGGTTTCAAAATATCGTCAATGATGACTCCTAGATCCTTTTCCTGGTCTGTAACTCCTAACGCTGAACTTTGCATCTTGTATCTATAGTTTGGGTTCCTCTTTCACATATGCATCACTTTGCACTTGCTCACATTAAACATCATCTGCCATTTGTGTTCTTTTGTCATTTTGGGGCCCTATTACTAAAGCTTAGTGTAAGCTAAATGCTCTGCATCCTGTTTTTTTTTTACCTGTGGGCCACTTGGCACTTAGCATGTGCTAAGCCTTAGTGAGAGTGTCCCTTTGTCATCTTTTAGCTTTTTCTTTTCGTTTCTTTTTTTCCCCTTCTTGTTCCTTGTTTACTTTTTGCTTTTCATACACACTTGATCACCACCTCCAGCCGTAACATCTACTTCTTTAGGTTTATTTTTCTACCTATTCGCTTCCCTTCTTTCCAGTTTTGTGGTCAGTTGCTGTTACAAAATCCAGGGGTATAGTTATCAACGTGAGCTACTGTTAAGGCATGTTATTTTAGCATGGGTTCCATTTTATGCAATGAGCCATAGTTACTAATAACTGGCGTTAACAGTAAAATAACATGTCTTTGCAGTAGCCCACATTGATAACTTGGATGATAGAGTGGGATGATGCTCTTTCTTTGTAGCACTCCTCTGGGATTTTGTTTCTAGGCTTTGCATTTTCTTATCCTGGGTCTGTTGCTTATCTTGTTCTCTCTGACTGTGGCTTAGGAGTATCCTGTATTTGTTACTGGACAGGGTGTGTTCCCTAAACATTTTTCTGTGGTGTTCCAGTTTACCTAAATTTGGAACTTTGGAAGAGGCTAAGTAGGAGCTTTCAAAATCCATCAACATTGCTTTTTTTTTTTTTTTAGAAAATGAAAATCTGATCATAGTGAGTTTGTGTTAAATGCAGTTCTAAAAATACAAGTCTTTGTTTAGCATGAGAGCTCTTAAAATACTTTAGATTATTGGTTAAGCATGCTGTCTGGCTGGGTCAGACTGATTTTATTATAGACAAGATTAAAATACAAAGTGTGCATTTTGTTGTTGTTGGTGTTTTCAGCAAGATAATAGAAATGATATGAAGATAAACCATTATTATCTTTACCACATAGGAGTTCTAACACATGAGCAGTGGAAATATAGAACTTATTGGCTTCCTATGGAGGCAAGTATTTTGTTTAAATTTTCTTACATTCTTTTAAACATTTTACAAGGTGAAGCCCCTCATATGTGTAATTTATTTCATTTTTCAATGATAACTAGGTCCCATTTATTATGTAGTCCCCCAGCCTTCACTTTTCATAATCCTAAAAGGAAAAAATTGAAAAGTTTATTTCTTCTTTTCAAGCAAAATAGTGGAAAGCATTGCCAGAGCAGATTTGCTTAGTCTCAAATTATAGATTATATAGAAAATGTTTGTCCACGTTATTCTAGAAATATGTACTAATCATTATGGGGCCCTTTCACTAAGCTGCGCTAAAAAGTGGCCTGTGGTATCGGTAGTGTAAGGCTTTTGTGTGCGCTAAGGCCACTTTTAGCACGGCTGTAAAATGGCTGTGTTTCCTATTTCCCCCATTTAATGGCTATTCACTAATTTCCCGGTTAACATGGCATGAAACATTACACCTATTTACTAGGCAGTAAGGGCTCCCACACTAACCATGCACTAATCTGTTGGGGCCCTGTTTACTAAGCCACGCTAGAGTCATGTTAGCGTTTTTAGCGCACGCTAACTATGTAGGTGCCCACAATATTCCTGTGGGTGCCAACAGTGTACGCTAATTATGTGCATGCGCTAAAAACGCTAGCGCACCTTAGTAAACAGGGCTTCTTAGTGTGCATTGATGCAGCTGGTGCTAACTGATTAGTGCTGGGCAAGTCTACTCTCCGCCCCAGTGCTAAAATATTTTCTATTTTTTAGTACATGGGCAGCGCACGCCAAACACAAAACTACCACGGGACGCCAGAGTGCACCCTGCGGTAGTGGATTTTAGCCTTCAGTAAGTACATGTTAGAGTTTACCACAGCTTAGCAAAAGGGCCCCCTTTGTAATTGAGATTCTATTAAGAAGAATATGGGAACTTTAACTCTTTGATTCCTGGATGACTGTTCCTTCTCTTAACTTACTTTTAGTGGTGTTTCTGGTATATAAGTACTGGATGATATGTTATACCTTCTGTACAACAAAGATTTAACGTCGCAGAATACCTTAGTCTAGTTTGTGTATATCAGACTTTATAATTAAATTATACTACTACTATTGCTACTACTTATAATTTCTATAGAGCTGTACACTTGAACTTGAAGAGAATTATTTTCTTATAACCCAGTCCCCTTTCTGTTATCTTTTAACCTCCTTCAAAAGTGAGAACCCAAGCTTAATATCAGTGCTTTCTCTTTCCTGTCCTACATGGGTTGTGGTTGTACAGCTCTTCCAGCTCCTGCAGGTCACAGCTGCAGCCTCTTGCTGGTCCCGCACATTTGCAGCTGCACTTTCCTTCTACTGATCGTGACTGCACTGTTCCTTCTTCCTGCACTTATGGCAATCCTGGCTGCTTTGTTTTTCCTACTGTTGCAGGTCATGGCAGTAGACTCTTTAGTCTTGTATGGTTTGTGCCTGCAAATTCTGCACCAGATTTTATATACGGTTACGTTCGACAGGGGAATTCTATGCAAATTCTGTGCTGTGCAGTTGCATTAGAATTTCCCCAGATGTGTTATTTTATCCAGGTTACTTGTTTCTCCTCTCATTTGTTTAGTGTTTGCTGCCTGATTTAAGATGCTGGTGTTTTCAGCCCCAGGTGCCTGCTATGTAGGGTGTGCTGTGGCCAGAGCTGGTGCATTACTTCTCTAGGGTGTTCAACTCCTGCCCTCATGAGCACCTTGTGTACTGGCTTGTCCTCATCTCTCGCAGCTCTAAGAACAGGAACCCGAGTGTCTTCCTCTCTGCCTCCCGATTACAGAATCTTCAGAGAAAGCAAATGGTATTACATATACAAATGATTAGCAACTCTTCTCCTTATGCATATTACCTGTGTCAACAACAAATGTTTTGTTTTAGTTGTTACATTTGATTCTTGTGATGTAGTAGAATTTAGCAGTTTTATATTGCGACTTTTGTTTAGTATTTTCTTAAAGTACTTGTCTTGGGTGTATTCAACTGAGAAATGTAGTTTGGGATAATGTTTCATGGGATGCCTTCTGCTGCTGTTTGTATGATTGGATATAAGAATGCTTGCAGGCCCCCTTTTTGAGAGCCTGATTTTCATTATCGTGCGTTTCATCATTTGGAGATGAATATTATTTCTGTTTTGTAATTGTCAAATGGCAACTGCATGGCTCTGGGTAACTAAGTAATTTTAATACAGATAGCTTAGTTTTTAGATTAAAATTGAGTTTGTTCTGTGTGTTTCCACTGAGGCCAGGCTTTTGCTGCTTGGGCAGAGCTGGGATTGTTTGCAGTGGTAGCATTCCCAACCTTGGGGCTTGGCAAGAGTGTTGTCATCTCTTAACTATGTATCTAGTGGCCAGACTTGGGTCCATCCTGCTTCTGACCCCCCTGGCCAGTGACGTGTCACTGTGATGACTGAGCTAGGTTTGGAAGGGGAATATAAAAATATGGGGAAAAATGAGTAATTGTGAATGAAGGCTTCTGTAGCCCAATATATGCTTGTTATGATTTGATCTTGAACCCCAAAGGAATTGAGGGAAATGCCTGGGTCATAATGACGAAATATTAAATTTTTATGGTAGGTATAGTTATTTTGGAGTTAAAGTTTTGTGGATTTAATCTACAAATTATTATTTATAGTAATTTCAAAGCTTGATTTCTGATTCATAACTGTAATCTTTTTTGTCACTTTGCTCACAGCAGAATCTGTGCCTCACCTCGCATGGCAGAATAGAATAGCAGTCCATAGAAGAAGCTGGATCCCATTGAGAGTATGTCTATTACCAACACACCGACAAGCAATGATGCTTGTCTGAGCATTGTGCACAGTCTGATGTGTCACCGACAAGGTGGAGAAAGTGAAACCTTTGCAAAACGTGCAATTGAAAGCTTAGTAAAGAAGCTAAAGGAAAAGAAAGATGAATTGGATTCTCTGATTACAGCTATAACTACTAATGGATCTCATCCTAGCAAGTGTGTGACCATACAGAGAACACTGGATGGGAGGCTTCAGGTTGGTATAAATAGCCGGCTGTTTTGCTTTCTAGAGTGGCCATAATAAAACTGTCTTGTAGACCATAGTCAGCTTTGATAGGAGGCCTACAAGAGGGTCATCACTGAGAGCTCAGTGCTAACAGCCTTTACTGAAATGGCAGTTTTGATGCTGGATTTCGCATATCTTCTCATGCAGCAAACAATTCCAAATATATTGAAAAAGATATATAGATAGATGTAGATATATAATGTATTTGTTCTCTCCACTGAAGAATGGGCTTGGGGGACGGAGTGATTTTTTTTTCCCCCTTAGGTCTACTGCAACTCTCTTAGGGCTTGAGTTACTAACGTTGCGTTCTCAATCCCGATTTTTAAAAAGGGTTCTAGGGGTGATCTGGTAAATTATAGACCGGTAAGCCTGACGTCGGTGCTGAGCAAAATAGTGGAAACTATTATAAAGAACAAAATTATAGAGCACATAGACAAACATGGTTTAATGGGATAGAGTCAGCATGGGTTCAGCCGAGGGAAGTCTTGCCTCACCAACTTGCTTCATTTCTTTGAAGGCGTAAATAAGCATGTGCATAAAGGTGAGCCGGTTGATGTAGTGTGTCTAGATTTTTAGAAAGCTTTTGATAAAGTTCCTCATGAGAGACTCCTGAGAAAAATAAAGTGTCATGGGATAGGAGTCGAGGTTCTGGTG
Organism: Microcaecilia unicolor; assembly: GCF_901765095.1. Lineage (NCBI taxonomy): Eukaryota > Metazoa > Chordata > Amphibia > Gymnophiona > Siphonopidae > Microcaecilia > Microcaecilia unicolor. The sequence continues at coordinate 52,730,678 of NC_044032.1, forward strand.
TGGATTAGGAATTGGTTATTGGACAGAAAACAGAGGGTAGGGTTAAATGGGTCATTTCTCTCAATAGAGGAGAGTGAACAGTGGAGTTCTGCAGGGATCTGTACTGGGACCGGTACTATTTAACATATTTATAAATGATATGGAAATTGGAATGATGAGTGAGGTGATCAAATATGCAGATGATACAAAACTATTCAAGATTGTTAAAACATGTGCAGACTGTGAAATATTGCAGGAAGACCTTATGAAATTGGGCATCCAAATGGCAGATGAAATTTAATGTGGACAAATGCAAGGTGATGCACATTGGAAAGAATAAGTTGAATCTTACCTGATACTAGGATCCACTTGGGGGTCAGCGCTCAAGAAAAAGATCTGGGTGTCATTGTAGATAATACACTGAAATCTTCTCAGTGTGTGGCAGCAGCCAAAAAGCAAACAGGATGCTAGGAATTATTAGGAAAGGGATGGTGAATAAGACTGAAAATACTATAACGCCTTTGTATTGCTCCATGGTATGTCCGCATCTTGAGTACTTCATTCAGTTCTGGTCGCCGTATCTGAAAAAAGATATAGCGGAATTAGAAAAGGTTCAAAGAAGAGCGACTAAACTGATAAAGGGGATGGCACTCCTCTCGTATGAGGAAAGGCTAAAGAGGTTAGGGCTCTTCAGCTTGGAAACGAGACTGATGAGGGGAGACATGATTGAGGTCTACAAAATCTTGAGTGGTGTAGAACAAGTAGAAGTAAATCGATTTTTTACTTGTTCCAAAAGTACAAAGACTAGTGGACACTTGAGGAAGTTACTTGGAAATACTTTTAAAACAAATAGGAGGAAATATTTTTTCATTCAACGAATAGTTAAGCTCTGTAACTCTTTGTCAGAGGAAGCGGTAACAGCGGTTAGCGTATCTTGGTTTAAAAAAGGGTTGGACAAATTCCTGGAGGAAAAGTCCATAGTCTGCTATTGAGACAGGCATGGGAAGCAACTGCTTGCCCTGGGATTTGTAGTATGGAGTGTTGCCACGATTTGGATTTCTGCCAGGTATTTGTGACTTGGCTTGGTCACTGTTTAGAAAGCAGAATACTGGGCTAGATGGACCATTGGTCTGACCCGGTATGGCTACTCAAGGGGAACAAAGGCTTATAAACCAGGCCTGTAATGCACACCTGCAGACCACTGGCAGAAATACATATAGCCATCATCCCCCCCCCCCCCCCCGTCATCACTCAACCTCATTCTTTTGCTCTGGCTCACTATCCTTTCATCTCTGTTTTGCTGTCTCGTCCTCCTTCACTTCACCTAATTTTTTATTAATTTCTGCCCCCCAGTCTCATTTCCTTTGTCTTATCTCCCTCCTCCTTTACATTAGACATACCTCTGCAATAGAGTCCCCATTGTGAGATATGTCACAAAGAAAGTGCCTTTCCTAGTAGCAGTAACCTTAGCTGGAAGGATCATTGACCTTTAAGCCTTAGTCACCTGTTAACTATAGAGTCAATTTCATTACTGTAAGGTAGTCCTACAAACTCGTCCAGAGATTCTTCTGAAGAATGTAACTTTCCTCCACATCGGTATGTTTGTCTCTTTTGACTTTAGCAAACTTGCTATTGCAGTGATGCTAATTGGTTAGCTGCATATAATTCAATTTTGTTATGATCAACTGAGTATTCCTGTCACCAACAGAGTCAGGCTTTACCAGATCTACTGCTAGTACCGTAGCTATCTTGAAATCTGCATCTCTAGAGATCTACAAAGCAGCTACCTGGCCCTTGCTACCAGGGCTGTGGAGTTGGTACACCAAAAGGTCATTTGCAACTCCTCTCTTTTCTACTGTCTGACTCAGACTCCTACTGATATTAGGCTTTACGTTTTTTTTGTTCTGGATCTAAAGCACTGGTAAATATATCTTTTCTGTTAATGAGGAAGCTTCGTCAAATCTGTAAATTTTTTGGTATAGAGCAATTTTGATTGTTAGTGCAAATTTTGTTGCATAGTTGGGATTATTGCAATATTATCTATCTGGGTTGCACTAAGCAATCATTAAAGAAACTTTAGACAATGCAGGATACTTTGCTACGTTTAATTTTGTCTCTAAAAATCTGACTGCGTAATGTATGTTAGACTTCATTGGCTTCCTATAGAGCCCAGAGTCTGGTTTAAGTTTTCATGCTTCCTCTACAAAATACCATATGAACTTGCCCCATATGACCTCTACGATCATTTTCTTTTTCATACTTCTCTTAAAGTCAGTAGGAAATGCAACTTTAATTTTTTTTTCTCTTGCTTTCAGTAAAAGGGAAGAAAAGACTGAGATTAGTGGATGGTTTATTTGCATTTCAAGTGGCAAGAATAGGAGAGGAGATTTCAAATACTTTGGCAACATCCTTAAAGTTTTTTAGGATGAATATTAAAATACTGCTTTTCCAGAAATTTGTTCTGTCTAATAAGTAGTAACTTTAAGTAGCTTTTGGCTTAGTTGTGTCCATAATTCCTGATTATGTTCAGTCTCTTTAAATTGCAATCCACTTAGACCTGTGAGGTAAGAACAGACTATTCCATATCATCAAGCTGATCAATCCATAGACTGGTGGGTTGTGTCCATCTACCAGCAGGTGGAGATAGAGAGCAAACTTTTGCCTCCCTATATGTGGTCATGTGCTGCCGGAAACTCCCCAGTATGTTCTCTATCTCAGCAGGTGGTGGTCACACACAGCAGCAGCAGCTCTGGCTAGGCCTCCAAGCCTAATTTTTAGGTTTTGTTGAGTGCCTGGGGTTGAGGGCTCTTTTGAGCAAGTGCAAACCTGGTGGTGCCAGGTCCCTCCTTTTCTCCCCCCTCCCGCTGGCTCCGTTAAAAAAAAAAAAAAAAAAAAAAATTTTAAACGTCTTTAAAGGCGTTTATTTCGACGTTTATTTAAGCGTCTATTGCAGCTACTCACTGGGACACCAGGTCGTTACAACTCGGAGCGGACAGCAGGTAATTTTACCTTTTTATAGCGGGCGGGGGTTCCCCGATTCTTCTCCTCGTGGCACATGGCGTCGGAGGGCGAGGGCGCAAAGGGTCGCTCCCCGGGTCGCTTGAGCGCTTCTAGAGGGGATGCGGGGGTCTTAAAGCCTGATTCGCCCTTGTTGGGTGGCAGTTTCGTGACCGATGAATGTCCCGGTCCTTCCTCCGGCGTGGCGGTTTTTCCCGCCATAAACGCCCATCCCCCGCTCCTCGCCTCCGCCATTTTGGCCGGCCACGCGGCTCGGACGGCTTCTTCTTGGACCGCCCTTGAGGTTGGAGACATTAATGCCATGAACGCCCTTAATTTGGGCGACGGCACAGAAGCGGCTAAAGTTAAGAGCCGTTCTTCCCGCGCGGCTCCTTCGCGGAGTTTCGCGCCGGACGCCATTTTGGATGCGCAGCAGGCCTCTCCCCCGCTGTTGCGAGCGCCGGTTGAGAGTGCGCCTAGGGCTGTTGCCCAGGCTGCGGAAGTGCACAGTCTGGGGGGTTTCTCCCCCGAGTTTGTTTTGCTGCTGCATCAGGCCTTCCTCATGCACAACGCTGCCCCCGCTCCCTCGTCTGGTAAAGAGGTTGAGGTTCCCAGAGGTAAACGCCCTCGGGTTGATTCCCAGGCCTTGGAGGAATTTGTCTCCTCCGATGTAGATGAGGGCAGCGTGTCTGAGGTCTCCCAACGGTCCTTTGCGGATTCCTTGGAGGAGACGGATCCCCGCTCGGATGGAGCGGATGACCCCTCTGCAGCGCGGCTTTTTCGCCCAGAGGATTTGCCCAACCTGTTGTTACAGGCCATGGACACTTTGAAGATTTCCTCTCCGGAGGACGTCTCTCCCTCAGCCCCTGTTGGCTCTGCCATTATGCTGGGGACGAAGCGCCCGCCTAGAACCTTCCACGTGCATGATGCCATGCACACCTTAATTTCGGCTCAATGGGATGTCCCAGAAGCGAGCCTTAAAGTGGCTAGGGCTATGTCCCGCCTCTATCCTTTGGCTGTGAGTGAACGTGAGGCCTATCTGTGGCCTACCGTGGATTCTTTAATCACTGCGGTGACTAAGAAAACGGCATTGCCGGTGGAAGGTGGCACGGCCCTAAAGGACGCCCAAGACAGGAGATTGGAGGCGGCCTTAAGGTCGTCCTTTGAGGCGGCTGCTTTAAGTTTGCAGGCCTCAGTTTGCGGCTCCTATGTGGCCAGGGCGTGCCTGACTATGGTGCAGCGGGCTTCCCCCTCGGATCATTCCTTGAGGGATGATTGGCCAGCCCTGGAATCGGGCTTAGCCTATGTGGCAGACTTGCTGTATGATGTCTTGAGAGCCTCAGCTAAAGGCATGGCTCAGACAATCTCTGCGCGGCGGTGGCTTTGGCTGAAACATTGGTCTGCTGACCACGCCTCTAAATCCCGCCTGGCTAGGTTGCCTTTTAAAGGCAAGCTGCTCTTTGGGGTCGAGCTGGACAAAATCGTGACCGATCTCGGCACATCTAAGGGCAAGAAGTTACCAGAGGTCAGGGCTCGGGCTAGTGCTCGTCCCGGTACCTCCAGAGGACGGTTTCAGGAAGCCCGTCGGTACCGCCCGGGCAGGTCGGGTTCTTCTGCCCCCTCTTCCTTTAAGAGGCATTTCTCCCCCAAGCAGCGTTCCTTTCGCAGAGACCGCCGTCCCGGAGGTGCTCCCTCCGGTCCTCCCCCAGGGTCTCGTACCCAATGACGGGGTCTTGGTCCACGCCCCAGTGCAGATTGGAGGACGGCTGTCCTCGTTTCTGGGCGAGTGGACCACAATAACTTCAGACGCTTGGGTGCTGGAAGTCATCAGAGACGGCTACAAGCTAGAGTTCTGCCGACCCTTAAGAGACGGGTTTGTACTCTCTCCCTGCAAGTCTCCGGTCAAAGCTGTGGCAGTGCAGCAGACTTTGGACAATCTGATCCGCCTGGGTGCGGTCGTTCCGGTGCCAGAAAGTCAGCTTGGCAAGGGGCGTTACTCCATTTACTTTGTGGTACCAAAGAAAGGAGGTTCTGTCCGGCCTATCCTCGACCTCAAAGGGGTCAATCGGGCCTTGAAAGTGCGGCACTTTCGCATGGAGACTCTCCGCTCTGTTATAGCGGCAGTGAAGGCAGGGGAGTACCTGGCTTCCTTGGACATCAAGGAAGCGTACCTGCATATTCCCATCTGGCCTCCTCATCAACGCTTTCTGCGTTTTGCAGTCCTGGGCCGACACTTCCAGTTCAGAGCCCTCCCGTTCGGGTTGGCTACTGCTCCGCGGACCTTTTCCAAAGTAATGGTGGTCATAGCGGCCTTCCTGCGAAAGGAAGGAGTACAAGTCCATCCTTATCTGGACGACTGGTTGATCCGAGCCCCCTCTTATGCAGAGTGCGGCAAAGCTGTGGACCGGGTAGTTGCTCTTTTGAGCTCCCTGGGATGGATCATCAACTGGGAGAAGAGCCAGCTGCGCCCGACTCAGTCCCTGGAGTATCTGGGAGTTCGATTCGACACCCAAGTGGGCAGAGTGTTCCTGCCAGACAATCGGATTGTCAAACTTCAGGCTCAGGTGGACCAGTTCCTGGTAGACTCTCCTCTTCGGGCTTGGGACTATGTGCAGCTGTTGGGCTCTATGACGGCCACGATGGAAGTAGTGCCCTGGGCCAGGGCTCATATGAGACCACTACAACACTCTCTGCTGCAGCGCTGGACTCCGATGTCGGAGGATTATGCGGTGCGTCTTCCCTTGGATCCAGCAGTGCGCAAGGCGCTGAGCTGGTGGATGCAGGCAGACAAGTTGTCTGCGGGAATGCCTCTGGTGACCCCAGAGTGGATTGTCGTCACGACGGACGCCTCATTGTCGGGCTGGGGAGCCCACTGCTTGGGAAGGACAGCGCAGGGGCTCTGGTCTCCTGCAGAGGCGAAGTGGTCTATCAACCTCCTGGAACTCAGAGCCATTCGGTTGGCGCTTTTGGAGTTCATCCCGGTACTGGTGCTGAAGCCTGTACGGGTACTGTCGGACAATGCCACGGCTGTGGCCTATGTCAACCGCCAGGGAGGTACCAAGAGCGCCCCTCTAGCCAAGGAGGCTATGAATCTTTGCCAGTGGGCGGAAGCGAACCTGGAGCAGCTTTCAGCGGCCCACATTGCCGGAGTCATGAATGTCAAGGCGGACTTTCTCAGTCGCCATACCTTGGAGCCCGGAGAGTGGCAGCTATCTGCTCAGGCGTTCTTGGACATCACGAAGCGCTGGGGCCAGCCGAGCCTAGATCTGATGGCGTCATCGGCCAATTGCCAAGTGCCGCGCTTCTTCAGCAGAGGACGGGACCCTCGATCCCTGGGAGTAGATGCTCTTCTCCAACAATGGCCGACACAAGAGCTTCTCTATGTGTTCCCACCCTGGCCCATATTGGGCAGGGTCCTAGACCGGGTGGCAAGACATCCCGGCAGGATAATCCTGGTGGGTCCGGATTGGCCCAGACGTCCCTGGTATGCGGACTTGATCAGGCTCTCAATCGACGATCCTCTGCGGCTGCCAGTGGAGCAGGGCCTGTTACATCAGGGTCCCGTGGTGATGGAGGATCCCTCCCCCTTTGGTCTTACGGCCTGGCTATTGAGCGGCAGCGTCTGAGGAAGAAGGGCTTCTCAGACAAGGTCATCGCCACTATGCTGAGAGCGAGGAAACGCTCTACTTCTACTGCTTACGCCAGGGTTTGGCGTATCTTTGCAGCGTGGTGTGAAGCAGGCTCACTTTCTCCCTTCACTGCTCCAATTTCTTCAGTGTTGGCGTTCCTGCAAGAAGGTCTGGACAAAGGCCTGTCGCTCAGTTCCCTTAAGGTCCAGGTAGCGGCTCTGGCTTGCTTCAGGGGCCGCCTGAAGGGTGCTTCCCTGGCTTCCCAGCCAGATGTGGTGCGCTTTCTCAAGGGAGTTAATCACCTGCGCCCTCCTCTGCACTCAGTGGTGCCTGCGTGGAATCTCAACCTGGTGCTAAGAGCATTGCAGAAGCCGCCGTTTGAACCCTTGTCGAGGGCATCTCTGAAAGACCTGACGTTGAAAGCAGTCTTTTTGGTGGCTATCACTTCAGCCAGAAGAGTTTCCGAGCTCCAGGCGCTCTCATGTCGAGAGCCTTTTCTGCAGTTCACTGAGGCAGGAGTGACTATTCGCACAGTGCCTTCCTTTCTGCCCAAGATTGTTTCTCGCTTCCATGTGAATCAGCAGCTCTGTCTCCCTTCCTTTCGTAGGGAGGACTACCCAGAGGAGTACTCTGCTCTTAAATATCTGGATGTGAGACGAGTCATCATCAGATACTTGGAAGTGACCAATGATTTCCGGAAATCGGATCATCTGTTTGTCCTGTTTGCAGGTCCTCGTAGGGGTCTGCAGGCTGCTAAGCCTACAGTGGCAAGATGGGTCAAGGAAGCCATTGCAGCGGCTTATGTGGCCGCAGGGAAGGTGCCGCCTATCCAGCTGAAGGCTCACTCCACAAGAGCTCAGGCGGCCTCGATGGCAGAGGCCGGTTCCGTCTCCTTGGAAGAGATATGCAAGGCGGCAACTTGGGCTTCGGCCCATACATTCTCCAAGCATTACCGCTTGACTGTGGCTGCTCGGGCGGAGGCCCGGTTTGGAGCTTCAGTGTTGCGGTCAGGGATTTCTATGTCCCGCCCTGGGTGAGTACTGCTTCGGTACATCCCACCAGTCTATGGATTGATCAGCTTGATGATATGGAAGGTAAAATTATGTATAATCATACCTGATAATTTTCTTTCCATTAATCATAGCTGATCAATCCATAGCCCCTCCCAGATATCTGTATTGTTTTATTCTGGTTGCATTTCAGGTTCAAGTTTACTCTTCAGTTACTTCAGAAAGACTTCGTGTTCAAGTTTTTTCACTTGGATTCTTCAAGAGTTCAGACGAGTTTGTGTTACAGTGAGCTGCTGCATTCCTCTCCCCTCCGTTTTACGGGGCTGGATTGAGACTTATAATTCTGCCGGCACTCCCTCCCGCTTCGTGCGGCTGTAGGGCAGTTTTGTACCCCTCCCGCTTCGGCGGTGTTCGGGTCAGTCAGCTCCTCCCGCGGTTGCGGTTGCAGGATAAGCCAGATCCCCCCGCATCGGCGGGTGTGGTGTCCCTCCCCCGCTCCGCGGGGATGAGCTGGACGGATTCCCCTCCCCCACTTGTGTGGGGATGAGCTGGGTTAATTCCCCTCCCCCGTTTCGGCGGTGGTGAGCTGGGCAGAGTGTCCCTTCGTGGGTGTAATTCTCTAAGTGCTGAGTCCTGCGGATGGAGCTTTGATATCGACATACTGAGAAGTTTCCGGCAGCACATGACCACATATAGGGAGGCAAAAGTTTGCTCTCTATCTCCACCTGCTGGTAGATGGACACAACCCACCAGTCTATGGATTGATCAGCTATGATTAATGGAAAGAAAATTATCAGGTATGATTATACATAATTTTACCTTATTTTGGAGTTGGAGTCTGTAGATTTGTACTTCGACTCCACCTAAAATTGCATCCGACTCTGACTCCACACAGTCCTGCTTGCTACATACTTTTATTTTACACTATTTCCTGGACCAGCCCTCAAACGGGCAGTTCCTTTGGTCAAACAATACTGAACAGTCTGTCCATATTTATTTATTTATAGCATTTATACCCCACGTTGTTATCCCAAACAAGTTGGGTTCAATGTGGTAGCAAAGTACAATAAGGATTGAACAAAAGTAAAAGACAATAAGAGTTATAACATCGTAGCAGCAGAATGACTCATTTGAAAATAACAAGCTAGCTAAGAGAATTAACAGTGGTCAACAGTAGCAAGGAATTCACTAAATAAAAATGCTTTCAACAGTTTAAGAAATTTTAGGTAATCAGAAACATGCCTAAATGACTTTGAGAGGGAATTCCATTTCTTAGTAGCTTGGTATGAGAAACTGGCATTGTGAATTGATTTGTAACGGAGATTCTTACAATTCGGAAAATGGAGAAGTAAGTCTGTTGACGCAGGATGGGCATTGCGTGATGGTAATTGCAGCAAGTGTTGCATGTAATCAGGTAGAAGACCGAACAAAATTTGATAAACAAGGGTGCACAGTTTAAAGCTGACTCTTGCATTTATAGGAAGCCAATGCAACTTGATTAAAAGAGGGGCTAATTTGGTAAACTGAGCGGCTTTGTATAAAAGACAAACCGCAGTGTTCTGGGCTGCTTGAAGATTTTTGTGATTTTCAAAACTGAGTAAACAGCATTACAATATGACGTTTTCAGTTCTCGATATGTATGAAGGGGTTGCTTGGCAACAGTGGGGCCTTCCTCCTAATGCTGGAGCAATCTGAGCTGGGGAGTCTAATTTAATCCAACTTGTCAATGGAGAAAGCGAAGTTGCTTACTTGTAACAGATGTTTTCTGTAGACGCAGGATTGATAGGGCACACTGTAGGAGTAAACCAGTAAGTCACCACCTATACGTAGGTAGAGACGTGTAAATAATCTCTATATATAAAAGGCACCACCAACGTTCTAAATGAAGCCTCCAGCCAACGGACATGTGAAGGGGGAGAGATATCCGGTTTCCCCATGAGTGTCTGCCCCGCCCTCGCTCTTTCTGTAACACAAACAGTGAAGGAAAACGCAGCAAAGCACGAAATCAAATCGCTCTCTCTGTAACAGTGAAGGACTCAGAGGGGGGAGGGGAGAGAGGGCAGAAGCCCTCACTATCTCTGTAACACAAACACAGCACAGCAGGAAACTTAACACTGAAGGACTCGACTCCGAGGGGGGAGGGGACAGAGAGCACAGGGGAAGGGAGAGAGGGCAGAGGGCAGGGACACACACACTCCCACATGCACACAGAAGAAAACCTTGCTAGCCCCCGTTTCATTTGCATCAGAAACGGGGCTTTTTTACTAGTATTTTTATAAAGCACTCTGGAATTATTGTATTGACATCGCGCCTCCTGACTAGGAAGATCTGAATTCTTACTCATTCTAGGTATAATCATAAACAACATAGTAACAAGTACAATAACATTGAAAGCTTAATTATTTTTAAAAAGTTATATATCCAAGAATGAAAATTGAAATAGGATTTAAAAGCTTTGTACCAATGCTAGATAAGCTTAGAATGAGGTTAGGAATAAATGTTCTTTTAACTTTTTAGCTCAAACACTTACTAGAAGTTAATTGGAATAAACACACACTCCCTACAGCACATAATCAGGCTATCTATTTATTACCCAATAGCAATTACAGAGCTTGCCTTACACAACCTGACAGGCAAGTCTCTTTTCCCTCGGGAACAGCTGCATCAGAAGGTGGTCTCTCATAGGCCAGGCACACACTAAAGCGTTCCAGTAGATGAACCAATCAGATGAATAGAGAGAAGTTCGAAGCAGTTTATGAGATAACTTGTGATAAAGTAGATGCCCTTTTTATATCATTTTGATAAAAGCAGTGCCTCTGATGATAGGTGATTGTTTTTGCCCTGTATGTCATGATTTGAAAAACCACAAGAATGTCTTTTGAAATCATTCTGGAGACTTGCTCCAAATTCTGGCATCAGGGAGACTGGGATCAACCTAAGGGTCCTTGCCATGGTTGCCCACATTCTTGTATCAGCCAAAGGGGGCGGGTCACTGGTATTTTCGTTCTGAAGTGCAAGCATTGTCAAAAATCAAAGCAAAGTTCATACTGTATTGGAGACTTTGACTGCAAATTTGTATTCTAAAGCACAGGGTGGTATTAACCAAGCTCTGTAATGCACTAGTTATTGTGACAGGGGTCTTACCCCTCTACACACAAAATCCCTGCTACTTTCCTGAGAGTTGATTCTGAGCTTAAACTGAGGGTTCTGATGCTTGTAGGGAATGCACATACTCAGAACTAGTTTTGGGAGAGCAGTTCTGTCCTAGCTTGGCTAAATGATGTCACAGACTTGTGCATCTGTTGTAATCATGCTATTAAGAACATGTTACAATTAAGCACCTTTGCTTTATATTTAGAGTACAACTTTCACTTCCACATTTATAGGCAAATAAATAGAAGCAATGCTGTGCTAAATATACTAGAGTTATTTGCTGTGGTGCTAGAGATCAGTGTTTTAAATTCAGCTAAATCTGTTATCTACTGTGGTTTTTTTTTTTAGTTAACCTTGTTTTGTTTTCTACTTATTGTAGGTGGCTGGACGGAAAGGTTTTCCACATGTGATCTATGCTCGGCTCTGGAGATGGCCTGATCTTCACAAAAATGAGCTTAAGCATGTCAAATATTGTCAGTTTGCTTTTGATCTAAAGTGTGACAGTGTGTGCGTAAATCCATATCACTATGAGCGGGTGGTGTCACCTGGCCTAGGTAAGCATACTGTCCGCTAACATGCAGTAAACTAGAACTAAATATAATGTAGTCTTTATATATGAGAAACTTATTTACATTTCTGTGTTTATCTCCCAGTTTCTAGTGACCTTTTTTTTTTTCTTTATGACCCAATGGGAGTTGGAAAGATGTATATGTAAGGGGTTGAGAACGTCTTCTGTATGGGAGCCAACTAATACTTCAAAACGTTGGGTGGAGCGGGATCACATTTGACATAGGGTTACAACCAGTCAAAAGGAAATATTGAGTTTGAAAATGGCCAGATCGAATTTGGGGTTCAAGAGAAGTAAGCCCCCTAATAAAATAGCTAATTCATTTTGTATATATTTTAGGGTGCATTTATCCCTCCCAATACCTAGGAGTAAATGAATCACCCAAGGCTGCATCAGTTTGCTCTTTACTAAATATCTTATCAAGCACTTGTACAATTAGCAGGTCAGAGATATCTCACTGGGAGTACAGAATATTGCTACATAAAATTACCTCTATATCTGAGACTCCAAAGAATATACAAGTAGCATGTACAATCAATTGGTTAAGGGAATATATTACCCCAGGTACACATAGGTGTTCTCTGGGTCTGAGTCTTTAATGTTATATTTTACCACTCAAAGCCAATTAGTAGATATAAAAGACTCATGGTTACTTATGAGAAAGCAATCAGATTACTTGCCAATTCAGATACAATTCATTGGTTTCTCATAGGAGAGAGCAGCTTGGCTGTCTCTCTGGCTTGAAGTAGGAAGTACACTAATTTTTATATGTCCATTCAGGATACGGATAATATGACAGTAATCACATCTTATTGGATCTATGCTAATATAATGGTTAACACTGATTGGCTATGGTATTGAGTTGGTTAGTTCTTCTGGGAAATGCTAATAATGGACTAGCTTTTACTGGAAATCTAAGTCATTTTCCTGAGAAGCCATCTTTGTTCTGTTTTTCAAGAGCATTTGTGACCACACTGTTGCTAAACAATGCCACTCTGTTCTTTCCCACTCACGCCTGTTCTTCATTCTGCTGCATGAGAGTGTCACAACAGATGATGAGTTCTGCAGTCACACTGGAGTTCAGGTTAGAGTCATAGGCCTATAAGTTTTTCTCTCTTTTTGGATCCTGAACCAAAGTCAGGCCTGGGACCAAATAATAATAATATTCATATCCCCACTTGAAGGTCTGCGTAGATAGGACCTTCACCAAATATGATTAAGACTAGTGCTCCTTGCAAACAAACCTGGTCCTGCACCTAGGTGTTTCTTCTCACCTCAAAATCTTGAGCTAGCTCTTTATTGTCATGAGCTCAACAAACATATGATTAGTACTCTGGTTGCAGGTATCCAAAATCCCTAAGCAGGTTGGGATTCCCGGGCCTTAATTTACCCGTCATGACCACCCAATCATGAGCACTAAGAAGTGGATAGTAAATATGAGAGACACTACTAAGGGGAGTCTTTGTGTTCAAGATTGCTAATGATGTAACTAAGAGTAGGCTGAAGGCAACAGTTAGGGCTTCTATCACAGAGTAAAATGGTAGCAACATTGTGTATGGTTAATTCCCATATACCTTTATAATTACATAACTCCAACGGAAGAGAATGGGGTTTGGTAGTACCTGTCCTTTCCAAACAAGTTTTAAATGTTGACTGTGAGGTAGGAGGCACACTAGCTTCTTTGGGCGAATTTGAAAACAGTCAAGCAAGGGAATTGCAAAATTTGTCATTATTATCATCACTCTGGAGTAACTTTATCATGCCTATGGTACCATCGTAATAGGAGAAGCAATTCCAGCTTCTGCAGCATAGATTAGATACAGTGAAGTATAGCACTCCACCGCCACAACTATCACCCTGTTACCTCACTGAGGCAACACAGCAGCAGCTACATACGTACATACATAAATGCAGAGGTTGGGAAGAATTCCATAAGCCATGCTCCGCCTACTTTCCCCACTTGTTTCCTTAGGTCTTTCCTAGCTCTTTACTTGTATGTCTGTAGATATGTTTTTAAAGTAGCTACTCTCCCTTACTTTTTTCATATATGCATCCTTCAAAGAACGGAAAAAGGATGTGAATGAAGAAAATAAGAAGCAACATAAGTAGTGTCAAGCTAGATGCAAAGCGTTGATAAAGAAGCCTAAAAGTAAATATGAAGAAAAACTTGCCATGAAGACAAAAACTCATAGTAACACCTTTTTTCAGGTACATCAGAAACAGACAGCCTGTGAGGGAATCTGTGGGACCTTAGATCATGAAGGAACAAACGGTGGTACTTGGGAAGAACAAGGCCATAGTGGAGAGATTGAATGAATTCTTTGCTTTGGTCTTTATGGAAGAAGATGTAAGAGATCTGCCTGTATCAGAATTGGTTTTCAAGAGTGACAATATGGAGGAACTGAAAGAAATTTTGATGAATCTGGAAGATATACTGAGCCAGATCGACAAGAGTGATAAATCACCTGGACTGGATAGTATACACCTCGGGGTACTGAAAGAACTCGAACATAAATTGCTGATCTGCTGTTAGTGATCTATAACCTGTGGTTTAAAATCATCCATAGTATCTGAAGATTGGAGGATGTCAGTGTAACACCGATTTTTAAAAAGGGTTCCAGGGGTGATCTGGGAAATTACAGACCGGTAAGCCTGACTTCAGTGCCTTGCAAAATAGTGGAACCTATTATAATGAATAAAATTACGGAACACATAGACAAAGATGGTTTCATGGGACAGAGTCAGCATAGGTCCAGCCAAGGGAAGTCTTGCCTTACTAATTTGCTTCATTTCTTTGAAGTCATGAATAAACATGTCAGTAAAGGTGAGCCAGTTGATGTAGTGTATCTAGACTTTCAGAAAGATTTTGACAAAGTTCCTCATGAGAGACTCCTGAGAAAAGGTCATGGGATAGGCGGCAATGTAGGGTTAAATGACTATTTTTTTCGATGGAGTATGGTGAATAATCAACTGCAGCAGTGATCTGTACCGGGACTGGTGCTATTTAAACATACTTATAAATGATCTGGAAATCGGAATGACTAGTGAGGTGAATAAATTTTCAGATGACACAAAACTATACAACGTTGTCAAAACACATGCTATTTGTGAAAAATTGCAGGAAGACCTTAGGAAACTAGAAGACTGGGCATCCATATAGCAGATGAAATTTAATGTGGACAAATGCAAAGTGATACACATTGGGAAGAATAATCCAAATCATAGTTACCTGATGCTAGAGTCCACCTTAAAAGTCAACATTCAAGAAAAAGATCTAGGTGTCGTAAACAATAAGCTGTAACCTTCTGCCCAGTGTGCGGCAGTGGCCAAAAAATCAAACAGGATGCTAGGAATTATTAGGAAAGGGATGCAAAATAAGACCAAGATTATTTATTATAATGCTTATGTATCATTCCATGGTGCAACCTCACCTTGAGTATTACGTTCAGTTCTGGACGCCATATCTCAAAAAAGATAGTAGAATTAGAAAAGGTTCAAAGAAGAGCGACCAAAATGATAAAGGGGATGGAACTGCTCCCATATGAGGAAAGCATAAAGAGGTTAGTGCTCTTTGACTTGGAAAAGAGATGGGTAGGGGGGGGGGGGGGGTATAATATCTTACATGATATAGAACAGGTTAAAGTGAATCGTTTTTTTCACTCCTTCAAAAAGTATAAAGACCAGGGGACACTCAATGAAATTACATGGAAATACTTTTAAAACAAGAGGAAATATTTTTTCACTCTAAGAATAGTTATGCTCTGGAGTTCTTTGCCAGAAGATGTGGTAACAGCGGTTAATATCTGAGTTTAAAATAGGTTTGGACAAGTTCCTGGAGGAAAAGTCCATAAGATGTTGAGGTGGATATGGGAGAAACCACTGCTTGCCCCAGGATTGGTAGCAAGGAATGTTGCTACTAATTGGGTTTCTGCCAGGTACTTGTGACCTGGATTGGCCACTGCTGGAAGCAGGATACTGGGCTAGATGGACCATGGGTCTGACCCTCTGTCATGATCCTACCATGACTCCGGGGCCAGTTTTGTCCATTGGTGTTGGGCAATGGGGGAGCCTGCCCTCCACTGCTTCAGGAGCATCATGGGGTTCATGCAACAAGTTGTTAACCCGTCCGGCGCTCATTAATGCCATCACCCTCTTCCGTCTAGCAGGGGAGAAAGCTGCCTTGAAGCTCAGGAAGGGGGCTGCACCTCACTGCTCACATTTTGAAATATGCCAGCAGACCAAGGCAGGCACAGACTGACTTCTTATGTTGAGTATTTTGCTGAGTCTGGGACAGACCATTTCTGGATATGTGAGGAGGACCCTGAGGATTTCTTGGAGAGGTCTCTGGGTCTTCCCTTGGACCTCCCCCCCCCCCCCCCCGCCACTGAAGGAGAGGCATAATTTCCCCCCCCCCCCAAAAAAAAAGGATCTCTCCTATGTAGGCTTTTTGTGGGAGATGGTGGAGGCCATCTCTTTTAAGTTGGAGATAGAAGAGAAGCTGATGATAGTTATCAATTTACGATGCTCTACCTTGGGATGCTGTGACGGTCCCTGTTCACACCGTCCTGAAGGATGCACAGGTGAGACATTGAGAGACCCCCTTTCTCTGTACAGGTTATTCCAAAGAAGGCAGACTCTATGTATAGGGTCCAGAAGGCTCCCGGATTCGAGAAGGCACAGTTGCCCCACCACTCCATGGTGGTTGAATCGACTCTCAAGAGGTCAGGGAGTTCAAAGACTCATGCCTTGGCTCCCCATTCAGGGTGACTCGGACTCTGGATTCTTTTGGGAGAAAGGTTGATCAGGCCTCTGTGCTTATTTCCCTCATCCCAGCCTTACCAGTTCTATATGAGCATTTACTTGAAGTCTTTGGACATTGTGCTAGAGTTTGTGGACACTCACCTTTGCCAGATAGCTAGCTGGCAAGCAAGCAGAAGGAGTGCAGTAAACATCTAGCTAGGGGCACTTTTGACTCTTTTGATATGGCGTCTAGATTTTCTGCCTTGAGTATGGGGATGTGAAGATTCTCATGTTTGCGTGTCTCAGACTTAGAACCAGCAGTTCAGGAAAATTTGGCAGATGTCCCTTTCTGAAGCGATAGTCTTTTGGAGACAGGGTAGAGGAGGTCGTGGACTTCACTAGGAAACGCACCAATACCATCAAATCTGTCTCAGCCTGCTCCTTCTGTGGCCTGCATGTCTTTGAGGTTTTATGTCAGGAGTAGGTGGGATATCTACTACCCTCTGAGGCATAGGTACTGTCTTGTATGGAGATCTTGTGAGCCCTTGTGTCCCGCTGGAGGGATGAAGTGACGGTAGTCACCAGCCCTGCAAAGGACAGCCAACCAACCCCAAGTCTAAACCTGCGGTGACCGCCGTTCCCCGGGAGTTGAGTCCCCAGGTACAGGCGGCCAACAGGGCTTCCGGACCCGCAGGGGTTGGCGGACTGGCCGCAAGAGAGAAAGTCCAGGAGGCTGGGCCGGGCTACAGGTCGTGAGGAGACAGGAACCAGCAAGCGTCAGGGGCAGGCGGTGAGCACAGCATAGTCAGGGACCAGCAGAGGCCAAGGCAGGTGGAGAGCAAGCGTGGACAGGAACCAGCAGAAGTCAAAGACAAGCGGCAAGCAAGCATAGTCAGGAACCAGCAGAAGTCAAAGGCAGGTCAGGTCTGGTCAAACAAGAGCAGAGTCAGGAACGACACTCGGAAGCTTACCCCTTCTATGAGTAGAAGCTGAAGCAAGGAGTAGCAGGGAGCAGCGCTCTATATAGTCCCTCTCATCAAGGAGATAGCAGGCAGCTGGCAGGAGGCAGAGCGCCCCGGAGGCAGACACGCCCAGCAACCCACAGGGAGACCCGGATTGGCCTGCTGACCTGGGGGGATGGCGTCTAGCCGCGAGTAGCCAATCCGGGTGACGGAAGCGTGGTCAATCCTCCTGGGCTCCGCGCCCAGAAGAGAAGTTCCTTCCCGCCGCCGGGGCTGCCAAGATGGCCGGCGGGAACCTCCAGGAGCGCGGGGGGACGCGGGAGAGCTGGATTCACCACCCCGGTTGACATCTTCTTCCTGTGCGCCGGCCTGGGCACCCGATGGCGCGGACGAATGGCACCCTGGCCCGCGCGTCGGTGCCCGGGTGTGGGCCCCGCTGCCACCGGGGATCTGAGGTGAGGGACGCGACAGTTACATCCCTGCATCCCGTCTTCAGCAGCAGATGCAGCCCCAACGCTCCTGCCCTCGCTAGCAGCCTCAGTGCTCCCCAGTCGAAGCAGAGGATGAGCAGAGCCACCATAACAGGAGCCATCCTGGACCACCTACCAGGTTCAATTTTTTTCCAGGAAAGGTAGCCCCTTGTAAACTCAGCGGTAGGTTCTCCAAATTGTCTGGGTAAGCTAGCTATGCTCTCAATTGGCGACAAAGACCTCCAAATTGCCCACCGTGAGCGTCATGTTTCAGTTCTCAGCATGGGAAGTGCTCGCAGAGGAACTTTCCTCCCTTCTGAAGGCCCAGGCGGTCGAGACCATTCCACCAGGGTAAGAAGGGAAGGTATTCTAAGTACTTCCTTGTGCCCAAAAAGATGGGGATTTTGTACCTAAGGATGCTCAGGGAAGCCATCCTGACCTTTTTCTTGACCAGATATTTGCTCAGGGTCAAGGAAAAGTTACGATGTTTTCATTGGGCATCCTTCTTCCCATCATTGGTTATGTTCTGTGGATTTAAAGGATGTGTTTATACCCACATTCAGATACTCCAAGGCCACTGAAAGTTTTATCTCGGATTTGGATGGGGAAACACCACTACCAGTACTGCGTCTTGGCCTTGTGTTCACTCCCAGGGTGTTCACAGAATGTCTAGCATTAGTTGCAGCATCACTACACAGATTGGGAATTCATATGTTTCCTTATTTGGATGATTCACTTGTCAAGAGCACGTCGAAGTAAGATGCTCAGGAGTCTGAGAACTAATCGGGTGTTGGAGCTGCTAGAGTTTATCAACTACCCCAAGTCTCACCTGCTCCCAGTAAAACAATTGGAGTACACTGAAGCCCTGCTAGACATGTTTCAAGTTTGAGCCTAGTTGTCTCTGATGTGGGCAGGTACCCTCATTGCCATCACCACTCAGATTCAGAGCAGCCAGCAGGTCATGGTTTGGCAATTGTTGAGCTTGATGGGCCACATGGCCTCCACTGTCTATCACTCCCATAGCACACCTCCATTTATGGAGTGCTCAATGGACCCTTGCTTCCTAGTAGTGCCAGGCCACAGGGAATCTTGTGGATGTCATCATGGTCACCACAGAATTTGTCCAGTTGCTCCTTTGGTGGACGATCCAGTCCAATTTGACCCTGGACTTACATTCCCAATTCCTCTGCCCCAGAAAGTTCTAGCTACAGATGCACCCACTCTGAGGTGAGGGGTCCATGTCGATGGACTTCACACCGAAGAGACCTGGTGTGCTCAGGAGGCCAAGCTTCTTAGAGTTATGAGCAAAATGCAATGCTCTAAGGGCTTTAGAGATCGGTTGCTGGACTAAATTATCCTAATTCAAACAGACAGGTTGCCATGTACTGTGTCAACAAGCAGGGAGGTATGGGATCTTACCCCTTGTGTCAGGAGGCAGTCAGGATGTGACAATGGGCCACCAGTCACAGCATGGTGTTCTGAGCCACATATCTGGTGAGGAAAGAGGACAGTCTGGTGCACAAGCTAAGGAGGGTGATGCAACTGCACGAGTGGTTTCTCAGCATGGCTGTTGCCTGTAAGATCTTCCGAGAGTAGGGTACCCACCTCAGTGGATCTTTTTGCCACTCATCTCAACAGTCACTCGGTATTGCTCTAGACTCAGGTCACATGACAGACTAGCATCAGATGCCTTCCTCCTCAACTGGGAAGAGGGTATTCTCTATTCATATCCTCCCATCCCTCTAATGAAGACTCTGTTGAAACTCAAAACAGGATCAGGGAACCATGATCCTCATTGCACACTACTGGCCAAGGCAGATCTGGTTCCCTCTACTTCTGGAGTTGTCCTCTGAAGAACCATGGAGACTGGACTGTTTTCTGACCCTCATTATGCAGAACAAGGGGTCTTTTCTGCATCCCAACTTCCAGTCCCTGGTCCTCATGGCCTGGATGTTGAGGGTGTAGAATTTATATCCATACAGCTGCCTGAGGGGTGTTCAGGGTTTGGGTGGTTTCTAAGAAAGATTCCACCAAGAGGTGTTATATTTTCAAGTGGAAGAGGTTTGCCATCTGCTATCAAGGGCAGGGCCCTAGATCCTCTTGCTTGCTCTATACAGAACCTGCTTGAAAACCTCTTGAATACAAACTCTGTAAAGGTTCACCTCAGTACACTCAGTTCTTATCACCGTATGAGAGGTAAGCCCATCTCTGTACATCCTATAATTCGATTCATGAGGGGTTTGCTGTTGATGAAGCCCCCTATCAGACCTCTGTGTCATGGGATCTCAACATCATCACCCAGCTGATGAAAGCTCTTTTTGAGCCACTTGGCTCCTGTCGTCTGAAGTACCTGACCTAGAAGGTCTTGTTTTTGGTGGTGGTCACTGGCTCATAGGGTCAGTGAGCTTCAAGCACTAGTAGCTGATCCACCTTATACAAGGTTTCATTATAATAGAGTAGTTTTCCGCATATACTCTAAGTTTATTCTTAAGATGGTGTCGGAATTCCATCTTAATTGTCCTCTCAATATTTTTCTCAAAACCTCATGCCTATCCTGGTGAAAGCACACTGCACACCTTGGACTGCAAGCAAGCCTTAGCCTTCTGTCTGGAGCGGACTAAAGGAAATGGACAGTCCACTGAGTGTTTTGTTTCTTTTGATCCAAACAGGATGGGGGTAGCTATTGGCAAACACACTGTTTCCAATTGGCTAGCGGACTGCATGTCTTGCACTTATGACCAGGCTGGGTTGACTCTTGAGGGCCATGTCATACAGCTGACAATGTCAGGTCTATGGCTGTGTCGGTGGCCCACCTGAGGTAAGCCTCCATTGAGGAGATTTGCAAATCTGTGATGTGGTCTTCATTTCACACATTCAGATCGCACTACTACCTTGAGCTGTATACCTGATGGAACACCTGGTTTGGTCAGACAGTCCTGTAGAATTTCCTTAGCGTCCCTCCGGACCGGACCAGGATTGGACTGATGGGTTGTGCTCGCCTACCAGCAGGTGGAGACTGAGAAAAAACTCTGACTCTAGAGAGCCAATAGGAGCCCTGGCCATGTGACCTTAGCCTCAGTATTTTCTCAGTCTCCCAGCAGGTAGGAAGTGAGCCCATTAGTCTCTCTCCTTTTCTCTTTAGATATTACAGATATTTGTGATAATTCTTCTGTGCCTGGAATCTTATTTAGAGGCTTGACAGGGTTTCCTTTCTCTTCTTTCTTTGACAGCCTCGGGGATGTTAAACTCGGGTGTCTCGAGTCCACCCCCCTTCCTCCCCATCTCCCTGGTTTAGCAGGGAAGGGCCGTCCCTTTCTCTGGAAAGGTGTACCGTCTTTGGGAGAGGCAGCCACTTTTAACAGGTAGCTGCTTTAAAAGAATTAAATCAAATAAAAGGAAATTCAAAGAAGCAGCCTATCTTTCCCCAGACTTCTAACGAGCAGGCAGCTCCAGTGTTTTATTATGATTGAGGGGTTATAAAAAAAAAAAAAAAAAAAACAGAAGAAAATAATTCAGTATCTGTGACTTTAAACAGCGATTTTTCTCATCAGATTTAATTTCCTCCATTTTCTTGCGTTTTGGCGGCGGCAGTTTAAACAAATGAAGAAAAAAAAAAAAAAAAAGAAATGTGCGAACCGCGTAAGCGCGGCCACCTGTTTTTTCCGATATGGCTTAAAAGTTCAAACAGCTGCTGTCGGTCAGCGTCGCGCAGTTCACGCAGCCGGAACGTGTAAATTTTGCTCTCCCTTCAAGGTTTCTTCGGGTCCGGTGCTGCCTCCAGTTTTTTCGGGGCCTTTTTCGCCGGCTGTTGTTTCTTCGCCGTTCCACTGGGCTCCGCTTGTTCGGAGGTGTCGGGCGCGCTGTCGACGATCGCCACAGGGCCAGTGGAGCGAACGGCGGCCATTTTGTTTCTCCCTCCATCTTATCAGTCGGGGATCTCTCTGCTGAAGGTAAGGCTGCAGTTCATAGAGCAGTTCGGCTCCAAGATGTGTACACTTTTGTATGTGCTGAACGGCGTATTCTAAAATGCTCTTCACATCAGCAGGCAATATTTGGTTGAAAGGGGGCTCCTTTCATATATGAATATATAACAAGCTTTTCTTCTTTTAAATTTCTATGTATCACGGGGCTGTTAACACTAGTTTTTTCTGGTGCTCAGTCATTTTTCATTGCCTGGTGGAAAATCTACATCTTATCATAATATCATAATTCATTTCAAGCATTTTCCTCAATAGCTGTAGTATTATACAGTGTTTTAAGAACTTTAGAAACTTTCTCTATAGGCATAGAGTAAATTTCTGTCTTTCTCATTCCCTGGTGAATAGGACTACATTGTCTAAGAGTCAATTGATTGGTACTTTGCAATTCTGACCATAATATATTAGTTCCTTTCAAGCATTTTACTCCATGCCTATGATGTTATATAGTGTTTTAAGAACTTAACAGACACTCTCAATGGCTGTAGTGTTATACAGTGTTTTCTTTTTCCGACTTTAAGAAGCCTTCTCTAGAGGCATACAGTATATTGTTCAGATGCCATGGGGATATATCAGCTCTTTCATATTCTCTGAGGGACAGTCCTGTCTACCAAGCTCCCAATCACTCAGCTGCCTTAGCAGGCATGCTTTATTCATGTCTTCCCTTCTTTTCCAACTGCCTTGAAGCCTCTCATTTTTCATTTTAGCTTTCTTCTGGTTTTTACAGGACATATGGTCATTTAGAGAATAAAGTCATCCTTTCACTTAAAGATAGTGGACGGTCCTCAAACCATCTACTCGTGTTTGTCTCTACTCTATCAGTGCAGCATTGGCAGATTATAAACATCCTGGTTTGGTCCAGTATGCCTATACATACCATCTGCTATCTCTTCCTCTTCCTTAGAGACCTGATGTTATATCAAGCTTTCTTGAATTCAGATACAGTCTTGTCTACACTGCCTTCACCAAGTGGCTGTGGCACAACTTCACTTTTTTCGTTACAGGTAATTTCCAAGTTTGTCCTTTTTCATTTTCATTCTATGCGCCTTCACTCCAGAGTGTTCTTTCAATTGGAAGGGGATTCACTCACTTCCTGTGTATTTATACCATAGGTACATAAGTATGGTTATGCTGGGTAAGGCCTAAAGTCCATCAAGTCCAGCATTCATATCTAATGGGCATAGGTACATAAGTTTTGCCATTCTGGGGAAGCTCAAATGTCCACCTTTCTACAGCCAGAACAGCATTAAAGAAAAGAAAAAAAAAAAAAAAAAAACCTCTCACGAGAGTATCAAACAGAAATCTCTGCTCCAAAAGCAAGGCTTTGCAGTAATTCTGCAAACTAACGCATACAATATTTGCCATGGCTGTTCACCACTAGGAACACCGGGGACCCTGGGCCTAGGTTCGGTGTTTAACCTGAAACAAGCTCAACATTCATATCTATTGGGTGTGAGTCTGGTACTACTACTTAACATTTCTAGAGCGCTACTAGGGTTACGCAGCGCTGTACAAATTAACAAAGAAGGACGTTCCCTGCTCAAAGGAGCTTACAATCTACATCTCAGTGAGGGAGGACGCATGACCGTGGTACGTGGATTAGTGGTATGTGGATTAGGGAGATCCAAGAAATTACAGGCCGGTGAATCAGACGTTCATACTGGGACAATTTTTTTCTGTCCGGAGCGTACTACCATAGCTGGTGGACTCCTATATTCAGAACTTTCTATATTCAGAACTTACCCAACTATGGAACGCCATAGAGATAGGGTTGGAGTTTGTAGCCCTATTTAACTGGTGTCCTTGGTCACCCTTCCTCTTCTCCTCAGGATCCAGAGAATGGCTAGTTTTTTGCTTATGCATTAACCGGTCATTTTCAGCAGTACTCTCTCTTCCGTTCTTTTATAGATCTAAGAGGATGTTCATTGCGCTTTTAGGGTCATTTCATTCTTACCTAGACGACTGCCTAATTGGAGAAAGTCTTATCAGCAGAGTTCTCAGGTCACGCACCGGGTGTTGCATTTCTTACAGTCTCTAGGTTGGGTGGTGATTGTAGCCAGGCCTCTCATTTGATCTCTCATTTGATCTCTCATCAGATATCTCTGATTTTCTCTTTGTTTAGTCAGGTTGGCGCACAGTCTTTTGTCTCCTCTGCAAACATCCCAGTTTATATTTTTCTTGGTGACCTTGGGCCTTTGGCCATTTCCTCGCTCTATTCTGCAGAATGCAATTTTACTTTCTAATGCCCAAGAAGGAATTTTCCTTCATCCTATTGCGAATCTCAGGGTCATCAATCGCACTATTTAAGTGTCATCTAGTTATCTCAAGAACCTTAGTTCTGTCATTGGGATGCTTCGTGCAATACACTTTTTGGCAGAAGCTTGTTTGTATATATTTTTTTCTGGGGGATCTCAGCAATTCGTTTTACCTTCGGGTGAATTTTGTTTTCCCTACTGACAAACAAGGCGGAGAGAGCTATGTTGGTCCTTGCCATGGCAATGGGTTATGTCATCCGCCAAGGAGGAGTTAAGAGTATACTCTTGAGTTTGTACTCATTTTTTCTTAGTTGTGTCACCCTGCATTAGGTGAATGGACTCTCATTTTTTCAGCCTTACTTCCTCACTGCGACACTTCAGGGCTATCTCTTTTTGCCTTCAGGCTCACGAACATTTCTTGCTTCTTCCGTTCAGCAACAGTCTTGACGGAGACAGGGACAGATGCCAACGTCCAGCAGGGGTTTTTCAGCCTTCTTTATGCGTTTCTTCCATCATCTCACTAGGTGTTTACGCAGAACCAAGGCACCCTTCTACATCCGGACCCCCAGTCACTCAAACTTATGGCGTGGTTACTGGGTCTGCAACATCTTTGATATTTTCGCAGGAAGTACTTCAAGTTTTAATTGCTTCCAGACAGAAATCTACATTAAAGTCCTATGAATCAAAGTGGCGACGGTTCACTCTGTGGTACTCCTCTCGCCACTTCATTCCACAAACAGTATCCATTTTGCATGTTTTGGAATATCTTCTGCATCTTGCGAAATCTTGTCTGTCTTACTCATCCATTAGAGTTCATTTGGCAGCTCTATCAGTGATGCATGATACTGTTGACAACCGCACGCTTATGCAGCATCCACTGTCAAAGCGGTTGTCTTAAAGGAGTCCTGCACCTGTACCTCCCGCTTCGTCCACCAGCTAGGTGAACTAGGTGAACAGACTCTTAAAGTTCTGTTTTCTAGTAGCCATAACTTTTTCTATAAAGTTTTCCTCTTCAAGCAGTGTTTCCCAGTAGCCATTGCAGCAAGTAGATCTATGTGTGGAATACTTCTACGGTTGGTAACTCTTTTCGGTCTGCTGTAGTTTAAAGTTTCACCTTTCCCAATTGGTTTTTTCTTATTGGTTTTGTCCTTCTAGCCAGTAGGCGTAAAAGTTTTTCATTGTTTCTAACCCGCTATATCGCGAAGGATCAAGGAAATGAGAATGTCTATTTCTCTTCTCGCTGAGAGGGCAGTTCCACAGCGTATTACAACATATTCCACAACTTCAGAAGCGGGCTCTATTCTTACTACGGCGATTTTTGGTGCTCTCGG
This sequence comes from Microcaecilia unicolor, assembly GCF_901765095.1. Classification (NCBI taxonomy): domain Eukaryota; kingdom Metazoa; phylum Chordata; class Amphibia; order Gymnophiona; family Siphonopidae; genus Microcaecilia; species Microcaecilia unicolor. Next base: position 52,755,749 of record NC_044032.1, read on the forward strand.
TGCACATTGGTAAGTTGGCAACTTAGTCCTAGTTTCATTTTATTTTGCTCATTGGGACACACTACATGTTAGTTGTCGCCAGGTGGCCTATGCAGCATGAACATTTCTCTGCAGTTTTCATAGGGTCCCTCCCTTCAGATTACTGCTTTGGTACTTCCCACAGTCCAATCCTGGTCCGGTCCGGAGGGACGCTAAGGAAGGAGAAATTAGATCTTACCTGCTAATTTGCTTTCCTTTAGTCCCTCCGGACCGGACCAGGCCCCTCCCATGTTCTCTCTACTCTTTAGCTTCTTTTATTAAGTAGGAAGTGTATTCAGTAGGAAGTGTATTCATTCCTTTACGATTCGTGGAACAATACTATATATATACAGAACTTTACGTGGTCTATACCACTTCTCTGGTGGTTGCTGGTGAGCTCAATTGCTGGAATCTATCTATAAAACCTTAAATACGCCATACCACTTCTCTGGTGAGAGTTGTGGCTGAGCTCAGTTGCTGGAATATCTATAAAACCTTAAATATGATTTACCACTTTTCTGGTGAGAGTTGCTGGTAAGCTCAGTTGATGGAATATATATAAAATCTTAAGTGGGCCATACCACTTCTCTGGTGAGAGTTGCTGGTGAGCTATAAGACAAGTGAGCCATACCACTTCTCTGGTGAGAGTTGCGGGTGAGCTATATTATGCGTGAGCCATACCACTTCTCTGGGGAGAGTTGCTGGTGAGCTATATTACATGTGAGCCATATCGCTTCTCTGGTGAGAGTTGCTGGTGAGCTATAGTACAAGTGAGCCATACCACTTCTCTAGTGAGAGTTGCTGGTGAGCTGTAATACATATCGGGCCATACCACTTCTCTGGTGAGAGTTGCTGGTGAGCTCTGATACTTGGCATTGCCGAGTGCTTTGTGGCTGCTAGGATTCCATACGGCACAGAAGGTCTTTCTTTCTTTCCTGCTTTGTTATTCAAATACTGAGGCTAAGGTCACATGGCCAGGGCTCCTATTGGCTCTCTAGAGTCAGAGTTTTTTCTCAGTCTCCACCTGCTGGTAGGCGAGCACAACCCATCAGTCCAATCCTGGTCCGGTCCGGAGGGACTAAAGGAAAGCAAATTAGCAGGTAAGATCTAATTTCTCCTTGGTGTCTAGAACCCAACTCCACCTTCCTAGGCCCATTTGCTTCTGTTCCAGGCTGCACCTTCACAACAGGCCTGCTTTTGTTGCTAGTGTTTTTGGTTCTGGTTGGCCTTGCCATTGCAAGTCCCTATTGACCGTTGTTTTTTGTTTTTCAGTTAGCCTGGTAGCTAGTCCTACTTGTCCTCGGAGAAAGTGAAGTTACTCGCCTGTAGCAGGTATTCTCCAAGGACAGCAGGACTAGTAGTCTCACATACCCTCGCACCTCCCCTAGGAGCTGCCTTGCTTTTTTATATACTTTTGGATCAAGCTGATTTTCCCACATGACGGCTCTTGCACATGCTTGGTGCGGGCCTGCCAAAGGTGGCTTAAAGGTACAGAACTCTGGGTAGCATCAGCACCGGGGCTCCATTGGAGAACACCTGCTACAGGTGAGTAACTTCGTTATATTTTTGGATGTTTCCCAGTGCGCTGTGAAATCGTTGGGAAATGCTTGATATGTTATTTTGATAGGTAAGTCACGGATCGTCTCTAATACACACTAGATAACTAGATAGTTACACTTACAAGACAGTTCTTATTAAACTGGACACATTTTACTGATGTGAAAATAACATTTTCTTATTTCTTTTTTCCATACAGATCTTTCTGGATTGACGCTTCAGAGTTCTGGTAAGTTATTTTTTCCTTATAACAGTAAGGGTGTTGATTTTTGTTTTGGAAGGTGCTTTTGCACTTGTTAAAGCTACACTCTCCCACTCCATGAAGCTCTGAAAAAATCCAGGTAACTTGTCCTCTTCCACTTAAGCACTTATGATACTTACATCGGAAACAAAGAATACATTTCAAACCAAAATCTCTCTTCCTTTTAGTCCCTAAACAAAGCACTCCCCTCCCTCCCAACCTTCCAGCCTAGCTATAACACACATGGCTCAATCATTATGAATTCTCCCTTCACTTCCAAACCTCAAAACAGACTAGAGGCATTCTTCTTTCTCCAATTTATCAGTATACGTTTGCATTGCATAGGAAGAAACCCCTTCTCTTTGCTGCTCCCGTAATCATAGAAATCCTCAAATATGAACTGACATAGACAGATCTATCCCCAATAACCCATGAAGATATTCAAGGACGTGGCTCCAAAATATTTGTATGCTGGGGCTTTCCCAAAATTGGTATCCTACTGTTGCTTTAGGATTGGTACATTTTATGCATTCTGCAGTCACACGTTAATATGTGACCTCCTCTGTGAAAAAGTGACTACAGTAGCAGATCCAAAATGTTGAGATGGTTGATTTGTTCATGTCATGGATCCATAAGCAGCCTTACATGTTGGAACGTCTGCAATTTTTATTTTGTCACATAAAAGGATGGGATTTGGACTGTTGCATTACAAATTATTGCAAATTGTTTGCTCCAACAGAACTTATTGAAACCTCATTTTTTTGTCTCTTGAGACTTCAGTCACCTTTTTCCAGAGAGATCACATATGTGTTCGGAACGTTCTGTCCAGCACTGTGTGCCCTTTAAAAAATTTTTTTTTTTAATTTTAAGGTTTTACAATAATTTCAAGATACTTCTTGATTTAGTAAAGATGATTTACAAAAATGAGAAAAGAATTATTAATAATTCTATACATTTTCCATCTTATGTTGACAGGTAACATGTCATAAACGAAAAGAAAAAGGAAACAAGTAAATATACCAGTAATTTGCAATATAAAATGTAAATATTTCCATATTATTCATCTATAGTCCACAACATAAGATGCTTGTCACAACATCCAAGGAATACCTAAAATAAATTCTTTCCTTAGGAAACTAGGGATAAGGGAGGGAGTTCCAGGAATTTGTAACTATTTCATGGAGTAGATGTAACAATTGGTCTTGACTGTTCTGAAGGTATTTAGAGTCCAAAAAAACAGTTAAATTGTTTGGGATCAAAAAAGATATATTTAACAGAATTCAATTTTACTACACATTTGCACGGAAAATTTAACCAGAAAAGTGCACCCAATTGATAAACCTTAGGGCGTAATTTAAGAAATTCTTTGTGCCTTCTTTAGGTTGCTTTAGAAACATCCGGAAACATTCTTATCTTATAGTTCATAAAGAGCTGATCTCTATGGAGGAAAAACTGTTTAAGAATCCAATCTCTATCCGGTTGTAGTACAAAAGAGACTATTAGTCATTGGTATCAAGCCTAAATTGTCATTTTCTAAAGTTTGTGTTAGATTCAGATCCAAAATATCAAATGGTATTTCAGTTCTTTGACCCTCCAATTGTTCCTTCTCCTTTTTTTTTTAATATGTTAATAGTACATTTTTGATATTGAAGGGTATGTGCTTTCTCTGGTATCTTCAGAACTTCATGTAAGTATTTTTTAAAAGTTATTGCTGGAGCTATCGAGGACTGTTTTGAAAAATGTATCAGTCTTAATGTATTAGACCGCTGAGCATTCTCCAAAGTTTCTATTTTATTCTGAAGATATGAATTTTCTTTAATTAAATTGGCTTGTACCTGTTGAAGATTTTGTATTTCTTTCATATTATTCTCCGTTGATTTATACAAAGTTTGTACCTTTGTTTCTAGTATTGGTATTTTATTTAATGAAATCTGAGCTTGATCACATAATGAGGAATTTTTTTGCGATAATGAAGTTTCCAGGCTCTTTAAGGCTTCCAAGGTAATATTGTCTGGGTTTTCCCCCAAAACAAACTTGATAAATCTGCATGTAGTTTCCTCTGTCGGTCCTGCTTCCTTCATCAGCTGGTTCTCAGTCAAGGCTTCTCCTTCTCTTGATTCCAGCACTTCATGTGCGGTTGGCATCGGTAGACTTCCATCCGGGTTGGGTCCTGTTCCAGGAGGCCCCATCGCCTCTTAGGAACTTGGGGTTTTCCGGTCCCTCCTCAGCGTGTCTGCCAGCATGGGAGGAGCCGACCGCTGTTCGGGGCTTAATGTTGTTTCTATCTGTAGATGGGGAGGTGGCTCACCTCTCCCCGCACTCTCCGTCAACAGAGCTCCTGCACCCGACACCGTTCCCGGACCGAAGAAGTGCTCCAAAGTACCAAGTACCAGTGAAGCAGAAACCGCGGGTCCAGTTCTCTGCCTTCCCCTCCTTTTAGCCATTATACAAAGAAAAGGATAAACTTTTTCCAAGGAAATTTAAGGTACGTGGTTCGGAGCGTCTCCTCAACACTCCCTCCCCATCGCCATCTTGTGTGCGCTTAATAAGAACCTGTATTGCAACTCTCTCATTGGAATATTATCTGTAAATTTGGTGCTGGACTGTGAAAACAAACCCATATGGCAAAATTTTATAAGGCCTTAGAGGGGCTCAATATAGAATACAACTTCGGTTAAGTAGCGGAAAAGTGAATCTGGAAGAATTTGTGACGAAAGAAAATGACAAGCAAAGCAGTATTCAGCACTTTTATTCTAACAGAGGATTTTAACATGGTGATAGGATCTGTCCATCTCAGCATCAAAGGGGAGCAGGAATGGAAAGATCTCCCAGGACTTTTCAGGTAGAGGAACAATCGGTTAGAGATAAGAATATGTTTTGGAGGTATCCTACAAAGGCCAACGGAGAAATGTATTTAGCATCCCCAAACCTACTAAATATGCTGTTAAATGAAATGGCAGAGAAATGGATGATCTAATAAGTTTTGTGTTTACGAGTGTGGGTAGAAAACGGGGAGAATGCTAGCTAGCTTGACAAGGGTCTGGGGGAATCTCGGCCCTGTAAACTTGGGCAGGAACCTTTTTGTTAATAAAGCCCCAGGGTATTACCCTGGAATTTAGGCTTTATTTTCAATAAGCTGGGGCCTCAACCTTGATTTATATATCAGTGTTCAAAATGTTGAATTCTTTGCCTAGAGAGAAAAGAGGCATGAATAGTTATCTAAGTTTCTGTAAGCATGTAAAAGTTTTCTTTTTAAAGAAACTCCTTGGAGGTGATAATAAATTAGGTTAGTTCAACCTTGAATATGAATTTGACTGTTTTTAGGCATTTTATTGTAACAGCAATATGATTATTTGAATTTGTATTTTGAGATGTAATGCCAAATGCACTATTTGTATAAACTCTTACTGTAAGCCACACTGAACCAAAATATGATTGGATAGTGTGGGGTATGATGTTGAAATGAGTGAATGAATAGTAAATAAATACATAAGTAATATCCCTAAACTGGTTGGAGAGGATCAGGCAGAATTTCTGCAAGGGAGAAGCACAGTTTTGAACTTACACAAATTGTTGCTTGCCCTTTAACAATGTAAGAAGGCTAAACAACCTGCCCTGCTTCTGAGTTTTTATTCGGCGAAAGCTTTTGGTAGGGTGAGTTGGAGGTATTTGTTAAGTCAGATATTGGATTAAGGGTTCTTCCAGCAAGCTCTGAACAAGTTGTACGCAAGACCTTTAGTATCAGTGTGGGTCAGTGGAGACTGGCATACAACCAACTAAAACATGGCCCACAAACCCCCCACCCATAAGACCTGATAGTAAAATACAATCCTCAAAGACACACCGTGTTGTTTCTTCATGGTGGTCTCCAGACCAACAAACTGTGTAATTGTATGAAAACCACCCCTCCCCATCCTTCCACTCCCAGTGATCTGAATATCATAAGTTCAACAAAAGCTGCATGCTCTATGTGGAAGTCTGTTCCAGATTGGAGACCATGTTTGTTGAAACATCCGCCAGGCTCTTAGAGATCCCAGTTTAACATCAATCCACTCCCACTGCATCAGCTGATATAGCTCATTTCACCATTCTGTTAAAAATGGTGAATTAGTCTGCCTCCAATTTTTTATAAATATGTTTTCTTGTCAAGAGAAAGCTCTTATGTAATAGAACATGTACTCATCTCTATTGGTGCCCAACACAACAAAGTTAGAAAATAGTAGACATCAGCTCTCAGGGGAATGTGCCTGCTCAGAGCAGCTATCAAATATGACACTGCACTGTTCAAAAAGTCTTGAATCTGCTTACATTCCCAAAACATAAGTTAAATGCATGGGGCTAACACTGCACCGAGGGCAGTCTGCAGACTGTACAAGCCTTTTCTTTTAACAGATCTATCTTTTAGTGAAACAAAGGCTTGCTGAAATAAATATACTTTAACCTTCTTATGGAATAAAAAGATATTACGTACTTCATGTATTTCACTTGGTAGTTCATTCCACAAAACTGGTCCTGCTGTAGAAATTATTCAACCATGCATCTTTATTAATCTGACTATTTTTAAAGAGGGCACTTTTGGATCTATGACTTGAAGACCTAAGATCTATGAATCAAAGGCAACTGCAAGTCCCTGCAGATGGCTAAGGGCTCTGTTTACTATGGTGTGCTAGCATTTTTAGCGCATGCACAAAATTAGGGCACACTAACTGTGGAGGCACCCATAGGAATATTGTGGGCGCCTACACAGCGTGTATGCTAAAAGCTCTAACGTGCCTCTAGCACGGCTTAGTAAACAGGGCCCAAAGACATCAACATACACGTAGGTGCTTCATTAGGTAACTCCTTATAAATCAGCACCAATATTTTAAATTTTATTCTCCACAAACTTGGGAGCCAATGAAGTGACATTAAAATGAGGGTTGATCAAATTGCCATGTTCCACTAATAACCCTTTCTACTGAGTTTTGAACCACTTGCATCGCCCAAAGATAATTTGGTAAGCCCAAATAAATTCCATTATAGTTAAAGGGTCAGGGACAAGGGTAAAGGCTCATGGATTTGATATACCACTTTCTGCGGGTACAGCCAAAGTACTTTACATATATGCAGGTACTTTCTCTGTCCCTAGTAGGCTCACAGTCTAAGTCTTTTGTACCTGGGGCAATGGAGAATTAAGTGGCTTGCCCAGAGTCACAAGGAGCTGTAGTGGACGTTGAACCCAGTTCCCTGGGTTCTCAGCCCACCGCACTAATCATTAGGTTATTCCTCCACTCTAAATATGTCATTACAAAGGCCTGAACTACCAACTGAAAATTGTCATAACTCAAAAAACCCCCAAAATGTTTGTTTCGTATTAACTTCAACTTATAAACCTTTTCTTCAGTATAACTTTTAAGTAAAAGTATCTGCTGGGGATCATATAGCATTCATTTTGTCCTAATATATTTCTTTATTGAAAACAAGGAATATAATTAGGGAGTATTAAATTGTGGGTATTATTGATTGGTGTTCTAAAAGGTAGATATTGCATTTCTGAAATAGTAGATGTCTATTAATTTTCCCACTTTTGTGTAGATACATTAAGAGATCTTGTTCATGGAATATTGGCTTAAAATCTAAACTTGTTATTTTTCTTTCACTTAGCTCCATCAAACTTGTTGGTGAAGGATGAATATGTGCATGACTATGTGGAAGGACAGCAGTCATTATCTACTACTGAAGGACATTCAATTCAGACAATTCAGCACCCAGCGAGTAACAGGACCTCTACTGAGACCTACAGTAACCAACCCCTGTTAGCTCCTGCTGACCAGAGTACTCCCAGTACCACTAACTTTCCCAGCCTTCCTGTGGCTTCCACAAGTAAGCAACTTGGTTTGGAGAATAGAATCTAAGAAGCTGACATTGGTAAATGGGAAAGGGATTGAACCTGTTGAGCATGATTGAATTATGCAAAAGGGTTGGAATAGTTTTTTTTTTTTATTTTATCAGTCAGCTGCCTCATTGGTTTTTATTCTATTCAGAACCTTTTCTAACTGTTAACTCCTGATAATGACTGGGTTGGTGGTGAGGGTGATAAGATACAGCTTTCAAATAATTTGTTATGGACCTAATTTCTTCCTTGGTTTTTAATGCCATTACAGTAGCAGACAAGTTAATTTAGTATGCAACATGGGACCGTATGGTTGTTTACAGAACGTATTACATGTATGCTCTTAAACTAATCACTAAATGTCACTGTTAAGCAATTAGTGGGTGTCCCTCCCCCTGAAGGGTAGACAAGAGCTTCTCAGCCTTTGATGCACTGAACTCTAGCCTGGTGGTTTGTATACATTGATCCACATAGTGCTGCTGCTCAGCAGTCCCAGTTGTGCACAAGTAGAATGACACCACCGACACAGAATATTTCTTCTATTTTAACTGACCTGTGTTGGATATCCCACACTGTTGCTGTTTGTGGGTTCCATGTCCATGGATTGAGGTGAGGAGATTTTTTTTTTTTTGCTTTATCTTTTCAGAGACTTTATTCTTTCCCACCCAATGGATGTTGTGGGGAAAAAAATACCATAAGGGTCGGTAATGTGTACCTGCCTTGTCTGGAGACAAACTAATTCTCTGAAAATGTAATGTAATAGAACCAAATTTGGAATGGGGGGGGGGGGGGGGGAACTGGTAAAAAGACACAGTGAGTTTGAAAATCTGTTAGATTACATGGACAGTTCCAAAGAAATATAGGCTCATCGTCCAAAAGAAAAAAAAAAGCCCAGAATTTTCTTCTTTCAAAATGCTTCTCTCCTTCTCTTACTGTTCTCGTCACAGATACAGTTGGACATCCAGCACACAAATACACATACAGGTGGTTTGGAAATAATTCCATAAGGCATGATCCAAATGCTTTCACCACAAAGTGCCCCCAGCTTGTGCTACACTTCTATCCCTGTTGGCTTGGCTGTTAGTGAATCAAGTGTATTTCATTTTCTTTGTTGTAAATGTTACTGTGAAACTTAGTGACCGAACCATGTAGTTTGTTACTGGTTGCTATGTCTATGGGCTTCTAGTGGTAAAGAAGCACAGCAATACCTATTGCCTTGGGACAGTGGCATCCTGTGGCTAAACCAGCTTTGTCCAGTATGGCACTTACAATTTTACTTAGCTACAACAAACTTGGCTACATTTTTCAAATATTAGTTTTATCAAGGACGTTTGAAGTCACAATTTTGACGTGCTTTTCAAAAGTTAATTTGCAGTCTAAAATAACCCCCAAAAGTTTAAATTTTCAACCAATGGAAAATAATCCCATCAGTATTATTAAGTTTTAAGAAAAATACAGGTACAAAAATATCAAATTGCAAAATCCAAAATGGAGAAAATTCCCCTTCCCTCTCCTCTTCCATTAGCAGCATACCCTGTGACCCAGTACACTAGCAAGCTCTGAAACATCAAGAAAGCATGACAGGAAAATGACGCCCAGCTCGCACATTTATAAGTGTGCTTTGCAATCTAGTTGTCAAGAGTCCAAAAATGGAGTCCATACTTTGATAAAGAAATCTATCTTGTTGTGATTGGTGGCCAAAACTGACAAACGTTCCATACGAAGTAAAGAGTTTATTTGATTTCTTCCGAGATAATGTTGGCGGCTCAGGTTGAATCCATTGCAACAAAACACAATGTTTTGCCATCAAGCATGATTTCCTCACAAGTACTACTACTACTACTATTTAAGTAGGCACAGTTTTTGGAATTTGGGTATATTGTATTGAAGAAGTCTGTCAAGATGAGTCCAAAGTGTCTCCCAAAATTGGGAAATCTTTAAACAAGACCATCAATAATGAATATAAGTACATTCTTGAGCAGATCAAGTCGGCCAAATTTTGTGCACAAGACTGGGGCTCATATAAAGGCAATGCAAAATTGTGTAGTATGTTTCCCAGAAGGAAATTGACTCAGTTAGTTCCAATGCTCCGGACAGTCCTTCTTTAAATTTGCTAGGAGTGTACTCATCCTCCAAGCCATGTGCCCAATTTTGAATGGTTTGCACAAAGAGTTTGGCAATATGTTTCATCATATATGTTGATGTAGTGATCTATTTTTAACCAAAAATCTACCTATACATCTAAGGACTGGCACCCAAAGTAGTGACATCCCATCCAGATGCACTGGCTTTAGCAAAACCAGGATAAGCTGTCCACACCCATAGTGCTTCTGATTTGCAAGTATTCAATTTCAAACAGTGGTTTGACAGTCACTGAATTACCTTCTGCAAACATTCACTGTATCTAGTAATATCCTGACCACCACCTTCTTTAGCAGGGTATATAATCAGAATTGTCTGCAAAAACATAAAATAATTACGTGCAATTCTGATCACCATATCTCAAAAAAGATATAGTGGAATTAGAAAATGTTCAAAGAAGGGTGACCAAAATGTTAAAGGGGATGAAAGCCCTCTCATGTGAGGAGAGAATAAGTTAGTGCTCTTCAGTTTGGGAAAGAGATGGCTGAGGGGAGGGGAATATGATAGAGGTTTTGAGTGGAGTAGAACGGGTGAAAATGAACCTTTTTTTTTTTTTTTGACTCTTTCAAAAAGTACAACGAACAGGGGACATGCAAAGATACATGGTAATACTAAAACGAATAGGAGGAAATATTTTTTCACTTGAATAGCTAAGCTCTGGAACTCATTGTCGGAGGATATGGTAACAGCAGTTAACATATCTAGGTTTAAAAAAAAGGTTTGGACAAGTTTCTGGAGGAAAAGTCCATAGTCTGCTATTGAGATAGAAATGGGGGAAGCCACTGCTTGCCCTGGGATCAGTAGCATGAAATCTACTATTTGGGATTCTGCCCAGGTGCTTGTGTCCTGGATTGGCCACTATTGGAAACAGGATACTGGGCTAGATGGAACATTGGTCTGACCCAGTATGGCTATTTTTATGTTCTTGTAGCCAAATTTGTTAATTTCCCTATCAGTGATCTCACATTCTTGTTAGTATTAGTTAAACCTGACAGAGGAAACACTTAATGTTAAATGTTTCCTTCTTTATGTCTTCCAGGATGCCTGTTTATTGCATATACAGACATGTAGCTTTGAAACACACATTAGAAATTAATTTGTAAATCAGTAAATGTTATAAGATATTGACCAACTGGTGTTCAAAAGAACGCTATTAAACAATAGGACAGGCAGAGGTATAGAATGGAAGAGTATAATAAGACTAGACAGGTGAACATATCCCCAAAACTGGACCCCTCCAGACCACACCTAGTCCACAGAAGGGAAATCCAGGCCAAAAAAAATGTCTTAAGTGTAACTTTGAATCTGGTTTGTGATTCCTCAGCCCTCTGATTATGAGGAAGGAAGTTAACCAGAAAAGCAGCAAGAAAAAAAAATGCTGAATTGTGAGTTCAGTCCAAATGTGTACAAGTCTGAGGAGGGGGGGAGAGAGTTGGCCAGTGATAACCAAGAAAAATGGAGTCTGCTATAAGCTTTTCATTAACAGATGTTCCTGTGACAATGACGTAGTTTGTGGGTTGCTGCTGCCTACCTAGTTGTATATTCTGTAAGCATTGATGTCTCTCTTTTTTGTTGTTTTTGTTTAGGTCAATCTACCAATATATTGGCCGGAAATCATAGTGATGCACTTCTTCAGATTGCACCTGGGCCCCAGCAAGCAGCACAGCAGAATGGGTTCCCAGCTCAGCTTGCAACCTATCATCACAGTAAGTGTCTATACACTTCACCTGGAACAGATTTGAAACTTTGTGTTGATCTTTCAGCAAAGTCAGAATGCTAGAATAGAGTAGATAAACAATATGAAAGCAGGTCAGTGAGTAACATTATTCCCCTACAATTCTAGACAGTACCACACCCTGGACTGGAAGTAGAACTACAGCATTTCCCTCTAATATATCCCATCACCAGAATGGACACCTGCAGCATCATACACCCATGCCTCATACGGGACATTACTGTAAGTTCTGGCTGTTCTCTTTATTGTTTTGGGTAAAGGTCAAAAGTCCTGCGCTTTCACATCCAGTTAAGGAATTATTTTTTTTTTCATTCTGCTTTGTATCTTCTTTTTTATGGCAACTTAGGTTTACAAAGCACCATATGTCAACTTTACATTGGGGCGATAGATGTATAGTAGGAAAGTATATTTATAATAGCATTCCCTTGAGGTGACATGTGCTAAGATCTCAGTTCAACAGAAGTATGGTTTTACTTATGAATTTCTCTCTTATAGGCATTAAATCTGTATATATCCCCCTACCTAAAGGCCTTTTGCCTTTTCAGTGTTTAAAATTTATCTACCTGAGGCCAAACAAATGTTTGAGCGGTCTCACACTGAGCAGAACTCCAGGGTAAGTAAAGTAGGACATTTTACTTTTGTCTCTTTACATTTTTAAAAACTAACTCATTCTAAATATGTTCCAGAGCTGTTTGCCAAAATGTACCTTTGGTTTCTGTTTTAGCACAGGTCCCGTTTTATGCATTGAGACTGGGGTTAACAGTAAAATAACATGCCTTAAAGTTAGCCCATGTTGATAACTTCCTCCCATAATCTTGTAATGCTGCCAGATTTTTAAAAATAAGGCACTTGCATATCCAGTGCTGTGTTGAATGTATAAGTTCCTTTTGAAAATTGACCTTGGAAAGTTTAAAGATTGCTCAAGGTTATGTGGTAATCAACAAATTTATATGTATTTATAGGTGAAGGGGGGTCTTGCAGGTTTATAGTTGTGTATGTTCATAGTTATGTTTATTTTTTTTTTTAAATAAAAGCACTGTTGTATGTTCTCTCCTATATTATGATCGGTGTAGATTACTCCTGTTGGAATTCTGCGCCAAAAAAATTCAAAATTCTGCAAAATTCTGGAACTTTGTCATAATTTAAACACTCCATACACCTTTTTGAGCCACTCACACTCCATCCATATTTTTTTTCCAGCCCCCTCTCTGCACTCACACATAATATCCACCTTTTTTTCAGCCCTCCCTGCACACAGTCACACTCCATTTTGTTCAAGATCCCCCCTCCCCCCACCCCTCATCCTGTATTCACCAGTGAGGTAGGAGGAGGAAGAAGAGCTGTATCGGGACTACCTCTTTGGGGCAGGAAAGAACTCCACTCTTTCCTGCCCACTGCTGCTATTCTGAGCCAGTGCCGCCGCTTCTTTCAAATGGCTGCTGAGACTTTCTGCTGCAGGCCTCAAGAGATTCCGCTTGAAGTCTCTGCGGTTATTTTGAGAAGCGTTGGTACTGGTCAGAGAGCGGTGGCAACAGGCAGGAAAGAGGGGGTTCTTTTCTGCCCTGAAGAGGCCACTATACTACCAGGGACTGTTAAGATAGGCCTGGGGAGGGCCCACAGAGGCTTGTGGGGGAGGTGGCGTGAGGCCAGCCTTTCTTCCTTTACCATGACTTTTACCACGGGCTAAAGTTTTTAGCCGCTAAACTAGTCCCTGTTCCCATTCCCTTGATATTACTGTGTTTTTTTTTTTTTTAAAAATTCCCCATTACCGCCTCTTAAGGTCTGCTGCAGGTGAGCACTGTCTGTGTAGATACTTTCCCTCCAAGTGCTGCATGTAAAGGAGGTCCCATGGCAGTGGATCATGTGAGCCTCTGGTGCAACATGCGCTCTTGTAACCCGATTGACCAGATCAACAGATTCTGCACGAAAATGGTAAAACCTGTGCAGCTAGGGAATTGATTGGCTACATTAAGTTATCCCTCTTAGTAATTTTGAAAGCCATTTGTGTGCATAAATTGACTGAAAATTTCCTCCCCTCAATATAGTTAAAGTGAGCACTGTAGCTGCATTTAGGGAAAGTGTTCTTTGGGCCTTGTGTTTAGCATGATGGAAAAGAACGTGCATAGGTCACATTCATTGGGATTTACACTGGAGAACTTTGGGATAAAGTTGCTGTTCTTCTTCCTATCCAATCAGAAATTTCCAAAGAATTATCTACTGTACAGTAGAAAATTGGATTTCAGTCCATAAATTAAAGTTAAATAAGAAAAAGACAAAGTTGCTGTAAATTACAGGCTCCAAGGAGCCTGAGGAATCTCATCTCTCTATATAAAACGCATCTCCAACGTTCTGAAGCCTCCACAAGTCCCAACATTCCAAATGCATGGTGGTGAAACCCAGAATTCGCCCAGGAATGTTTGCCCCGCCCACCACGTCAAACGTCATGACGTCGAGGGCAGACCAATGACAAACAACCAATCACATCGCGAACATGTTACTAAGCGACGGCACGTGACGAATGAGGCATCGCGGAACAAAGAAAACCAGCAGCACACAGTTGCTATGCAACGACAACAGCAGCGCTACAAGGACCAATCACGCAACAAGTCTACCGAACAAGGGAGCAGAAGGAAGAACACAAACCGGGAACTTCAAAAACAACAAGGAGACAATGAAACTCGCTGGAAGCCGATGCAAATTTGGAAAACCATGCTTAAGATCACGGTATGTGCTTTCCCCAGACAAAACGCCCTACCAAAACAGAAAAAAGCTATTCAACAACGGAAGTACAAAAATCCGACTGCAAAGAAGTAGCATACAACAAAAACCAACAAAAAACAAACATTGCAGTCAATAATAAGTCCTTAGCTTTCACATTGTGGGAAGAAATGCACCATATAGTGCTCTCCACACAAACAACGGACACGGAGGGCTTAGGAAGGAAAGAAAAAAACAGCACATACACACTCGCTCATATTCTTACCTGGCTATAATGAGCAAATGACCTGCCACTATCACAGGGACTGCTAGCACCTCTCTCTCTCTCACACACACACACGGGACACAAAGGGAATGGAAGACAAGGAAAGAATCGTTGGGTATGGAGGGAGCGGCAGGGGAGATAAGGCAAGAACTGCCACAAATGGTTTTTGCTGTGCTATGTACAATTATAATGCAGACTCTTCATTTTGACCCTACCCTTTCACACTCTCTTTCACACAGACGCATAGACACACACTTACACTGTCTGTAAATCGCACCCACACACATATACATAATCTCTCACACAGACACACAAACACGCATCAAATGGTTCAGCTGTCCTATGTACAATTTCACTGCTGACTCTTTATTTTCACACTACCCTTGCACACTCTTTCACACACACACACACCCACTTTCTCTGTGTCACACACACATACATATACACACTCTCACTCTCTCTAAAACCTTGCTAGCGCCCGTTTCATTTGTTAACGAAACTGGCCTTTTTTACTAGTAATTAATAAATGAAAGAATGTCTCCCCCTCCCTGTAAGGATTTTAGGGGTGTTTGTTTTGACTCAACAGGTACTTTGGAGCTTCAGGTTAATAAGGGAGTCCAGAAAGCTTTTTTTTCTGATGAGTAAATTGTGTTGTATTCGTAAATATTTTGAAGTTCATCACTTTTGGGTGTTGGTCCAGGCTTTATTGCTAATTTCTTTGGACTATTGTAACATTATCTATTTGGGATGTTCTCAAGTATTAATGCGAAAATTGCGGACGATTCAAAACACCGTACTGAGATTGATTTATTCTGTAAAACATTCTGATCGTTAAAATGTTATGTTGTTTTCAACTTCGTGTGTGTCATTTCCCATAGAATGTTTTCCTTCAAAAAAAAAAAAAAAAGGCAAACCCACGGAAAGCTTCATATCAAAACAATGCAGATTGGAGGAAAGGGGAATGTTGTAAGGAGCCGCCTAGTTTGAGGTGACAGGACTGCGCAGAAATGACAGTATTTTAGTTATTTACACGTGTAAGTGACCACATATGCGCAGAGGAACTACAATTTAGACATTTGTTTGATATATTATTTTTAAATTATATATTGCTTTGCTGTGTTTGAAAGGCAGTATATCAAGAGTACAATAAACAATACAACCTGTTATAGAATGCTGACTAGCAACAAAATACATGCCGTGATTTGATGCTGTATATTTTGCCGTTCAGTGTGGGTGAAGTTTGGGTGAATCTTGGATGGAATGCACCAGTATGTGTGTAAATTATAAAACAGTTTATATGCGTTGTAACATCTAGGTGTGGGCATTTATACCAGCTGTAGGTCTGATATAAGTGATCATGTCTTAAATTTAAGTGGGTTTTCTGTCATTTGTGCTAATATTCTGTAAAGACAAATAGGTGCCTGCTTTTACCCTTACGCTTTCCCTTCGAAAACTGGCGCATAATCTGTGGGTTAAATGTATCTCCTGATTTTGTTTGGTGCAGACAGTTTGAACATTGCCCTTATAGTGTAAAACTATCCAGAACTCTGTATACTGCTATTAGGTTATTTGCATATATATGGTTTTTTTTTTTTTAATTTATAGGGCCAGGTCATAATGAACTTGCGTTCCAGCCGCCAATATCCAATCATCCTGGTAAGCCCTTACATTTTTTTTTTGTATTAGCAGAATTCTTTGTGCATTGTGTTACTTTTCTTGAAAACAAATCTGGTCATCTAGCTTTTTAATAGCAAGCCCATCAGTTGCTTAACTGGAAGGCTGAGTTCATGGTTTCCTAATGCTGGAGATTTAGTGTGTGGTTCAAAGAGGTGTTTTTTTTTTTTTTTTAGTGGTTTTTGCATATGCATTAGGAAACCTGTTCACTGAGTTTCAGCACACAGCTGTTACATATGGCTTATTATATCAGCCTCTGTAGGTGAGGAGCACACAAAATATTTTTTCTTTTTCATCTCACAAGTCCAAAACACATGGGTTATGTCCATCAGCCAGCAAAAGGAGACAGCAACTAAAGAGCTGTGAGCTTTATAAGAGGTACCGTGCAGGCATAGCGCACCAGTATTTTCTGTCTTCAGCAGATAGTGAAGGGAATCCCATACAGTCTATGCTGGTGAAGTAGCTCCTGGGACCAGCTGAAAAACTGGCCAACCAGTTGAGCTAAGCAGATAGGAGAGGAATCCAGTGACACAGGCTGTGTATTTCAGGGGATACCTGGAGGAGTCCCTGCCCCTCCCCCTACCTTCCAACTTGGTGGGGTTGATTGTTCACCATCTCAGTTTTAGCATGTCAAAACAAGGGCCTTTGGGGGAGCAAAAAAAAAGAAAATCAATGTGTGTTTGGGGGCTAAAATCGCTGGTCTGTAATTGGCCCAAGGGGGGAATGAGGAGCAATAGGAGCACTGTGTGTTCCCTGAGCCGTGGTGTTTGAAGAGTAGCAAGCAGTTCCTCCCTTTTGTGTTGGTCACATCAAAAGCAGTGCAAAAGGTTAGGCCTGGCAGATTATGGAAGAGCATAATTTATTTATTTATTTATTTATAGCATTTATACCTCGCTCTTTCCCGCTCAATAGCAGGTTCAGTGCGGCATACAAAGTATCACAGAAATAACACAATGTATGGGTACAAAGTATCAAAGAGGTAATACAATGTATGGGTAAAAGTATCACAAAGATAGTACAATTGTACAGAGAAGGACAAGAGGAAGAGATGTGGGGGAAGGGTTGAGGCATGTTTAATGTTAGTGGTGTGGATTAGGATCGTAAGTTAAATTGGGTCATTTGGATAGGCTTGTTTGAAGAGGTATGTTTTCAGCAGCTTTCGGAAGCGTAGATGTGCGTTTGTTGTTAGGATGAATCTTGATATGGTGTTCCAAAGTTGGCTGCCTATAACGGAGAAGTTGGATGCATAGTAAGTTTTATATTTGAGACCTTTGCAATTAGGCAGGTGAAGATTGAGATATGTTTGAGAAGATTTGGACCTGTTCCTGGCTGGAAGGTCGATTAGTTTGGCCATGTAACTTGGAGATTCTCCGTGGAGGATCTTGTGGATCAGTGTGTGGACTTTGAAGTTTATTCGTTCCTTGATGGGGAGCCAGTGGAGCTTTTCACGGAGAGGTGTTGCACTTTCGAACCATGATTTGCCAAAAATGAGTCTGGCTGCCGTGTTTTGGGCGGCAGTTAGGCAGCACATTCTTGCTACCTCATTTAAAAAGATCTCAGCAACTCCTCAGAAAATGGTGAGAGAAGTGGCCGTTTTGCCTTACTGCATGGAGTAGCTACTGTAACCCACTGTTCCTTCTTCTCAAGTCTCGAAGGAGACCTTTGCCCTTCATTCACAGCCTGTGCAGGATGGTACTCAAATTCTAGAAACTGAGGCCTTGTCCAGCATGGCATTGATGATTTTTCTGTGGAGTTCATTCTGCTTTTGCATAAGCTTTTCTTTATGTGGCAGTTTCAGGGAATGATTGTAGGACCTGGGTTTATAGAGAGAGAGTTGAGGCAAAGAGTGCCACACAGGCTAAAGATTGTGGTTTGGGGTCCTGGAGTATGCTGAGACACCCTCATTTGCATCAGGGGACATGGGTTTGGACCATGGGGCAGAGAGTCGTTGACTGGCCCTTGACAGGTACATTCATAGTTTGGTTGAACACCTGCTGCAGTGATGATTGAGTTTCTTTGCTGAATGGTCTTTCTCTTGTTTGGATGATTTCTGTCGTATTTGATTTTGTAGTTCCTTTCTATCTTTAACTTTAGTTATATACCGCTTAGACCTGCATGTTCAGTATAAGCAGTTAAGCAAATACTAATGATCTATAAATTATAGTTTGGTGTTGCGGAGCAGGTGGGGGAAGAGAGGTTGGTGGTTGGGAGGCGAGGATAGTGGAGGGCAGACTTATACGGTCTGTGCCAGAGCCGGTGATGGGAGGCGGAACTGGTGGTTGGGAGGCGGAAAATACTGCTGGGCAGACTTGTACGGTCTGTGCCCTGAAAAAGGCAGGTACAAATCAAGGTAAGGTATACACATATGAGTTTATCTTGTTGGGCAGACTGGATGGACCATGCAGGTCTTTTTTCTGCCGTCATCTACTATGTTACTATGTTGCTGCTGCCTGTGTTCAGGGAAGAGTATATATTGAGTGTCTCTCCTAAGAAAGGCCTATAGAAACTGAGCTGGGCAGTGTGAAGTGGCTGACTTGATGCCTGCTGTTGCCCCAAGGGGTGTTCGGAAGATTCTGGAGGGCAAAATGCTAGAGCTGTAGTGATCTTCCTGGGGGTGGGGGTTGGATTGGATTGGATTCTAGATCATGCTATAGCTAGTTGCACAGATACACTATAGTCTCCTTGTCAAACTTGAACCTGCGCTTGGACATCTCCTCCATCATTACCATGAACTGTCTGGGCCTATATAGTCTCTGCAAAGGGACCCTTCTTTTCTGTTGCCACTCTTCTGTCCTGCAGACAAGGGCCCAAAGGAACAACGTCCTGCTTCCATTCATTCTTATACCCACAATTAGTAGCACAGTAGTATTGTACAGGACTGCATGTGCCAGCACACTAAAATAGACAGACAGACATAGGCAGTTACATGCACAAAGACACACACAAACACATTAAGAGGGTTGGAAAGGGTGTTTGGTAGAAATGGGGCAATGTGGAGCAGAGGGGGAGGTAGGGCAGTAGCTAGTTAGAGCATGAGAGATTGGACCACATGTTGAAAAACCAGCCAGTAGCACAATGCACCAGTGTTTCAGGTCACTAGACATTTTTTTATGCCATTTAGTCACTATTTATAGAAGGTATCTTTTACAAAACATCTACGCATCCAGTGCCCTGAACACTTGGTTGGTGGTCCTGCTCGGCGCACACCTTCTCTATGCCCCAGACATTCTTTTCTGGGCACTTATATGTTGCACATGCATGCGGCAGTAATAGAATATCGCTGAGCAAATTCATGACTTTTGGACAGCCTGATGTGGACTTGTATGCATGAATGGTATCTAACTTTTATGTAATTGCCACATTAGTGTGTTTGTACTCGTATAAATCCTCTGAAGTTCAGTGAAACTGTTTGAGCTTCAGCTGGCAGTCTACTTCTGTTAGTCTGCCCACTCTTGGCATGTACTTTTATGTCTGTTCCTCATGTTTACTCCTGTAGCTCCTGACTACTGGTGTTCAATTGCCTACTTTGAAATGGATGTGCAGGTGGGAGAGACCTTTAAAGTTCCTTCAACTTGTCCCATTGTTACTGTTGATGGCTATGTGGACCCTTCTGGAGGAGACCGTTTTTGCCTTGGCCAGCTCTCCAATGTTCACAGAACAGAAGCCATTGAACGAGCAAGGTATTTAACTGATAACTTATAATTCTCCGAGGAAAAGCAGGCTGCTTGTTCTGACGATTGGGCTGTTGTCCACAACGGCCTAGGAGACCTGCAAATTTCTAAAGCAAACAAAAACTTTCCAGAACGCTCCGGCGTGCGGGCAGAGTGAACCGCGCATGCGCGAACGGCTTCCCGCCCGCAGCACAAGCGTGACATCGTCAGTTTCTTTTCATCCGCGTCTGGAGTGACACGGTGTTCTATTGTGATCATTTTTTGTGTTTTTTCAAAATTAAAAAAAAAAAAAGTTTATTTTTCCCTTTATTTCTTTAGTTTTCTGACGTTCAAGTTTCTTTCTTTTCTCGTCGAGTCTGGCTTTTAGGCTGCTCGATCGGTTTTTTTTTCCTTTTTGTGCTTTTTTAATTGGCACAATCGTGTCCTTTAATTTTGCAGCCGCCATTTTTCCGTCCATGTCATCGAGGATACCCAGCGGCTTCAAGCGTTGTACTCTGTGCAACCGGACCATCTCGGGTACCAACCCCCACGCGTGGTGCCTCCAGTGTCTCGGGCCCGATCATTTGCCAGCTGCTTGTAAGCCGTGTTCTTTAATGAAAAAACGGACCCAAGTGTCTCTGGAGGCTCAACGTGAAAAGCTTTTTGTGGATTGGTCTGGTCCTTCGACGTCTGCATCGGTACCAAGGTCGTCGTCATCGAGGGAAGCATCGATTTGGCTGCCGAACAACCATATCGCGCTGGGAGCAGCGAGGCATCGAGTGGGTCTCCACCTGTCTCGAGGCCTACTGCTATGCAGGCCCCCTGGGATCGACCTTCGTCTGACCCGGCCCCGAGGAGGCGTGAGGATTCCACGTCCTCCTCTTCGGTACCGAGGAGTCGTGATGACGGGCGTTGAGTGAAGGCTAAGAAGCACAATCATCGATCTCCTATGCGCGGTAAAGAGAGCTCTGGGAAGCCAAGGGATTCGGCACCCGAGAAGCGTCAGCGCCGAGAGGACCGCTCACCCTCTATACAGGAGGTGCCGATGCGTCGGTCTTCTGGCAGCCTGGTACCGGCTCTTGACCCACTTCAGATTCTGCCACCGACTCCTGCGCCGGCCCCCCCAGCCTTTTTCGATGGAAGCTCGACGAGTGCATCAGGGCCATTCTTCCAGAGCTTCTGGAGGGATTGTTGCGCCAGTCTACTTCGGTGCCAGGGGTGCAGGCGGCATCTGGTCCTTTGCCTGTGGTGAGGTCCCCGTCCTCGGTGCCGCTTGCGGCATTGGCGTCTGCTGCCACCCGCGTCGACTCTCCTTCGACATCTGTGGAGGAAGCTTCGCTGCAGTCCAGGCAAGGGTCGACTTCTCGACATCCCCCTTGAGGTTGTCGTTCCTCGACGTCGAGACAGGCTCGGGTTCGGGCTGCTCTTAGAGAGCTTTTGTCCGATATAGATGATTAGCGCTCCTGGGAGGAAGAGGATGATCCCAGATACTTTTCTGAAGAGTCATATGAGGTCCCCTCTGATCCTACTCCGCCAATTGAAAGAAGGATGTCTCTGCCTGAGAGTCTTTCTTTTTCCTCCTTTGTCCGGGAAATGTCTACGGATATTCCTTTCCCTATGGAGGTTGTGGATGAGCCCAGGTCTTGGATTATCCTTCTCCACCTACAGAGGTTGCAACGGCTCCCTTGCATAACACACTCAGGGAAGTTCTTATGCGAAACTGGTCGTTCCCTCTCTTTAATCCAGTGGTCCCCAGAAAAGCTGAGTCCCAGTACACAGTCTATGTAGAGCCGGTAATGGTGAAGTCTCAACTACCTAACGATTCCATGTTGGTGGATTCTGCTCTCAGAAGAGCCAAGAGTACTAGGGACTATGCCTCGGTGCCCCTAGGCAGAGAGTCTAGGACCTTGGATTCTTTTGGGAGAAAGACGTATCAGGCTGCTATGCTCGCAGCCAAGATTCAAACATACCAGCTCTACACGAGCATCCACTTGCGGAACTCGGTGAGGCAACTGTCCAGTTTGGTCGAAGCACTTCCTCCGGAGCTCTCCAAACCTTTTCACCAGGTGGTCAGGCAGCAGAAGGCGTGTTGAAAATTCCTGACATGGGGTACTTATGACACTTTTGATGTGGCATCCCGAGTAGTTGCTCAAGGTATAGTGATGCGCAGACTCTCATGGCTGCATGTCTCTGACCTGGATCATAAGACCCAGCAGCGAATGGCGGATGTTCCTTGCCAGGGAGGGATAACCTTTTTGGCAAAAAAGTAGAGGATATGGTCGATGAGATCAAGAAGCACCATGATGCTATGGATTCTTTCTCCCGCCAGGCATCTTCTGCTACCACCTCCTCATCTAGGAGGTTTTTTGGAGGGAAGAGGAGTGCTCCCTATTCCTATAATAGGCGTAGTTACACTCCTGCTTCTCGGCAGCCTGTCCAGACTCAGTCCCAGTGCGCTTGCTCCCATCAATGGCGTGCGCCTAAGGCGCCTGCGGCTCCCCAGCAAAAGCAAGGGACGGGCTTTTGACTGGCTCCAGTGCAGCATAGCCTCTGGAAAAAGTGTCCGTGCCAGACAGCTTGCCGGTCGGAGGGAGGTTGATATTTTTTCACCAAAGGTGGCCTCTCATAACCTCCGACCGTGGGTTCTTCAAATAGTCCGGTTAGGATACACCCTCAATCTGATATCCAAACCTCCAAATTGCCCACCGGGAGCTCATTCTTACAGCTCCCAGCACAGGCAGGTACTTGCAGAGGAACTCTCCGTCCTTCTAAAGGCCAATGCGGTCGAACCCATTCCACTAGGGGAAGAAGGGCTGGGATTCTATTCCAGATACTTCCTTGTGCAAAAGAAAACAGGGGGGATGCGTCCCATCCTAGACCTAAGGGCCCTGAACAAATTCCTAGTCCGAGAAAAGTTCAGGATGGTTTCCCTGGGCATTCTTCTTCCCATGATTCAGGAAAATGATTGGTTATGCTCTCTGGACTTAAAGGACGCCTATACCCACATCTCAATACTCCCAGCTCACAGGAAGTATCTTCGATTTCAGTTGAGAACTCGGTACTTTCAGTATTGTGTACTGCCCTTTGATCTGGCGTCTGCGTCCAGGGTTTTCACAAAGTGCCTGGCAGTTGTTGCAGCATCGCTACGCAGACTGGGGGTGCATGTGTTCCCTTATCTTGACGATTGGCTGGTGAAGAGCACCTCTGAGGCAGGCGCTCTACAGTCCATGCAGATGACTATTCGGGTGCTAGAACTTCTGGGCTTCATGATCAATTATCCCAAGTCCCATCTTGTCCTGGTTCAAAAATTGGAATTCATTGGAGCTCTGTTGGACACATGGACGTCTCGAGCTTATCTTCCCCAGGCAAGAGCAGACAATCTGCTGGCCTTAGTGGCCATGGCTCGAGTGTCTCAACAGATCACAGCTCGGCATATGTTGAGACTCTTAGGACACATGGCTTCCACAGTTCATGTAACTCCCATGGCACGCCTACATATGAGATCAGCTCAATGGACTCTAGCTTCCCAGTGGTGCCAGGCCACAGGGGATCTAGAGGATGTGATCCATCTCTCCACCAACTTTGGCAGTTCCCTTCAGTGGTGGACCATTTGCTCCAATTTGAGCTTGGGATGTCCATTCCAAATTCCTCAGCCACAAAAAGTGCTGACGACAGATGCATCCCTCCTGGGGTGGGGAGCTCATGTAGATGGACTTCACACTCAAGGAGCTTGGTCCTTTCAGAAAAAGGGCCTTCAGATCAACCTCCTGTAATTACGAGCGATCTGGAACGCTCAAGGCTTTCAGAGACTGGCTGTCCAACCACATCATCTTGATTCAGACAGACAATCAGGTTGCTATGTATTACACCAACAAGCAGGGGGGCACCGGATCTCGCCCTCTGTGTCAGGAAGCCGTTCGGATGTGGCTTTGGGCATGCCATCACGGCATGTTTCTCCAAGCCACGTATCTGGCAGGCGTAAACGACAGTCTGGCGGACAGGTTGAGCAGGGTCATGCAACCTCAGGAGTGGTCGCTCAACATGGGTGTTATCCACAAGATCTTTCGAGGCTGGGACACCCCCCTCGGTGGATCTTTTTGCCACTCAGATCAATCACAAAGTCCCTCAGTTCTGTTCCAGACTTCAGGCCCACGACAGACTAGCATCAGATGCTTTTCTCCTGCATTGGGGGACAGGCCTTCTGTATGCGTATCCTCCCATACCTCTAGTATGGAAGACTTTGCTGAATTTCAAGCAAGACCGTGGAGCAGTGATCCTGGTTGCTCCCTTCTGGCCTCGTCAGATCTGTTTTCCTCTTCTTCTGGAGTTGTCCTCCGAAGAACTGTGGAGATTGGAGTGTTTTCTGACTCTCATCCCCCAGAATGAGGGGTCGCTTCTACATCCCAACTTCCAGTCTCTGGCTCTCACGGCCTGGATGTTGAGAGCTTAGAAGTTGCTTCCTTGGGTCTTTCAAAGGGTGTCTCCCAAGTCTTGCTTGCTTCCAGATAAGATTCCATGAAAAAGTGTTATTCTTTCAGATGGAGGAGGTTTGCCGTCTGGTGTGACAGCAAGGCTCTAGATCCTTTTTCTTGTCCTACACGGACCCTGCTTGAATACCTTCTACACTTATCATAGTCTGGTCTCAAGACCAACTCCGTGAGAGTTCACCTTAGTGCGATTAGTGCTTATCACCACCCTGTAGAAGGTAAGCCTATCTCTGGACAGCCTTTAGTTGTTCACTTCATGAGAGGTTTGCTTTTGTCAAAGCCCCCTGTCAAGCCTCCACCAGTGTCATGGGATCTCAATGTCGTTCTCACCCAGCTGATGAAGCCTCCTTTTGAGCCACTGAATTCCTGCCATCTGAAGTACTTGACCTGGAAGGTCATTTTCTTGGTGGCTGTTACTTCAGTTTGTAGAGTCAGTGGATCTTATATCAAGTTTCATCATAACAGAGTAGTCCTCCGCACTCACCCTAAGTTCTTGCCGAAGGTGGTGTCGGAGTTCCATGTAAACAAGTCAATTGTCTTGCCAACATTTTTTCCCCGTCCTCATACCCGCCCTGGTGAAGACAAGTTGCACACCTTGGACTGTAAGAGAGCATTGGCCTTTTACGTGGAGCAGACAAAGCCCTACAGACAGTCCGCCCAATTGTTTGTTTCCTTCGATCCCAACAGGAGGGGAGTCGCCATCGGAAAACGCACAATCTCTAATTGGCTATTGGATTGCATATCTTTTTCTTATGCCCAAGCTGGGCTGACTCTAGAGGGCCATGTCACGGCTCATAATGTCAGAGCCATGGCTGCGTCATTGGCTCACTTGAAGTCAGCCTCTATTGGAGAGATTTGCAAGGATGCAACGTGGTCATCAGTCCACACATTTACATCTCACTACTGCCTTCAGCAGGATACCCGACGCGACAGTCGGTTTGGGCAGTCAGTTCTGCAGAATCTGTTTGGGGTTTAGAATCCAACTTCACCCCTCTAGGCCCTTTTTTGTTCTGTTCCAGGCTGCACTCTGTTAGTTGATTTTGGTTTTAGGCCAATCTATGTTATTGACCAATGTTAATTGTTTTGAGTGAGCCTGTGTGCTAGGGATACTCCAATCGTGAGAACAAGCAGCCTTCTTGTCTTCGAAGAAAGTGTAGATACATACCTGTAGCAGGTATTCTCCGAGGACAGCAGGCTGATTGTTCTCCACCCACCTCCCCTTTGGAGTTGTTCTAATTCTCTGGCTGCTTTTTTATTAAACTGACGATGTCACGCTCGTGCCACGGGCGGGAAGCCGTTCGCGCATGCGCGGTTCGCTCTGCCCACGCGCTGGAGCATTCTGGAAAGTTTTTGTTTGCTTTAGAGATTTGCCGGTCTCCTGGGCCGTTGCAGATGATGACCCAGTCGTGAGAACAATCAGCCTGCTGTCCTCGGAGAATACCTACTACAAGTATGTATCTACACTTTATAATGGTATATGGTCACATTGCATTTGTTGTATAGGTAAATGAGACATTCACAAGATATATAACTGCTTGCATCATGCAGACTGTACTAAAAAGGTCTGTAGTACATCATCATTCTATAACAGGTTTTTATTTTACAGCAGGCTTTCCATTTTGAGTTCTGAACACTTCCGGTACACTGTGTTAGAAAATGGTAGTACATAAAATGATACTGTAGACATGGCTGTGGTGTTTGAAGATATTTTGCTCAAATGCGCTTTGTCTTTAAGTCTAACAAATATACTTTTGTTGTGCATCATCTTTGAACATACTTTTTAACATAATGGTATGATTTTGATTTCAGATCAGTTGAATATAGTTGTATTCAATCATTTTGGTATAACATTGATTTGATGATGACAGAGGAAGTGGAAAGCTTAGAGTAAAGGCATTAGGACAATAGTATAGAATACCTTATGCTAGCCCCCCCTTTGGCACAGATTGATTAGAAAGTTATTACTATTTGTTTGTTAGCTGTCTAGTGTAACAACTTAGAGAATCAGATTTTTGTTTTATTTTAAAAGACAAAATGAGCATGACCCTGGGCTAAGCTGTGTCTTTTACAACCATAGCTAAGGCTGCATCCTCTGTTACTAATGCTGAAAAGACAGAACAGAGTAAAAGAGAATGTAGGTCCAGAGTACTTAATGCCAGAGACTGAACATGGCTGTGATTGACAAAGCTCCATAGGGCATCTAACTGCTGCACCCAGCAGTCATCAGAATTTTACAGAAATGATTACTAGAGTACAACCATCTACACAAGTGATATTCACTATTTCCTTAGCATCCCTCCGGACCGGACCAGGATTGGACTGATGGGTTGTGCTCGCCTACCAGCAGGTGGAGACTGAGAAAAAACTCTGACTCTAGAGAGCCAATAGGAGCCCTGGCCATGTGACCTTAGCCTCAGTATTTTCTCAGTCTCCCAGCAGGTAGGAAGCGAGCCCATTAGTCTTTCTCTTTATCTTTTAGTGGTTAATAAGGCTACCTCTTCTTCTGTGCCTAGGAATTCTCTGTTAGACGCTGGTCAGGCAGGAATTTCTTTTCCTTTCTTGTTTCCTTTCTTTACAGCCTCTGGGGGTGTTAAACTCGGGTGTCCCCGAGTCCCTCCCCCCTTCCTCCCCATCTCCCATATGTGGCTGGGAAGGACTACCCTTTGTTTAGAAAGGTGTATGTCTTTGGGAGAGGCAGCCACTATAGAAAGTTAAAGCTAAATCACGAGCAGGCAGCTCTGTGTTTTTCCCCATTACTTTAACGAGCAGGCAGCTCTGGTTGCTGTTTTGGGTGTCTATATTATCTAGCTGTTAAAAAAAAAAAAAAAAAAAAAAAAAAAAAGAGGCAGCAGTATTTTGGAGGAGTTTTCTTGGCTGGTTATTGCTCTTCCTTCTGTTTTTTTTTTTTTGGTCAGTTTTAATTTTAGCGGTTTGTTCGGCGGAACAGGGCTTCAAAAAAAAAAAAAAAAAGATTTTGGCGCGAATCGGGTGCACGCGCATTACCGTCATGTCCGAGAAGCTGAGACGCTACGCTGTATGCCAGCGTCGGGCATCTCCTCTTCCAGCTCCTGTAAATATTGTACACCGCTGGGGGGTGCGTCGGGACCTTCTCTTTCGCCGTCTTCGGGGCTTCAGTTGTCAGCCCAGAGTCCCTCGCCGTCGCGGTCTGCTGTAGCAGTTCGGGACGGGTCAGGTGCACCTCCGGATGCCGCTCCCGCGAATTCTGCGAGTGCGGTGCCCATTTTGTTTGTTTCCCACGACGCGAAGTGTTTTTATTTGGATGTAGAGAGCTCCATTATGCAGGAGAGGCTGCAGCATGTTTTTTTTTTTTTTTTTTCACTTCCTGTGCATTTTTGCTATCGGTACATGAGTTTTGTCATACGGGGAAAGACTAAGATTCCATCAAGCCCACCATCCTGTTCTCAGTTGGGGTCCATACAGGTGGCAAATACCACATTCATCTCGGTACATCTCAGTACATCTCAGTATGGGAGGAGAGATGACCATGATACAAGGATGTTGAGAAGGTCCTCATTACCAGTTTTCTTGCCCTGCTCTTCGGTCTAGCGGCGGCTCCGCGCACTTTCACTTAAGTTATGGTCGTAGTAGCAGTGGCGCTCATGAAGCAAGGTTTCTCGTTTCATCCTTTCCTGGACGACCGGTTCATTAGAGACAATCTTATTGGCAGAGTTGTCACGTCAAGCAACGGGTGGTGCATTTCGGACAGACTCTAGGTTACGTGGTGAATGTAGCCAGGTCTCTCATTTGATCTCTCTTTTGAGCTTTCATGTGATCGCATTAGATTTAATTTCATATCTCTGTTTTTTCTCTCTTGTTTAATCAAGTTCAAGCATCCCACTTTATGTTTTTTCTTGATGATCTTGGGCCTTTGGCCATTTCCTGCCTCTATTTTGCAGAGTACAATTTTTCTTTCTAGCTCCCAAGAAGGAATTTCTTCTGCATTCTCTTTGGAGTCTCGGTAGTCTCCTTTGGCAACTTTTCACTCCGTCAATTTCAGGGGCATTGGAATAATTGAAATAAATAAATAAGAGAACCTTATGTGTATTTTTTTGTGTGGGTTTTTCCTCCTTGATTTCACCGTGCTAGACTCTCTCCTTCTGGGCGTTGTCAGCGGAGGGTACCTTAATGGGACGTCCCAGTTCTAGAACCTTTTGGTTTCGCTCTGACCTCCCATATTCCTCGCTTAGTCTCTTGCTGGAAAGATTCGTCAGTGGCACGGATACATGCCCTCTCGCACCCGGATATTTATCTTGGATGGTATTCCCTCAGCTCAGTTGGCCTCTGTATTCTCAATAGTGCAACACGGGTCTGGTGGTTGAGATTGAGCATCCTTCCTGCAGGTATGCCTGGAGAATATACACAGTGGACAGTTTTTGGTGGCTACATCGAGGAAAATATATATGTATATATGTAGTCTACTACATAAGTACATATGTAATACCACACTGGGAAAAGGTCAAAGGTTTCATCGAGCCCAGCTTTCTGTCCACGGCCAACCCAGGCCATGAGCACCTGGCTAGATTCCTAAACGTACAAACATTCTCTGCATGTTATTCCTGGAACTGTGTAGTGGTTTATGGACTCCTATATGTATCTAACAGATAAAAGGTACTGACAAGTGTCTACTGTTGTTTTATTCCCGTTTCCACTAATTGGGGTCTACGACAAGAGTCTCAGGTGATCTGCTTGCAGAGGCAACAGCTACAGACGATTCTTTCTCTCTCATTTGAATTGCGCTCTGAGATATGTTTTCTTCATATTGTCTAACTGCAGCGGCTGGCAGTTGATTGGGACCTTCAGTCTAGTTTGCAGCAGGAATTTAGGTACCTTCTTCTCCTGCATAGTATTTTATTCTAGGCTGATTTATTTAACTGCACTCTTATTTTTACCTCTTTAGCTTCAAGTGATCAGGTACTTTCTCACTGACAGCCTTTACATACTTCCAATCTGTTGCTAGGTTGGCAAGGGTCTAGGATATCTGCAGGAATGGTAGATTCATTGCAGATTTTTTGTTTGTTTGTTTCGAGGCGGCTCCGTCTCTACCTTTGCCATCTTTCGTTCAGTCGTTTTTTCTCGACTCTCTCTCTGTCCTTTGCGCTGTACTAATAGTGCGGTAGGGAACAATATATAGCGGCCCTTGGTAGGGGGCATGTTCAGCGTCGCTTGGACTTTTCAGTTTTCTTGCTTTGTAGTCATCCTATTTAGTTTGTTGGTGGCTCTTGGATCGTCAAGCTTTCGGCTCGTTATTCATCCTAGTTTGGGTGTTTTAAGGGACTCTACCGCGTTCTCAATGTCTGTCCCTCCCGTAAGATTACTGCTTTGGTACTTCCCATCAGTCCAATCCTGGTCCGGTCCGGAGGGACGCTAAGGAAGGAGAAATTAGATCTTACCTGCTAATTTGCTTTCCTTTAGTCCCTCCGGACCGGACCAGGCCCCTCCCATTTTCGTCATCTTTTCAACGGAATATTAAAATAAATAAATAAATAAATAAACAAAAAATAAATAAATAAAAAATAACAACCACCACAAACAAGCAATTAAGCCAGAAGCTTGTATAGATAGAATTTTAAGTGAGCCATGTCACGTCTCTGGTCGAAGTTGCTGGTGGGCTCCGTTCCTGGTATATGTATATGTTTATATGTATCTTGGTAGATATCTGTTCAGCTTTAAAGGGCCATACCACTTCTCTGGTGGGAATTGCTGGTGATCTATAATACAAGTGAGCCATACCTCTCTTCTGGTGGGAGTTGCTGGGGAGCTATGATACAAGTGAGCCATACCTCTTCTCTGGTGAGAATTGCCGGTCGGCTATAATACAAGTGAGCCATACCACTTCTCTGGTGGGAGTTGCTGGTGAGCTATGATACAAGTGAGCCATACCTCTTCTCTGGTGAGAATTGCTGGTCGGCTATAATACAAATGAGCCATACCACTTCTCTGCGGAGAGTTGCGGGTGAGCTGTAATACATAAGGGGCCATACCACTCCTCTGGTGAGAGTTGCTGGTGAGCTCTAATGCATAAGGGGCCATACCACTTCTCTGGTGAGAGTTGCTGGTGAGCTCTAGTACTCGGTTTTGCCGAGGAATTTGTGGCTGCTAGGATTCCATACGGCACAGAAGGTCTTTCTTTCTTTCCTGCTTTGTTATTCAAATACTGAGGCTAAGGTCACATGGCCAGGGCTCCTATTGGCTCTCTAGAGTCAGAGTTTTTTCTCAGTCTCCACCTGCTGGTAGGCGAGCACAACCCATCAGTCCAATCCTGGTCCGGTCCGGAGGGACTAAAGGAAAGCAAATTAGCAGGTAAGATCTAATTTCTCCTTTTCGAACAGGGTCCATAGTGGTAAAAGACTTTAATGTGAGAGTCAGAACCATTGACTGACAAAGTGGGTGGTACCCAGCAACCTGGCTAATGAATCAAAGGGAGGTCCTCCTGCAGAGGTTCATCCAGACTGGCTGTTCACGCAACTAAAAATCTGGTTCCCCAGTCTCACTCTCCATCTTGCCTCCCCCTCATACACTTCCACCCAAACTCACTCCAGTATAACAGTTTTGACTTGGTTCTCTTTATGTTTGGTATATATTTGAGGTAAGTGGTCTAAAAAAATGCTTGATACCAAGGTTCCTTTCAGCTGTGCTCTTTGATCTCTATCTGGCACCAGTTTGTAGAATACTGTCTAGTCATGAGGTACATAACAGAATTTATGATGACAATATTCAATTTTTTGTCCCTATTGTAGAATTAACCAATATTTGAGTGCCATTAAACAGTGGATGAATGAGAATCGTTTAGCTATTAATTTGGCTAAGACTGAGGAGGTGATGGTGGGAGACCTAGAGAGCTTGGCTATCCTAAAATTGTTAGGTTGGGAGCAAATTATATATATATAGTCTACATATAATTCCCAACTCTTTGTTAATGAAAATGCAAGTGAAGGAATTGGTTAGGGCTGTGCTTTTTAAAATTGTCTATGATGAAAATTGAAAGATACTATTCCTTGAAATGATTTTAGGTCTGTATTACAGGCATTAGTTATTTCTAAACTTGATTATTGTAATTCATTGTACCTACCATTACTAAAGGCCATGATTAAAGCTTTCCAATTAGTCCAGAATAAAACTTCATATTTGCTGTTGGTGGTGGTTGTGTTATAATCACATTCTTTCTCCCCCCACCCCCCCTTCCATCATTTGTTCGTACTACACTGGCTTTCGATTATATGGAGGGTAAAGTTTAATATCTTAACTCTAATCCATTGAGCAGTAGCCTAATGGGTAGTGTAGTGGGCTGAGAACCCTGGGGTACTAGGTTAAATTCCCACCGTAGCTCCTTGTGATCCTGGGCAAATCACTCCATTGACCCAGGTACAAAAGAAAATTAGATTGTGAGCCCAGTAGGGACAGAGAAAGTACCTGCATATAATAAATGTAAACTGCTTTGGTTGTACCACGGAAAGACAATATATTAAATCCCCTTTGACCCTTAAGCAGTGATGCCTGTCAGTATTTTAGTATGGTATTACATATTTATAAACCAACATTTTCTTTATGCCCTGAGCACTTTTGCCAATTTCATATTCCATACATCTGTCGGTTCCAGCTGGCCGAGACAAGGGGCCAGTGCTTTTTGGTGGCAGGGCCAATCAAATGGAATTCACTGCTTAATGAACTTGGAGCAATTGAGAATGTCCTTGATTTTAGAATTGAAAGCTTGGTTAATTCAACAAGCATTTGGGTCTTGATGAGTTTACTTCTGTCATTGGTTCAGGCCTATGGTAATGACTTTGAAGCTGGCCTTTTTCATGTCTGTCATATTTTGTTACTGTGTATGTATTTTGTCCCATGCCTAGTGCTGTTGATGGAGTAGGTTATATATATTTAAAATAAAATTTTTATACTGATGATATACAGCTTTTTAAACATAATTTAAAACTGCTTGTCCCTGGGATCATAAGAATAGCCATACTGGGTCATACCAATAGTCCATCTAGCCCAGTATCCTGCTTCTAACAGTGACCAATCCAGGTCACAAGTACCTGGCAGAAACCCAATTAGCAGTAACATTCCATGCTACCAGTCCCAGTAACAGACTATGGTCTTTTCCTCCAGGAAATTGTCCAAGCCTTTTTTTTAAAATCCAGATAACACTAACCACTGTTACCACATCCTCCAGCAGCAAGTTCCAGAGCTTAACTATTCTTTGAGTGGAAAAAATATTTCCTTCTATTTGTTTTACAAGTATTTCCATGTAGTTTCATCAAGTGTCCTCTGATCTTTGTTTTTTTTTTTTTTTTTTTTGTAAGAGTGAAAAATTGATTCACTTCTACCCATTCTACCACTCAGGATTTTATAGACCTCAGTCATGTCCCATGAAGAGCCCTAACTTCTTATAGCCTTTCCTCATATGGGAGGAATTCCATCCACGTTATCATTTTGGTTGATCGTCTTTGAACCTTTTCTAATTCTGCTAACTCTTTTTTGAGATACAGCGACCAGAATTGAACGCAATACTCAAGATGAGGTCACACCATGGAGCGATACAGAGGCATTATAATATTTTTGGTCTTTACATGCATCCCTTTCCTAATAATTACTAGCATTCTGTTTCTTTTTTGGCCACCTCACACTGGGGAGAAGATTTCAGCGTATTGTCTACAATGACACCTAGAGTGCTGACTCCTAAGGTAGACCCTAGCATCAGTTAACTATGATTTGGATTATTCTTCCCAATGTGCATCACTTTGCATTTGTCTACATTAAATTTCATCTTCCATTTGGATACCCAGTCTTCCAGTTTTCTAAGGTCTTCCTGCAATTTTTCACAAATAGCATGTGTTTTGACCCCAGAGACAAGATGGTGTCTACGAGAGGAGATGTGTGTTGAGTGCTTTTGAAACCTACAGCGTAATCTTCAAAGAGTAATACCTTTTCCCCCTTCTGAATGGGGAAGAGGAAAGGGAAAACCGGGGTGAAAGCCTCTCCTAACCTCGGGGGAAATTCTGCTCTTAGGTAGACAACGCCCGAGGCATACAGAGTTCAAACACCAGGAATGCAGATGCCTATCTTGACCGGCTCCTCCCTGCGGCTGGAGGACCTCAGCATTGAAGCGGCTTCGTTAAGTCCGCCTCTCCAACTACCACCCCCGAGAACAGGAAACAGAGCGACGCCGGCAGTGGAGCCAAGGAGTGACTTTCCCGAAGTAGGTATGTCCACGCTGCTGGCTGGGAGAGGCCCTGCCGATTTTTCTACCCCGGTGGATTTAACAACACTTGGTGTAGCAGGGGTTGAAAACCCTTTGCTGTCTCCAACTCTGGGAACTGCTCCTGTGGGTCTCGAGGTGAAACAAAGACCAGCGGTAGTAATTCTTGAAGTGCTGTGGGACGCTATCCAGACTTTGAACGTATCACTCCTCCAGGTAAATAATTCATTTAAACAAGAATTATCTGCTTTGAAACAATCTCAGCATTCTATGACTGAGAGAGTTCAATCATATGAACAAAAGAACTGATTTGCATGATGGTGAATTAAAAAAACTACAAAGCTCTATTGGAACACTTATTCAGGATAGAAATATTATGACTAAGAAGATAGAATACTTAGATAATCAGATGAGGAAGAACATCCTGAGATTCCTTAAATTTCCAAAATCACCACTGATTTCCCCAACTGAAATACTGAAGAAATATTTTATAGAAGTATTAGCAATTCCGAAGGAAGCACTGTCACCAATTGTTAAAGCATATTATATTACTTGATCTACAATGCTTTCTGACGACCCTCAGCAGCAATTAAATCTAACGGAATTTTTGGAAAGTTCCCTCGAGGTAATAACTGATCGAACAACTCTCATTATGACTTTTGCGTTTGAAACAGATAGAAACAATATATTACGTTTATACTTTAGACATATTTCTGTACACTTCCTTGGTACTAAAATACAAATATTTCCTGTTTTGAATAAGGAAACCAAAAAAAGAAGACGGCAAATCAAGAATTCTCGCTTTGCATGGAACCTTTCTTTTAAAATCTGCCTGCAGGTGTTTAGTATCCTTAAACTCGATTAACTATGTTTTTTTTTAACCAAGGAAATTAAATGGATTTATATATATCATGAACGAGGAGATGTTCGTAGTCCGGATGCACCAACAGATTGAATGCTGGAAATCGCTGGCAGATGTTTTGCATCCTCCCTTTTAGTTTAGTCATATTAATTTATTACCTTTTTAATATTATTTCCTAGTATCTTGTCTATAAATATTGTGGACAAATTTTTCAGATTAATTCTCCAATTGTTTTAAATTTCTTATTTTCTTTTCCATTTTACTAATCATTCATGTTATGTAAATCTAGACATGAAACTTATAAATAAAGAATTTAAAAAAATAGCATGTGTTTTGACAATTTTGAATAGTTTTGTCTCATCTGCAAATTTAATCACCTCACTTATTCCATTTTCCAGATCATTTATAAATATGTTAAATAGCACCAGTCTCAGTACAGATCTCCATGGCACTCCACTATGCACTCTCCTCCTTTGAAAAAAATGGCCATTTAACCCTACCTTCTGTTTTCTGTCCATTAACCAATTCCTAATCCAGAGAAGGACATTGCCTCCCATCCCATGACTTTTTTTAATTTTCTCAGGAGTCTCATGAGGAATTGTTAAAAGCTTTCTGAAAATCCAGATAAACTACATCAACCGCCTCATCTTTATCAACATATTTATTTACGCCTTAAAAAGAAATGAAGTAAATTGTATTATGTATAACTGATGAGAAGCAATTCTTGAAGATATCTTGGCTCCTTCCGACAAGGCTTCTCTGGGTAATACAAGAATCTGAACCTTTTACTAGTGGCATATTGAATCAGCCATGAAAAGGTATAGAAATACAACATTCACAAACATCTGTAGTTCTTGGAAAGTCTGCATCTTATGTTTTTTTTTTTTTTTTTTTAAGAAACCAGATGCAGTTGCATATGTATCTTCTGCTCAACAGGCCAAATATACATCTGTTATGAGGTAGACTTATTAGATGTTGAACCTCTTAACAGATATTGCACAAACCGGGGTAAGAAATGTCTTCATAAAGTGATGAATACCTGGTCAGAGAAAGGAGGAAGATGCATTCCTCTAAAATGGTTTTCCCCGGTTAAACTACTATGGGAATAAAATGAGGGATATTCATAATTAAGCCCAGTCTGAAAATGTTCAGATTGTGGGAGACAGAAATTAGCAACTACCTTGTGAATCCGGACATATCTACTTTCCTCTGATTCTGAAAGTGAGACGAGCACGACTACTCAGGAGTTATTCCTGCAGACAGGGGCTTGAGAAACAGCCCAATCCCAATATGCTACTCCTGACACAATGATTTTCTTAAAAAAAAGTTAATGTAAACCTCTTCTGCATGCAATGCATGGGATTACTCCAGTAAGGGCAACAGAACCAATATTCTCTTGTTATCTTAACTAGAACTGTATGTCAGCAATAGTTTTTAAATCAGTTCTTTTGCTACTTGAAATGTCTAGCCCAGGAGGATAACTAACAGGAGATAATAGACCAGAATCTTGCACTTGGGATCTAAATATCTGCACTGGTAGACTCTAAATATCTTCACCGGTAGAATTATATTAAAAAAAATATGGCACTGCACTTGGTACAACTGTGCCAAAAGCTTGGTATAATAGAAAGTTGCAGCAGTGTGCCCCTGAAGAGGCATCATAGTCTTCTGTGCTAAGATGAAGCAAACTACTTTGGAACCATGGTATAGGCCCTCCCTTTTGCTCAGACCTGTGCAATTGCATTGAAGATGGCTGCATTTTAGGTGGAGAAGTCCTAGTCAAAACTTATGCCAAGGACAGAAGATGTATAGCTCATGTCCTTCATGCTTGGACTCTTAAAGCCATTGTGTGAGGCACGATTAGTAGAGGATAACGCACTGGAGTGTGCCAAGTCAGTCATCTTTGCAACGAAGAGATTTTATGTTATGCTTATGTGCTTATTTTTTTTTTTTTTTGTCTTGTAGTGGGACTGGAGTCTGTTAAACCTGTGTCCTGAAACGTAATGATGGTGATGGAACAAATACTTGTGGGCAAGTTGTACTTTTACCCCTGATCAGCCTGTTTGGTGAAACATGGCCATTGGGTTTTTAATTGGTTCAAGTGTTAAGAATGCAATCAAATGTTTAGTAATGCTATTTCACCTGGTCTGCTCTCAATCAATCTCTGCTAAGATTCTGTAGATCCATTCCTTCTAAACAGGATTCCTTTGTGTTTATCCCACGCACGTTTGAATTCCATTACCATTTTCATCTCCACCACCATTTCATCTCCACAATACGGCTAGCGAAGGCACGAGTGGAAGAAAAAATGGCTAAAGATGTAAAGAGAGGTGACGACCTTTTTCAGATATATTGGAGAAAGGAGAAGAGATAGGAATGGAATTGCGAGACTGAAAGATAATGAGAATGGCTATGTGGAGAGTGATGAAGATAAAGCGAACGTGCTAAACAATTATTTCTCTTCGGTGTTCACGGAGGAAATTCCTGGAGAAGGACTACGATTGGCTGCCGCGAGAACGTCTGGGAATTGAGTGGATACTGCGCCGTTTATGGAAGAAAGAGTTTATAAACAGCTGGAGAATCTGAAGGTGGACAAAGCTACGGGGCCGGATGGGATACATCCCAGGATACTGAAGGAGCTCAGAGAGGTCCTGGCGGGACCGCTTAAAGATTTATTTAATAGATCTTTAGAGATGGGAGAGGTTCTGTGAGATTGGAGATGAGCGGATGTGGTCCCTCTTCACAAAAGTGGAGACAGGAAAGAAGTGAGAAACTACAGACTGGTAAGTCTCACGTCGGTGGTAGGAAAAATAATGGAGTTGCTGCTGAAAGAAAGGATAGTTAACTTTCTAGAAGCCAACGGGTTACAGGACCTGAGGCAACATGGCTTTATCAAAGGAAAATCCTGCCAAATGAATCTTATTGACTTTTTTGACTGGGTGACCAAAGAACTGGATGAGGGTTGTGCGCTAGAGGTAGTCTACTTGAACTTCAGCTAAGCCTTTGATACGGTCCCCCACAGAAGACTCGTGAATAAGCTGAAAGGGTTGCACTTAGGACCGAAAGTGGTGAACTGGATAAGAAACTGGTTGACCGACAGGTGGAAGAGGGTGGTGGTAAATGAAATCCACTCGGAGGAAAGGAAGGTGAGCAGTGGAGTTCCTCAGGGGTCGGTGCTGAGGTCTATTCTGTTTAATATATTTGTGAGAGATATTGCTGAAGGGTTGGAAGGAAAGGTGTGCCTTTTTGCGGATGACATGAACATAGCTAATAGAGTGGATACCCTGGAGGGAGTAGAAACAATGAGAAGGGATCTCCGAACGTTAGAAGAATGGTCGAGGGTCTGGCAGTTAAAATTTAATTTGCTAATATTACAGAAACCAAAATACAGGTATATTTAAGGAAAACCAGTGATATGCAAAGCTAATCACACAAAAACATCTAATAAATTAGATATAAAGATTATATATAGTGAATTGTGCTCAGTTTTTTTTTTGGTGCTTTACAGCAACCCAAAGGCTGCAGATATATAAAAACACCATTCCAGCATCATTGCACACCCTACCTCCAAACCTGTGAAAAGGCTGCCAAAAAAAGAAAAACAGAACGATAAAGATTAAGGAAGATTGAATGTTGTTCATTTGATGTATCACAGAGTGTTTTGCAGTATATAAGCATTACTTTGCCCCGGGGCTCTGCATCATTTTCTGCATAGGACATCAGTGTTCACATCATCCTACTCATAAGATCATCCACCTCCAGATCCTACAAGAGCTCTTTTGCTACGACTATACAGTTAAGTAGCCATTTTTTATGAACTGTTTTTCTTTTTTTGGCATCCTTTTCACAGGTTTGGAGGTAGGGTTTGCGATGATGCTGGAATGGTGTTTTTATATATCTGCAGCCTTCGGGTCGCTGTAAATCACCAAAAAAAACTGAGCACAATTCACTATATATAATTTTTATATACTACTACTACTAATAGCATTTATATAGCGCTACCAGATGCACACAGCGCTGAACACTTGACATAGAGAGACAGTCCCTGCTCAAAGAGCTTACAATCTAGGTAAAACGGACAGACAAGATATTACGGGCAAGGGAATTACAGGGTAAAAAGGAACAGGGAGGATGAGGGCAAATGAGTAGCGGTTAGGAGCCAAAGGCAGTAGTGAAAGGGTGAGCTTTCAGCATACATTTAAAAACAAGTAGAGATGGAGCTAGTCTTATGGGTTCAGGAAGATGGTTCCAGGCATAAGGTGCCGCAAGACAAAATTTATTAGATGTTTTTGTGTGATTAGCTTTGCATATCACTGGTTTTTCTTAAATATACAGTGGGGGAAATAAGTATTTGATCCCTTGCTGATTTTGTAAGTTTGCCCACTGACAAAGACATGAGCAGCCCATAATTGAAGGGTAGGTTATTGGTAACAGTGAGAGATAGCACATCACAAATTAAATCTGGAAAATCACATTGTGGAAAGTATATGAATTTATTTGCATTCTGCAGAGGGAAATAAGTATTTAATCCCTCTGGCAAACAAGACCTAATACTTGGTGGCAAAACCCTTGTTGGCAAGCACAGCGGTCAGACATCTTCTGTAGTTGATGATGAGGTTTGCACACATGTCAGGAGGAATTTTGGTCCACTCCTCTTTGCAGATCATCTCTAAATCATTAAGAGTTCTGGGCTGTCGCTTGGCAACTCGCAGCTTCAGCTCCCTCCATATGTTTTCAATGGGATTAAGGTCTGGTGACTGGCTAGGCCACTCCATGACCCTAATGTGCTTCTTCCTGAGCCACTCCTTTGTTGCCTTGGCTGTATGTTTTGAGTCATTGTCGTGCTGGAAGACCCAGCCACGACCCATTTTTAAGGCCCTGGCGGAGGGAAGGAGGTTGTCACTCAGAATTGTACGGTACATGGCCCCATCCATTCTCCCATTGATGCGGTGAAGTAGTCCTGTGCCCTTAGCAGAGAAACACCCCCAAAACATAACATTTCCACCTCCATGCTTGACAGTGGGGACGGTGTTCCTTGGGTCATAGGCAGCATTTCTCTTCCTCCAAACACGGCGAGTTGAGTTCATGCCAAAGAGCTCAATTTTTGTCTCATCTGACCACAGCACCTTCTCCCAATCACTCTCGGCATCATCCAGGTGTTCACTGGCAAACTTCAGACGGGCCGTCACATGTGCCTTCCGGAGCAGGGGGACCTTGCGGGCACTGCAGGATTGCAATCCGTTATGTCGTAATGTGTTACCAATGGTTTTCGTGGTGACAGTGGTCCCAGCTGCCTTGAGATCATTGACAAGTTCCCCCCTTGTAGTTGTAGGCTGATTTCTAACCTTCCTCATGATCAAGGATACCCCACGAGGTGAGATTTTGCGTGGAGCCCCAGATCTTTGTCGATTGACAGTCATTTTGTACTTCTTCCATTTTCTTACTATGGCACCAACAGTTGTCTCCTTCTCGCCCAGCGTCTTACTGATGGTTTTGTAGCCCATTCCAGCCTTGTGCAGGTGTATGATCTTGTCCCTGACATCCTTAGACAGCTCCTTGCTCTTGGCCATTTTGTAGAGGTTAGAGTCTGACTGATTCACTGAGTCTGTGGACAGGTGTCTTTCATACAGGTGACCATTGCCGACAGCTGTCTGTCATGCAGGTAACGAGTTGATTTGGAGCATCTACCTGGTCTGTAGGGGCCAGATCTCTTACTGGTTGGTGGGGGATCAAATACTTATTTCCCTCTGCAGAATGCAAATAAATTCATATACTTTCCACAATGTGATTTTCCGGATTTAATTTGTGATGTGCTATCTCTCACTGTTACCAATAACCTACCCTTCAATTATGGGCTGCTCATGTCTTTGTCAGTGGGCAAACTTACAAAATCAGCAAGGGATCAAATACTTATTTCCCCCACTGTACCTGTATTTTGGTTTCTGTAATATTAGCAAGTTTACTTAGTTGGAAACCGACATTTAATTGAAAACTCACTATATCTATTAGCTAGTTAAAATTTAATGCCAAGAAGTGTAGAGTGATGCATTTGGGGTGCGGAAACCCAAAAGAGAGATACCGAATAGGAGGGGAGAGATTAGTAAGCTCGACTCAGGAGAGAGAGCTTGGGGTGTTGGTGTCGGAGGATCTGAAGATGAAGAAACAGTGTGACAAGGCAACGGCTGTGGCCAGAAGGTTGCTAGGCTGCGTAGGGAGGGGCGTAACCAGCAGAAGAAAGGAGGTGTTGATGCCCCTCTATAAGTCGTTGATGAGGCCCCACTTGGAGTATTGTGTTCAGTTTTGGAGGCGGTATCTTGCTAAAGATGTAAAAAGACTGGAAGCGGTGCAAAGAAAAGCTACAAATAAGGTATGGGATTTGCGTTGCAAACTGTATGAGGAGAGACTTGCTGACCTGAACATGTATACCTTGGAGGAAAGGAGAAACGGGTGATATGATACAGATGTT
This sequence comes from Microcaecilia unicolor, assembly GCF_901765095.1. Classification (NCBI taxonomy): domain Eukaryota; kingdom Metazoa; phylum Chordata; class Amphibia; order Gymnophiona; family Siphonopidae; genus Microcaecilia; species Microcaecilia unicolor. The sequence goes on from NC_044032.1 coordinate 52,796,653, forward strand.
CAAATATTTGAAAGGTATTAATCCGCAAATGAACCTTTCCGGAGACGGGAAGGTGGTAGGACTAGGGGACATGAATTGAGGTTGAAGGGGGGCAGGCTCAGGACTAATGTCAGGAAGTATTTTTTTCACGGAGAGGGTGTGTGTGGGGGGTGGGGGGGCTGCAGACTAATAGCTGTATAAAATATGGAGGCCATCCCAGCTCCTTTTTCCATTCCTTTTGGAACTGTCCCAAAGTACAGGGTTTTGGGGGAGCAATTACAAGATATATGAACTCACTGGTAGGGGAAGGGGTGGTGGATATGGTAGAACAGCTCTTATTAGATATAAAAGGGGTTTATGTGGGTAGGCCTAAGAGTAAAACTATGCTTCTACGAACGATGAGCTTAGTAGTACATAAATGTGTATTGCAGTATTGGGTATCTGCTGAGCCTCCGAATTTTGGGCATTGGAGGAACCAGCTACACCTATTGGTGACTTGGGAGGCCAGAGATGCTAAAGGATTCCCCATGAGAAGGAAGCGATTTCTCCAGGTGTGGGAGCCATACCTTCAATCTCTACATCCAAAATGTCGTGATTTGCTCATTAATACTTTATTACAAATTTTTTTTGTTTGTGGGAGGGGGGTTATGGACTACACCATGTCTGGAGTATTGAGTGGTCCCAAAGGGCACAAGGAGAAAGGAGGGGGGGATTTGGCAGTGTTACCTTGTTTTGAGCTCGAAGGGTCATAACAGTACAGACCTTCTGAGCTGTCTCGAATCGAGTGGGGTGAGGGAAGGAATGGAATGTTTCACATGAGGAAGTGTTTCTTACGTATAACAAAAACACAGATGTGTTGTTGATAAATGTTCTGTTGACTTCTCAATAAAATTGTTTAAACATAATAAAAGTTGATAACGTTGATTCCATTTAACAAGCAGAAAAAAAATTCTTTAATTATACTAATGGAATATCATAGACTCAGATATTGAACTGCAAATGCCCCTACATAAATAATGTGCTACCCAATCATAGGAAAAACGTAACAGGACAATGTTATTTAAAATAATCAAACTATGAATGAATAGAACCCACTGATAGCAAATTATTAGCAAAAAAAAAAAAATTAAAGTAAATGTGAACCCAACTGATAAATACGTTTTGTAGTTACTGCAAATCCTCAGCTGGGTAATAAATGCCAGCAAGACCAAGCTGACTCCATCTCAGTCTTTGCAATATTTTGGAGTTTGTTTAATAGACGGGAAAGGAGATTAGCTTTCCTAGATCTTCATATGCACAAACTACAAGGTCGGATCAGACTTCTCTTGCACAACCTGAATCCCAGAGCTTGGGATTATATGTAGGTCTTGGGGTTGATGGTTGCTATGTTGGATGTAGTTCCATGGGCGAGAGCTCATATAAGACACTTGCAAGAGTAGCTTCTCAGCTGTTGGTCTTCGATCTCCAAGTTGTGATGTTCGGTTTCCTTGGACCAGTCAAGTGATGGCTCCAGTCTTGCAGCCGTCAGAAGAGAGGGTCCTTAGCAACTCTGCAGTAGACAGTTGTCACAACTGATGTGAGTGTCCATGGCTGGGGCCACTCACTGCCAGCATTTTGTTGCTCAGAGCAAGTGGACATTGGTGGAAGCTTCTTGGCCATGCGACTGGGAGCCCTTACTGCCACCCATTGATTTCCGATGAGTTACCATTGTGCAAGCCATTTCCAGGGGTTTTCTTTTCCCCCTGAAAATGGCGCATGCTCGGGGTGGGACTACCGCTGGTGACTGCATTGGGCCAGCAGTAGTCCCGGGAGAGCGAGTGGTAAGCCCGACTTGGGCTTTCCACCATTCTGTGAAAGGGCCCCTAAGTTCTTTGAAAATGAGCCCCATAGTAACCAGTGGAACTTTGTGCTTTGAAAATGAGCCTCTGAGTGCCATTTAAGATGTTTGGGTTTGGGTTTTTTTTAATCCTGACCAACTTAAATCCTTCTTAACATAATTTTATAAGAGCTTAAGTCTAAAGATCTGAATCTGGAATAATTTTTTTCCTATAGTTTTGGCATTGTCTATGAATTTTAGTATTATACTTAAAATATTTCTGATTCTTGGATGCCATATTTGGATTTATTCTTTTGTGGCATCTTATTGATGTGGTTAAGATTATGCTTAAATCAATAAAATCATTGGAACTATATTTATGGAATGCACGTATATTATATAATTTCTACAATGTATGTTTTAATGTAAACCACTTCACTCAACTATTTTATTTATTGGTGTATAATCAATTTAAATAAATATCTAGCAGCAACAGTACACAATTCTGAAATTACAAAATCTGTCTACTATGGTGCCTTCATTTGATTTTTTTTCACTTTATCATGTGTCCTTAATTGTGCTTCCTGGTCCCCTATGGGCTTTAAGCAATGTGCAACTCAGTCTTCCATTAGCATCTCTCTGATTACTTTAACCTAACCCATGTAAACTGCATTGAACCCTGACTAAGGGATACTAGCGGTATGAATTGAATTTTGAGACCAGAAACCATTTAATTTTAAATACATGAACATAGGCTATGAAATAGGAAAGCGGTGAATTTATTTGAAAATGCTAGTGGTGAATTTTATTCTGTTCTGTTTTTTTAAGGTTGCACATAGGTAAAGGCGTCCAGCTGGAATGTAAAGGTGAAGGGGATGTATGGGTCAGATGCCTCAGTGACCATGCGGTCTTTGTTCAGAGTTACTATCTAGACAGGGAAGCAGGGCGTGCACCAGGAGACGCTGTTCACAAAATTTATCCAAGTGCATACATAAAGGTAGGTTTGATCATATTATTAGTTTTACATTTTTAATTTCTGATGTTAGTGTTTTATGTTTATAGCAGTTTACAATATACAATTACTGGTAAGTCAAACTTGACACAATGAAAATTAAGAATTTTTCCTCATTTTATGTATCTATATCTATATATCCCCAAGAGAGAGCACCTTCTGCCTCTGGCAGGAACTGGTCTCCTCCTCTCCTTGGTCCTTTTATACGCATTAGGAAAAATTCTTAATTTAGAACCAAGAAATTCATTATTCTGATGGCAAAAATAAAAATGAATAACTGAGTCTTTATCTTGGGCACAATCTAGAGGTACCAGTAATATTACACTTTTGACTACCATTCCCCCCCCCCCCCCAAAGGATTCCATTAGCACGATGAGATTCAGGCTATCACCTGAATTCTATGTTGTGATGAAATAATGGGTTTCTAAGCCTGTGAACTGAATTATTTCATGAAGTGTATTTCTCCTAATTGGTCAGCAGATGGCGATTGTTTTGTGTGTTAAAGCTGTTACAGAAATACTTTCCCTTTTCCAGTTTAAGCTGTGTAAAGGCAATTGGCAGTACCATTGGCCAGATAACTTTCAAAGTTGGTGCTCTGGGCTTTGATTGGCCCTGGAGTTCAAATCTTGCCACGGGGTACTGGATTTTCCCCAGTCTCAGCCAAGGAGTGGAGAGAGAAAGATCTCTTTACTGAGGCCCTATGAGCAGTTATATTTTACCTGTGAGCAGCTACATTTCCTGAACTCCTCAGGTACTACTCAGGTAGTAAACAAATGTTAGATAGTTTTATAATTGAACCATATTCAATTACCTGTTATTGTTTTGCTGATTTCACCTTTTTCTATTCACTGTTGAAGTTCTGTGACAATAAACATTATTAGTTTATTGACTCTGCTGTCCTGGACTGACTAAGAATCCTGGTTTGTGTATTTGTGTCTGTGGGCACTTTCTAGGAACTGTGGGACCTTGGAGTGTGGCCCCAGTGTCCTAGAAATCACTAGGGAATAACCTGAGAGTGTGGAGACTAGCCCAGAGGCAAGCAGGACCTAGTCGGTGGGAGGAGGGTGCTAGTATAGAGCATATGCCTAGGTGCAGGTGGGCCTGAGCAGTGCTGGGGACAGACCCTCCAGGTGGCCGCAGGGTTAACACCAGGTGGGTGCTTGGCGTTTCGTGACATACGCTCTCAACATCTAAGCCGTGAGGGCCAGAGATTGGAGGTTGGGATGCAGAAGGGATCCTTCTTTCTGCGTGTTGAGGGTCAGAGAACAGTCCAGTCTCAACGGATCTTTGGAGGAGAATTCCAGAAGAAGAGGAAAACAGATCTGCCTCAGCCAATAAGGGGCAATTGGGATCATAGTTCCCTGGTCGTGTCTGAGTTTCAGCAAAGTCTTCTCTATGAGAGGTATCTGAGAATACGAACACAGAAGACCCAATGTAGGAGAGAAGCATCTGACGCTAGCATAACATGTGATCTCAGCTTGGAACAGAACTGAGAGACTTTGTTGTTGAGGTGAGTGCCCCATTCTTGGAATATCTTGTGGGCTATACCCGTGTAGAAAGACCACTCGTTAGGTTGCAAAACCCTGCATAGTCTGTCTGACAGGCTGTTCTTGCTTGCCAGGTACATGGCTTGAAGGACCATCCTGTGAAGGAGGGCCCGATGCTACATCCCCTCTTCCTCCTGATCCCGTACCCTCACATAGAATATTTCAACCTGGTTGTCTGTTTGAATGAGAATAATTTGGTTCTGTAGTTGCTCTCTGAAAGCCTTTAGAGTGTTCCAAATGGCCCTGAGCTCGAGAAAGTTATTCAAAGTCGTTAACTCGCCACAGATTGTGAAAAATTACAAGAGGACCTTACGAGACTGGGAGACTGGGCGGCTAAATGGCAGATGACGTTTAATGTGAGCAAGTGCAAGGTGATGCATGTGGGAAAAAAGAACCCGAATTATAGCTACGTCATGCAAGGTTCCACGTTAGGAGTTACGGACCAAGAAAGGGATCTGGGTGTCGTCGTTGATAACACACTGAAACCTTCTGCTCAGTGTGCTGCTGCGGCTAGGAAAGCGAATAGAATGTTGAGTGTTATTAGGAAAGGTATGGAAAACAGGTGTGAGGATGTTATAATGCTTTTGTATCGCTCCATGGTGCGACCGCAACTTGAGTATTGTGTTCAATTCTGGTCGCCGCATCTCAAGAAAGATATAGTAGAATTGGAAAAGGTGCAGCGAAGGGCGACTAAAATGATAGCGGGGATGGGACGACTTCCCTATGAAGAAAGACTAAGGAGGCTAGGGCTATTCAGCTTGGAGAAGAGACGGCTGAGGGTAGACATGATAGAGGTATATAAAATAATGAGTGGAGTGGAACAGGTGGATGTGAAGCGTCTGTTCACGCTTTCCAAAAATACTAGGACTAGGGGGCATGCGATTAAACTACAGTGTAGTAAATTTAAAACAAATCGGAGAAAATGTTTCTTCACCCAACGTGTAATTAAACTCTGGAATTCATTGCCGGAAAATGTGGTGAAGGCGGTTAGCTTAGCAGAGTTTAAAAAGGGGTTGGACGGTTTCCTAAAGGACAAGTCCATAAACCGCTACTAAACGGACTTGGAAAAATCCAAAATTCCAGGAATAACATGTATAGAATGTTTGTACATTTGGGAAGCTTGCCAGGTGCCCTTGGCCTGGATTGGCCGCTGTCGTGGACAAGATGCTGGGCTCGATGGACCCTTGGTCTTTTCCCAGTATGGCATTACTTATGTACTTATGAAGTTCATTTGCTAAGTCTTTTCTTGAGCAGACCAAGATCCTTGGATATGAATCCCATCTATATGAGCTTCCCATTTCAGGTTGGATGCATCTGTTGTTAACACCTTCTGTGATGGTGGCATTTGGAACGGTAGTCCCACATTCAAATTTGTCCCAGTTGTCCACCAGAGAAGAGCATGAGTCATCTCTGGAGGAATCTGGATGACATCAGCTAGGTTTCCAGGACCTGAGACCACTGAGAAGCTAGGGTCCACTGGGCCTCTCAAGTGGAGCCATACCATGGGAGTGACATGCACTGTCGAGGCCATGTGACCCATTAATCTCAACATTTGCTGAGCTGTGACCTGCTTGCTGCTTCGGACCTGTCCAATCTAGGTCCTGCTGTGCCAGCTAGAGGCTATCTGTTAATTCTGTGGTACAAAGTTCAAGTTTTAAGACTAGGGGGAAAAGTGTATGGAGATTAGTTGATAAAGCTTGCCTTTTTACATTTTTATTCTGCCTATTACTAACCTATAATTCCTCCTTTAAACATCAATCTTTAAGTTCCCAAAGCAAAATAATGTTCACTTACCAGAGAAATGTCCTCTTCTCTTAGAACTTCTCAGAAAGAAAGTTAAGTGGTACCTTTCCTCTTTATATAGTTTTGAATCTAAGGGGACTTCTTCAAACAGACCCTTTCAATCTAACTGAGCATTCAGATTGCCCTTAATAACCTCTGCCAATATTCTACTTCCTCACACCTTAACACATAATTCAGGTCAGTAGCAGTGCTACCTCTCCATCAACCAAAGAACAGAAAATAACTGTCTTTTAGAACAAGATTTGAGCCTTCCTAATATCCTTTTTAAAGTTCTTCAGCTGTTAGGTTTTTACCTCTAGAAAAAATTTCAGATCCTCTCTTCTTGTGGGGACTCTTACAGGGTTGCACCACCCCACCTGTGATGGGAAGAGTTCCCTCCAAATCTCATGGCAATACTTCTCCAGGCCCTCAAGCCACCAGTGATGGATTAGAGCTAATGGGACTCAGCGAACCATTGCCTCACCTCCCCAGCCACTCTTTCTGGCCCGCCATTGCAGGAGTGTCCCATGTCTGAACAAAGCTGATGAAGCCAAGCTGTATGAGGGGGTCAAGACGAGGGGGGGGGGGGTGGGAACAAAGTCTTCACCTTCCTCTTTGGCATACTTGAAACAGCAAAGAAAAGTTGATCAGCAAACGATATTGTCAAACTTTCAGAGCTAAGATCCAGCATATCTGCCTAATGTACCATCCCCCTGTGTCTTTAAAACTTTACAAATTAGAAATGTATTCATTTGTGGAATCAAATTACATTGTATATGGTCGACCATCCAGGTGTCATGCTACGTGATGCAAGGTTTCACATAAGGAGTCGCCGACCAGGAAAGGAATCTAGGTGTCATGGTTGATGATATTTGAAACTCCCTGCTGAATGGGCGGCGGCGGCTAAGAAGGCAAATAGAATGTTAGATGTTAGGTATTATTAGGAAAGGAATGGAAAACAAAAATAAGGATGTTACAATGCCTTTATATTGCTTCATGGTGCGACTGCACCTCAAATACTGTGTGCAGTTCTGGTCACCACATCTCAAAAAAGATAGTGGAATTAGAAAAGGTTCAGAGAAAGGCGACGAAAATGATAAAGGAGTTGGGATGACTTCCCTATGAGGAAAGGCTAAAGCGACTAGGGCTCTTCAGCTTGGAGAAGAGACGGCTGAGGGGAGATATGTCTATAAAAAAAAAAACAGTAGTGGAGTGGAACGGGTAGACGTGAATCATATTTTTACTCTTTCCAAAAATACTAGGACTAGGGGGCATGCAATGAAGCTATAAAGTAGTAAATTTAAAACAAATCAGAGAAAATATTTCTTCACTCAGTGTAGAGTGATGTGGTAGCCGTGTTAGTCCACATTTAAAGGTAATAAATAGGAATAAAACAAAGTATAGAAAAGAAAATTAGATGATACCTTTTTTAAGCATATGTATTTAGTCCAGTAAAAAAGGTATCATATTTTCTTTTCTATGTTTTGTTTTATTTCTGTTTATTACCTTCAGTCAATGTATAATTAAACTCTAGAATTCGTTGCCAGAGAATGTGGTAAAGCAGTTAGCTTAACGGGGTTTAAAAAAGGTTTGGTTAACTTTCTAAAAGAAAAGTCCATAAGCCATTATTAAGATGGACTTGGGGAAAATCCACTGCTTATTTTTAGGATAAGCAGCATAAAATGTATTGTACTGTTTTGGGATCTTGCTAGGTACTTGTAACCTGGATTGGCCATTGTTGGAAACAGGATGCTGGGCTTGATGGACCTTTGGTCTGTCCCAGTATGGCAATGCTTGTGTTCTTATGTTCTAAATTCTCACATAGTAACATAGTAGATGATGGCAGATAAAGACCTGTATGGTCCATCTAGTCTACTTGTCAGTATAAACTCATAGTGTAAGTTATGATGTGATACTACATACGTATACTTGATTTGATTTGTCTTTTCCATTTTCAAGGCACAGACTGCAGAAGTCTGCCTGGCACTGGCCTTTTTTTTTCTCCAGTTACTGAAGCTGAATCTGTCCAGCCATGTTCAGGGCATAGACCATAGAAGTCTGCCTAGCACTGGCTTTGCTTCCCAATTACTGGTGTTGCCATCTAATTACCACTAAGCTTGTTTGTTCTGTGCCTTCTATACAAGATTCCTTTGTGTTTATCCCACACATTTTTTAATTCCATTACCGTTTTCATCACCACCACCTCCCTTGGGAGGGCATTCCAGGTGTTTACCACCCTCACTGTGAAGAATACTTCTTGATATTCCTGAGTCGGCACCCCCACAACCTCAGTTCATGTCCTCTAGTGCTACCATCTTCCTGTCTCTGGAAAAGGTTTGTTTGTAGATTAATACCTTTCAAATATTTGAATGTCTGTATCATATTACCCGTGTCTCTCCTTTCCTGCAGGGTGTACATGTTGAGGTCCTCTCCTCATACGTCTAGCAGCACAAACACCGTACCATTTTCGTCGCTTGTGTCGGAATCACTTCAAGTCCTTTTTTGTCCTTAGCAAGATACGGCCTCCAAAACTGAACACAGTATTCCAAGTGGGGCCTCACCAATGACTCGTACAGAGGCATCAGCACCTCCTTTCTTCTGCTTGTTATACCCCTCCCTATGTAGCCTAGCATCCTTCGGCCACCAGCTTGATGCAATGTTTCATCACCTTGAGATTCTCAGACATCACCACCCCAAGGTCCCTCTGCTGAGCTGTGCTTATCAATCTCTCAACTCCTATCTGGTACATTTCCTTTGGATTTCTGTACCTCAAGCGCGCCACTCTGCACTTCCTGGCATTAAATGTTAACGCCTACTATTATTGATACCAGATAAAAATATTAAATATGAAAATGCAAAACCCTTAAGAGAGAAGCTCCACTGGCTCCCACTTAGGGAATGCATTACGTTCAAGATCTGCACGATTGTACACAAAATCATTCACGCAGACGCCCCAATCTACATGCTAAACCTCGTAGACCTACCTCCAAGAAACGCCACAAGAGTATCCCGCAAATTCCTCGACCTGCACTTCCCCAGTTGTAAAGGACTAAAGTATAAGCAAATGCACGATACTACATTCTCGTACTTGGGCACGAAACTGTGGAATGCATTGCCTACAGACCTGAGAACAATCAATGAAACAACTATTTTTCGCAGATCTCTGAAGACATATCTCTTCAACAAGGCATACAATGAGAACTAACAGTCACACTAATCCACCCGACAACCCACTCAGTCAAGATAGCCCACCTACTATAACTACCTTAATCACCCTTTTCCTTCTTCCTTCTACCCTTACTTAACCTCGGCACAATATTAAATGGATCTGTCACCCTGCAATGACTATGTTAACAAAACTATGTAAGCCACATTGAGCCTGCAAATAGGTGGGATAATGTGGGATACAAATGCAAGTAAATAATAATAATAAGTTTTACAATATTTAATCTTTATTTAAAATATTATATGGTGCTCAGTGTGAGTAAAGTGCATTCCACTGAAGGTATGAACTCCTATGCATGCACTTAACTAAATTCTATATTGTGTTAAATGTTAACTGCCAGACCTTTCACCATTCTAATTTTTGGAGATCTCTTCTCATGGTTTGTAATCCCTCCAGGGTTTCCACTCTATTGGCTATCTTTATCTGATCTGCAAAAAGGCAAACTTTTCCTTCTAACTCTTCAGCAATGTCTTTCACAAGTATATTAAACAGAATCGGCCCTAGTACTGACCTCTGAGGCACTCCTCTACTCACCTTTCTTTCCTGTGTGCGGATTCCATGTACCACCACCCTCTGCTGCCTGTCGGTCATGCAATTTCCAGTCCAATTAACCATTTTGGGTGTTAAGTTCCGCCCTCTCAGCTTGTTCATGAGTCTTCTGTGAGAAACTGTATCAAAGGCTTTGATAAGATCCAAATAGATTACATCTAGAGCATGTCCTTCATCCAGTTCTTTGGTCACTCAGTCAAAGAAATCAGTCAGATTAGTTTGGCAGGATTTTCTATTGGTAAAGCCATTTTGCTTCGGATCCTGTAACCTGTTGGATTTTAGAAAGTTAACTATTAAGTACATAAGTATTGCCATACTGGGACAGACCGAAGGTCCATCAACCCAGCATCCTGTTTCTAACAGTGGCCAATTCCTTCAGCAGCAATTCCATTATTTTTCCTAACACTGATGTGGGCTTACCATTCTGTAGTTTCCCATTTCTTCCCTGTCCCCGCTTATCGCCAATCCTGTGGAGGCTCTCCTGACTCTGAAGATCTTTTAAATCCTTAAGAGGTCCTGCCAGGACTTCTTTCCCTCAGTATCTGGGATGTATCCCATCCAGCCCCATAGCTTTGTCCACTTTCAGATTTTCAAGTTGTTTATAAACGCTTTCTTCCATGAATGGTACAATGTCCACTCCATTCCCAGATATACCCTCAGCAGCTGACCATGGTCCTTCTCCATGATTTTCTTCTTTGAATGCCGAAGAGAAGTATTTGTTTAGTATGTTCGCTTTATCCTCATCACTTCCCACATACTGTTCCCAGCATCTTTCAGTCTTCCAATTCCATTCCTAGCTTTTCTCCTTTCCCCAGTATATCTGAAAAAGGTGTTGCCACCTCTATCTTTATCCATTTTTTCTTCTGCCTGCGCTTTCAGTAGCTGTAATTCCGTCTTCACTTTTTTGAGTTTAAGCCTGTAATCTTTTCTTTGATTATCTTGTTGTGGTGGTCTGTATTTCTTGAACAAAACCCGTTTTGCCCTTATTTTTTCGGTCAGTTTGGAGAATCATATAGGCTTTCTGTTCCTTTTCTTTTTGTTTCCTTGTATAAAGATCTGTTGCTGTATTTATAGCAGCTTTCAGCTTGGACCACTGCGCTTCCACTTCTCCAATGCCTGCTCCTTCTGTCAGCTCCAGGTTATCCCCCGTTTTACCAAAATCAACATGTCTGAAATCCAGTAGTTTGCGTTTTCTGTGTGTCTGCTCTCTGTTTTGCTCTTATAATCAAACCATATCGTGTGATCATCACTATGCCTAGAAGGGCACACACCCAGACATTAGAAACACTTCCTCCATTTGTGAGCATGAGATCCAGCATCAACCCTTCCCTTGATATTTCGGTCACCATTTGTCTGAGCAAAGAACTTACAGGCATCCATGATATCTCTGCTTCTGATTCTGCTGACGGGACATTCCAATCCACATCAGGCAAGTAGAAATCTCCCAGCAACAGCACCTCCCCTTTCATTCCAAGCTTATGGGTATCTTCGATCAGGTCCTTGTCCAGCTTCTCCATTTGTGCTGGAAGTCAGTAGACAACACCCATGTGGATACCGGTTCCATCTTCTCTTTCCAGAACTATCCATATAGCTTCTTCCTTTCCCTAGGGTTCTTGCATTTCAGCTGCTCTGATATTATTTTTCATATAAAGCGCCACTCCTCCACCACTTCGGCCCTCTCTATCCTTCGTAAAAAGATAATAGCTCGGTATGGTCGCATCCCATTGATAAGCATCAGCGAACCATGTCTCTATAATAGCAACAATATCCAAGTCTTCCTCAGACATTAGGGCTTGCAACTCTTGAACCTTTTTACTTAGACTACGAGCGTGTGTGCTCATTTCTTTCCATGTGTTAAGTGAGTTTAGATGGTTTTCTGTAATAATATTATCTTCCCCACTGCCATCATGTTTTTGCTTGGGGGTGACTTTCTGAATTCCCTTGTGTCCTGTTGTCAAACATACTGTCTGAGTTTCTTTCCAAGGATCTTTTTTCCTGTCACAGGAAGATGTAGCTAGTCACAAAAGAGAGGGTAAAACAGCATAAAAAGAGTACAGAACAAAAAAGAAGCAACACTGGGCCTTCAGGGTTGAGATAATCAATGTCCTTTTATTATAGAAATGACCCAACACGGGCCGTGTTTCGGCGTATAAACGCCTGCCTCAGGGATCAGAAAATTACTACTGCTACTACTATTTAGCATTTCTATAGAGCTACAAAGCATACGCAGCACTGCACAAACATAGAAGAAAGACAGTCCCTTCTCAAAGAGCTTACAATCTAATAGACAAAAATAAAGCAAGCAAAGCAATTAATATGTAGAGGAAAGAGGAGAGGAGGGTAGGTGGGGGGGGGGCGAGTGGTTACAAATCAAAAGCAATGTTAAAGAGGTGGGCTTTCAATCTAGATTTAAAGATGGTCAAGGATGGGGCAAGACGTAGGGGCTCAGGAAGTCTATTCCAGGCGTAGGGTGCAGCGAGACAGAAGGCGCGAAGTCTGGAGTTGGCAGTAGTGGAGAAGGGAACAGATAAGAAGGATTTATCCATGGAACGGAGTGCATGGGAAGGGGTGTAGGGAAGGACGAGCGTGGAGAGATACTGGGGAGCAGCAGAGTGAGTACATTTATAGGTTAGTAGAAGAAGTTTGAATAGGATGCGAAAACGGAAGCGACTTGAGGAGAGGGGTAGTATGAGTAAAGCGACCCTGGCGGAAGACGAGACGGGCAGCAGAGTTTTGAACCGACTGGAGAGGGGAGAGGTGACTAAGTGGGAGGCCAGCAAGAAGCAGATTGCAGTAGTCCAAACGAGAGGTGACAAGGGTGTGGATGAGGGTTTTGGTAGAGTGCTCGGAAAGAAAGGGGCGGATTTTACGGATGCTGTAAAGAAAGAAACGACAGGTCTTGGCGATCTGCTGGATATGAGTAGAGAAGGACAGAGAAGAGTCAAAGATGACCAAACGGTTAGGATATAGTGCCTCTAATGTAGGTAGAGTCGTCGTGCTCCAAAAAACGCTGTCGGTACAGCGTTTTTTGGAGCACGACGACGACTCTACCTACAGTAGAGGTACTGCATCCTAACTGGATCACTACAGACAATCTCGACTTTCTGTTTATAAGCGAAACCTGGATTCATGACCTCAAAGACCCCATAATTATAGAACTATGCCCTCCAGGGTGCAAAATCACCCATTGGACAAGGAACGGAAAAAGAGTAGGAGGCATAGCTATAATCTATAGATCCCAATTCACCGTCACAATAACAGCCGAATCCATACTTCCTCAACTTGAAATTGCCTCAGTTAGAATCAACCACCCAACCCTACAGGACCACCTAAACCTTATCCTGTTCTACAGACCACCAGGCAATTGGCAAGATTGCCAAACACACTTTATGGATTTCATATCAAACACGTGTCTCTACCCAAAACCTTCTTATAGCAGGTGACATCAACCTCCACCTTGAAGAGACTAACTTAACAAACGTGAGTGAATGCAAAGACTTCCTTCTACTATGGGAGCTTCAGTGGCCAAACATGCAACCCACCCATATTGAAGGACACACACTAGACATAATTACATACAAATTCTCACATGAACTAAATCTCACACTAAAAAAAAACCCCAAAATGGACAGCCATTCCATGGTCCGATCACTACAAAGTGAACCTCTCCCTTCACTGGCGAACAAAATATTCACAACACAAACAAGAGCAATCAACCTATACCATGAGAGGCAAAATAGACCCATTAATTTTTTGGCAACCATTCTATGAAAATGAATGGATAACACCAACAGAGTCACCCCAATTTCTCCATGATTGGGACAACAGATGCAAAATCATATTAGACAACATAGCACCACTCCAAACCAGAACCTCACATAGAAAAAACTCAATACCATGGTTTAATGAAGAACTGAAAGAACTAAAAACATAAGTCAGAAGACTAGAACGAGCATGGAATAAGAAAAAAGACGACTCTGCTCTCAACGAATGGAATCAACTATAAAGAAAATACAAATACACCATCAGACATACTAAAAGATCATATTATAAAACTAAAATCGGACCAGGCTACAAGGATACACATAAACTCTTCCAACTCATAAATAATCTACTAAACACCACGCCGGTTACTTCTAACAACATAGATACCCCATCAGCAAACAACCTTGCAAACTACTTCAAAGAGAAAATTATAAAGCTACGAACTATGATACCCAGCAACACAATTGACTATGTAAACCACCTTGAATGTCTAGACCCAATACATGGGGAATATCCAGCAGACCGATCATGGATCAACTTTGACTCACTATCGATCGAAAACATCTTCAGCATCTTTTAGTTTTAAGATTCCACTTACGGCTTTTCTCCTTTCCCAGAGGTACCTGAAGAAAACCTTCTCATCTTGCTTTCCATTTTTTGTTTCTTTTAGCTTTACCTGATATTCTTTTCTACGAAAGTTCCTTCTTTGTGATCACTGGCCTTTTTAGGTCTTATTTTGTGCAGCCATCTCCTTGAAAACCAAAATGACTTTCTTCTTAACATAAAGATCCATCGTCCTTTTTATAGCTCATATCTGTTGGCCCACTGCTTGTAGTAATAGCACAAAGTTTATCGACAGTGACTTAAAAATATTGAAATGCGCTACAAGTGGGTGAACTTTGAATAGGAAAGCAATTATATTTTTAGTAAACTTTTATGCATTTAATTTTTATTTAGATTTCTTACTTTCCCCAATGCAAGCAAAGTTATTTAGGTGAGCTACAAATTCAAGCTTAACTTCACAAAATATATTAGTAAACAAATAGTTGGTGATACTTTTGGTATTTAGGGAATTTTAGGTTTTCACATGTAAGAAGACAAACTATGACCCTTCTTTGAAGGGGAAGCAGTGAATTCCTAAATGGATATACAAGGATTTTCTGTGTATTGTAAAATTTAAACTTTATTGGAATGTTTGTTTTTCATTTTTTACCTTTCCTTTTCTCAATTTTAAAGGTATTTGATTTACGTCAGTGTCATCGCCAAATGCAACAACAGGCTGCAACTGCACAAGTAGCAGCCGCTGCCCAAGCTGCAGCAGTGGCGGGAAACATGCCTGGACCAGGGTCAGTGGGTGGAATTGCCCCAGCTATAAGTAAGTATAGCTCATCTGTTGTAAGTCATTTTGGATGACCTGTATAACTAGATGGCCACCTGGGGGAATTTTAAATAGAATATTCCCTTCTCCTACAGTTATTGGGCAGCCTGCATGAATGAAAAGGAGAAAGCAGTTCAAAAAGAGCGCTTGCCTGTTTCCATCTCTTCCAAACCATTCCCTCTTATTTTGTGGATTCTCCCTTATATACTGCTGGTATTAAGCCTCCTCACCCCACTCTCCAAACAGTTGTTGTCTTCTGACATCACATGGTTCTCAATGTGTTTGAGCCACACTGTGCCCAAATTGCCATGCTGTTTTTTGTGAAATGTGAGACTACGAACAGTATGGCTCAAATTCATTGAGAGTTGCACATGCTAGAAGGCACTGGCTATTTAAGGACAGGCTGATGGAGACTGATATAGAGTGGCGGTAGAGGCAGACTGGAAATGTAATCTGGGAAAGTAGGGGGAGAGTATTTTGGTGTCAAGAGCTGGGGGAGTGGGGAGAGGAATGACCTGTAGGGAGGTATTAGGAGAATAGGGAACAAGCGGGGAGAGGGATGAACTGTATGGAGGTATTAATAGGGAACAATCAGAAGGTGGAGAAAAAGTAGGAATGAGTTGGAGAGGGGAAAGAAGGAACATTGTAGTATGTAGAGGATAGATGAGAAAGAGGACGGAATTATTTGGTGGGCATGAGATAAGTGAGGAGATAGAGTAGTGCAGTAGATTCTAGGCCTGTTTAGATTGTTAAAAACTGTTTTGAGCTTTTTGTAAAAGCTACTCCCAGAATTCTGTGCAACTGCAGAGTACAGAATTTGCACAGAATTCCCTAGTTGTGCAGAATTTAACATGAGACTCTGAGGAGAGCTGGCTAGCTGACTGGTTTCCCTTGCTGTCCCTCCGAGCCTGTGGTTCTGGCTGGTTGGTTCCCCTGCCGCCCCTCCAAGCCCACGGTGCTGGCTGGCTGGTTCCTCTTACGCCCCCAAGTCTTGGTGGGCCCTCCCCGTGGCTACCTGAGCATGCCCTGGTGGTCTAGTGGCGTCTTTGGGGGCAGGAAAGAACCCCACTCTTTTCTGCCTGTTGTTGATGCTTCTTCAAAATGACTGTCGGTACTTCAAGCAGAAAGTTAATTATGTTTCTCCTCAGCCTTTCAGAGGTAGACTTGCTTTTGTATTTTGGATCATTGTCTTGCTGCATAACCCAATTACACTTCAGCTTGAGGTCATAAACAGATGGCTGGACATTCTCCCTTAAGAATTGTCTGGTACACCCCAGAATTCATAGTTCCTTCAATAATGACATGTTTTCCAGGTCCTGAAGCAGTAAAGCATCCTCACACTATCACAGTAACACTCATGTTTTTTGTTGTGACGTTCTTATTGTGGAATACTGTATTTGCTTTACACCAGACATAATGGGATCTGCATTGTCCAAACCATTCCACTTTTGACTTGTCTGCCTATAGAACATTATTTCAAAAAGCTTTGGAATTCCAGGTGTGCGTTTGCAAATATGAGATGAGCATTGATATTATTCTTGGATAGCGGTGATTTCTGCTTTGCTATACTCCCATGAATCCCATTTTTGCTGTCTCTTTATTATTGTGGAGTCATGAACAGTGACCTTAGCTGAGGCTAGAGAGGCCTGTAGTTCTTTGGATGTTCTCCTGGGATGTTCTGTGACTTCCTTGATATGCTGCTGCACCCTTGGAGTAACTTTGACAAGCCAGCCACTCCTGGAAAGTTCACCATTATTCAGATCTTCTCTATTTGGAGATAATGACTTCCACAATGGTTTGGTGGAATCCCAGAGCTTTAGAAATGGCTTTGTAACCCTTTCCAGGCTGATATTTAGCAAATATGTTTCTAATCTCTTCTGGAATTTCCTTTCTCCGAGGACAAGCAGGCTGCTTGTTCTCACTGATGGGTGACGTCCACGGCAGCCCCTCCAATCGGAATCTTCACTAGCAAAGTCCTTTGCTAGTCCTCGCGCGCACCGCGCATGCGCGGCCGTCTTCCCGCCCGAAACCGGCTCGAGCCGGCCAGTCTTCTTTTGTCCGCACTCGGTACGGTCGTGTTTTCGCCGTGTCGAGCCCCGGAAAGTCGACCTCGCGCGTCCTTTTTTCGTTGACGTGTGTTTTCTTCGGAAAATCTTTAAAAAATTGTTGGGAAGTGCTCCGGAAGCCCCCCGGGCTTCGTTTGTCCCTTCCCGTATTTTTCAGTCTTTGCCCCGGTAAGTTTTCTTTCGTCGTCGGGGTAGGCCTCTTTCGGCCTCGGTCGAGATTTTCTCCCTAAAACTTTTTGGTGCTAAAATTCGCCATTTCGGATTTTGATTTCGCCGGCGTGATTTTTCCGCCCATGACATCGAAGCCTTCCAGCGGCTTCAAGAAGTGCACCCAGTGCGCCCGGGTAATCTCGCTCACTGATAGGCACTCGTCGTGTCTTCAGTGTCTGGGGGCCGAGCACCGTCCTCAGAACTGTAGTCTGTGTTCCCTGTTACAAAGGCGGACTCAGGTAGCGAGATTGGCCCAGTGGAACATTTTGTTCTCGGGCTCTTCGTCGGCATCGACACCAAGGTCATCGAGTGCATCGACGTCGTCAGCGTCCAGACCTTCATCCTCGGCCGCCAGTGCATCGAGTGCATCGAGGCATCGGCCCTCTGCATCGGCGCCGAGACATCGGATAGTTGCATCGACGTCGGTGGTACCGGGACCTCGTCTGCTGATGTCGTCGGACGGTGGTGCATCGGGTCAGGAGTGCAGGTGAGGGCTGTCCATTCCCCTGCTGGTGGCGGTGAGCCCTCGGGTGGGTCTCCTCCTACCCTGAGGGCTCCTGCGGTACAGCCCCCCCGAGATCGACCTTCCTCAGTCTCGGCCCCGAGGCAGCGACGGCTGGATTCGACGTCCTCCTCGTCGGTGCCGGGGAGCTCCGGTGACATGCTTCGGAAGAAATCGAAGAAGCATCGACACCGGTCTCCTCCCCGCTGTCGGCACCGAGAGCTCTGGGTCGCCGAGGGATTCGGCACCCAGCAGGCATCGGCACCGAGAGGACCGCTCACCCTCTGTTCAGGAGGTGTCGATGCGCTCCGCTCTGGACAGCCCGGAACAGCCTCCACGCCCGGAACAGGTTCTGACGTCGACGCCTGCATCGACCTCTCATTCCTTTCTCCTGCAGCCACTCTAAACGAGAGCCTCCGGGCCGTTCTCCCAGAGATTCTGGGAGAGCTGTTGCGCCCTACCCCTCCGGTACCGGCGGTGCTTGCGCCTCCGGTACCGTCGAGCGTGGCGCCGGCTGGCCCATCGCCCGGGGTGAGGTCCCCGATGTCGGTACCGCGTGCGGTGCCGACTGCGGCCACCTCCCAGGAAGGCTCCCCGACTACGTCGGCGGAGGGAGCTTCGCCGATGCGGGCGAGGAAGTCTACCTCTCGACGCCCCCATCGTGGACGTGGCTCCACAGAGGCGAGCCGGGCGAGGTTGCAGACACAGGTTCGTGAACTTGTCTGACACCGAAGGTGAGGCCTCGTGGGAAGAAGAGGAAGACCCCAGATATTTCTCTGACGAGGAGTCTGAGGGTCTTCCTTCTGATCCCACTCCCTCCCCTGAAAGACAGCTTTCTCCTCCTGAGAGTCTGTCTTTTGCTTCCTTTGTCCGGGAGATGTCTACGGCCATCCCCTTCCCGGTGGTTGTGGAGGACGAGCCCAGGGCTGAAATGTTTGAGCTCCTGGACTATCCTTCTCCACCTAAGGAAGCGTCCACTGTTCCCTTGCACCATGTCCTGAAAAAGACATTGCTTGCGAACTGGACCAAGCCATTAAGTAATCCCCACATTCCCAAGAAGATCGAGTCCCAGTACCGGATCCATGGGGACCCAGAGCTGATGCGCACCCAGTTGCCTCACGACTCTGGAGTTGTGGATCTGGCCCTAAAGAAGGCTAAGAGTTCTAGGGAGCATGCTTCGGCGCCCCCGGGCAAAGACTCTAGAACCTTAGACTCCTTTGGGAGGAAGGCCTACCATTCCTCTATGCTCGTGGCCAAAATCCAGTCTTACCAGCTCTACACGAGCATACACATGCGGAACAATGTGCGGCAGTTGGCGGGCTTGGTTGATGCGCTCCCCCCTGAGCAAGCCAAGCCTTTTCAGGAGGTGGTCAGGCAGCTGAAGGCGTGCAGAAAATTCCTGGCCAGAGGGGTGTATGACACCTTTGATGTTGCGTCCAGGGCCGCTGCTCAAGGTGTGGTGATGCGCAGGCTCTCATGGCTGCGTGCCTCCGACCTGGAGAATAGACTCCAGCAGCGGATTGCGGACTCGCCTTGCCGTGCGGATAACATTTTTGGAGAGAAGGTCGAGCAGGTGGTAGAGCATCTCCACCAGCGGGACACCGCATTCGACAAGTTCTCCCGCCGGCAGCCTTCAGCCTCTACCTCTACAGGTAGAAGATTTTTTGGGGGAAGGAGGACTGTTCCCTACTTTTCTGGCAAGCGTAGGTACAATCCCCCTTCTCGACAGCCTGCGGCCAAGGCTAAGCCCCAGCGCGCTCGCTCTCGTCAGCAGCGTGCGCCTCAGCAAGGCCCCGTGGCTCCCCAGCAAAAGCAAGGGGCGAGCTTTTGACTGGCTCCAGCAGAGCATAGCCGACATCCAAGTGTCCGTGCCGGGCGACCTGCCGGTCGGGGGGAGGTTGAAAGCTTTTCACCAAAGGTGGCCTCTCATAACCTCCGATCAGTGGGTTCTGCAAATAGTCCGGCAAGGATACACCCTCAATTTGGCCTCAAAACCTCCAAATTGTCCACCGGGAGCTCAGTCTTACAGCTTCCAGCACAAGCAGGTACTTGCAGAGGAACTCTCCGCCCTTCTCAGCGCCAATGCGGTCGAGCCCGTGCCATCCGGGCAAGAAGGGCTGGGATTCTATTGCAGGTACTTCCTTGTAGAAAAGAAAACAGGGGGGATGCGTCCCATCCTAGACCTAAGGGCCCTGAACAAATATCTCGTAAAAGAAAAGTTCAGGATGCTTTCCCTGGGCACCCTACTTCCCATGATTCAGGAAAACGATTGGCTATGCTCTCTGGACTTGAAGGATGCCTACACACACATCCCGATACTGCCAGCTCACAGACAGTATCTGCGATTTCAGCTGGGCACACGTCACTTCCAGTACTGTGTGCTACCCTTTGGGCTCGCCTCTGCGCCCAGGGTGTTCACAAAGTGCTTGGCTGTAGTAGCAGCAGCACTTCGCAGGCTGGGGGTGCACGTCTTCCCATATCTTGACGATTGGCTGGTGAAGAACACGTCTGAGGCAGGAGCCCTGCAGTCCATGCAGATGACTATTCGCCTCCTGGAGCTACTGGGGTTTGTGATAAATTACCCAAAGTCCCATCTTCTCCCAGCACAGAGACTCGAATTCATAGGAGCTCTGCTGGATTCTCGGACGGCTCGCGCCTATTTCCCAGAGACGAGAGCCAACAACTTGTTGTCCCTCGTCTCGCGGGTGCGAACGTCCCAGCAGATCACAGCTCGGCAGATGTTGAGATTGCTGGGCCACATGGCCTCCACAGTTCATGTGACTCCCATGGCCCGCCTTCACATGAGATCTGCTCAATGGACCCTAGCTTCTCAGTGGTTTCAGGCTGCTGGGGATCTAGAAGACGTGATCCACCTGTCCACGAGTTTTCTCGAATCCCTGTATTGGTGGACGATTTGGTCCAATTTGACTCTGGGACGTCCTTTCCAAATTCCTCAGCCACAAAAAGTGCTGACCACGGATGCGTCTCTCCTGGGATGGGGAGCTCATGTCGATGGGCTTCACACCCAAGGAAGCTGGTCCCTCCAGGAACAATCAGCCTGCTGTCCTCGGAGAATACCTTCTACAGGTATGTAGCATTCGCTTTGAGCATGGCACAGCTTTCTTGTGGAAACGTTGTGGTGACCACTTTTGTTGTAATGCTTAATATATACTGAGGTTTAGATTCAACAGGGCTGGCTGAAATCAAGCCCTGCTGTGTTCAATTGTGTGAATCTAATTATCAATTAAATTTGGTCAGTTGGTCGCTTGAGTAACTAAGGGAGCAGTTACTTTTTCACATGGGTGATACGGGTATTGGATAAGTTTGTTCTTTAAATAAATGAAGTAATAATTTATAAAACTGTTATCTGTTTACCCAGGTTCCATTTGTCTAATATTACATTTTGTTTACCATTCAGGTCTTTGTGATATTCATTCTTCAGACATTGTAAAGTTGATGTCAGGGCCAAAGGGGGCAGTAATTTTGGCTGGGCCATCTTAGAAGGAGCCTTGTCTCCCCCCATCTTGAAAGATAAACTTTGGTACATACTACTAGTCTGGGCTGGTCTAGCAGGATTACAAGGAAGGTGAAATTCAATCTTACCTGATTGTATGTAGGAAAGGAAACTAAGAACATAGACATGCTGTCTTCTATAAGGGAAGCTTCACAATCAGAGTATGTTTGTGTGGTAAATAAAATGTAGAAGATATACACAGAGCTTCTGAATCACAGGTTGCAGTTGACTTCGAGTACAGGATCAGTAGATTGTTGTAAAGCAGGGGAGGGGGTAGGCTTGGCAGGATTGAGAAGATAGATGAGAAGCACCTTGGTAACCTAGAATGCACATTTACATGTCTGTACCCACAAATGTTATCCCAGCTCTTTTTCTTTTAGGTCTGTCAGCAGCCGCTGGCATTGGTGTGGATGATCTTCGCAGGCTGTGTATACTCCGGATGAGTTTTGTAAAAGGCTGGGGACCTGATTATCCACGGCAGAGCATCAAGGAAACCCCCTGCTGGATTGAAATTCATTTACACCGAGCTTTGCAGCTTCTTGATGAAGTACTGCATACCATGCCTATCGCAGACCCACAACCTCTGGACTGAGATGCATTCCCTCTTTTTGCCCAATACGTAGTCAGGACAGTAAATTGTAAAATTCTCTTTGTAACCTGAACATATATTTTACTTTTGTTTCATGTAATGCTCTGAAATCAGGTGCAAAATGGTTTGCTGTCTTTTTTTTAATTGGGAGAATCTGTGAATTTGGATAAAGACAGTTTTTGTTTGAAGTTTTTTCCTTCAAACTATCGTTAAACTCTACCTTTTTTTTTTGTGCTGTAACATAAAAGGCCCTGCACAGAATTTGAAACACAAAGTTTACTTTGAAATATTTCTTATAATAATCTTTATACATCTAGAACCCCAATCCCTTAACTTTGTGTGGCTGAGACCAGGATTTCTGAAGGTTTGTTTACATTTTTGAAGAAAATGAACATTTAAAAGTGGACATCTGCACTGGGACCTACTGCATTGTAAACATGGATTTATTTTACCTCTGCAGTTATGTTGACCAGGTTTCTCTGGTAAGTAACTAGTAAAAATCAGTCTATTATCTTCAGTTATGGTGCACTTAGATGGATTGATTTTCATGTATTTTTCTTCATGTGATATCATCAGGAGTAAGACATTCTGATTTAGTGCCAAGGTGAAGAGCAGACAGGTGGGATTCCAGTCAGAGCAGATATGCACCTGCAGTCCACTGGTGGTATTTTTATGAGGTGGCATGAAGCAGTGTAAAACACATATAGGAGAGATTTTTAGCACATTGGTAATTTTATAAATCCTTTTTATTTAATTTAATAACAGCATTTGTATCCTGCTTACCGTATTTTTTAGACTATAAGACGCACCGGACCATAAGACGCACCTAGGTTTTAGAGGAGGGAAATAGGAAAAAAAAATTTTTCATTTTTCCCTCCTCTAAAACCTAGGTGCTCCGGTGCGTCTTGTCCGAGTTCGGGATCGCCGTCCCCCCGGCCCTGTCACCATTTCTCCCTACTCACGTCACGCGATCTTCCCTGGTGGTCTAGTGACGTCGGGGCAGGAAAGAGCCCCCTCTTTCCTGCCCAGCGCGCTGCTCTCCGTCCTCCTGTATGCTGCCTGACGGTCTCGGCGAGATTCAAAATGGCCGCCGAGAATTGAAGTCTCGGCGGCCATTTTGAATCTCGCCGAGACCGTCAGGCTGCATACAGGAGGACGGAGAGCAGCGCGCTGGGCAGGAAAGAGGGGGCTCTTTCCTGCCCCGACGTCACTAGACCACCAGGGAAGATCGCGTGACGTGAGTAGGGAGAAGTGGTGACAGGGCCGGGGGGAGGGCGATCCCGAACTCGGGGGGAGGGAGGGAAATTGCTACCTTCGGACTATAAGACGCACCCCCCATTTTCCTCCCAAATTTGGATGGAAAAAAGTGCGTCTTATAGTCCGAAAAATATGGTAACCACCAAGTTCTAAGTGTGTAACAAAGAAAAGTTTCCTCAAAATCATACAACGTATAAAAATGAGTCAAAACTAGAAAGTATAAACATGATTATGAAAACGTACAATAAGTACAGCAATTAAAAGAGGTTACACTGGAATAAGTTTTTACAGCTCATCAAAAACTCATGTGTAATGTTTCTGACTTCAGATGGTAGTGTTCCAGAGCTCTCATAACCTTGCCGAATAGTGTACTCTTTGGTACTGACCAATCGGCAGCAATTAGCTGATGGTAGTGCAAGTAATAATTCCTTTCAAGATCACAGGTGATGTAATGGTCTATAAGTGGTTACTAAATTTATCAATATCTTGGATTTAGACCATGCAAGATCTCAAAAATAAGTCAAAGCTTTAAAATAAATTCTTTATTTATTACATTTGTATCCCGCGCTTTCCCTCACATGGCAGGCTCAATGCGGCTTACATAGTAACAATATAAAGAATTACAAAGTCGAAAGAAGAATATACAATTTGTAATAAACGTAATAATGGGGTTAACGGATAAGTAAATTGAACATAGGAGGAATTGGGTGCAGAAGGAAAAGAGCGTTAGGAGGTAGGCGTAGGAAGATGGAAAGGAATTGATATGTGATAGCAATAAGGCTAATGGGACACATGGTCAATGTATAACAAATCGTCGGTAAGAATCATGTGGGCAGGCTTTAGTTAAGTTGAATCGTTAGGGCAGGCTTTCTTGAAGAGATGACTTCAGTGCTTTTTCTTGCTTGAATAGGTAGCCAGTGTAATTCACGCAAAAACAGTGTTGCATGGTCAAATCTATTTCCTTGTAAAATCAATTTAGCGGCTACATTTTGTAAGACCTGAAGTCTTTGCAACTGTTTAGCTGGCAAGCCTAACAAACATATATTACAATAAATTTCTAAAAAAAAAAACCCAAAACAAACCAAAAAAACCCTTAATCTACCCAATAATTTCAACTTGATCAACTTTTGCACCAGTTTACATAAGTTTCCATGGTTAAGCTGGCATCCAGCCATACACCTAAAAGCTTTATTTCAGATTCAACACTATATCAGCATCATGCTGTCGTACCACATCCATACTCCCAGTCAAATTACTTACACCATCAGAAAAAGAATTCCCTTTTTTTGGATGTACCCATAAAACATTTGTTTTATCAGGGTTAATCTTCAGAAAATGTTGAGACATCCAGGAGAAAATTTCTATAAAAACATCATCTGTCAATTAAAATCTGATAAAATGGGGAACAGCAGCAGCACAATGTCATCTGCATAAGAAAAATATTCTATATTTCTTTGTAACAACAAACCTAATTCACTCGTGTATAGGTTGAAAAGAATGGGGGATAGTGGAGATCCTTGAGGAACACCCTGTCTCGTACACCATGGATCAGAAAATCCATCTAGCCAAAAAACCTACAAGGATCACTTTTTCAAAAAATCTCCGAACCACTTCTACACATTACTTCCCACCCCCACCTCTCCCAGCTTGCATAGTAGTACATCATGGTTCACTAAATCAAATGATGCGTACAAGTATAATTGCATCAAAAAAACCTCTATCCTTTTATCAAAATTACCCCGGAGAAGTAGATACCAGTGCCGAAAGTACTGTCTCCATGCTGAATATGGTCGAAAAGCAAACTGACAAGATCTAACAGATCAAAATGATGCTGCAGTTGTAAAATCACTATAGCTTCCATCACTTTTGTCATTGTAGGAATATTTGCTACTGGGCGGTAATTATTACAATTGAGAGGATTTAGTTTATCCCCATTAAGTGTAATGGTGTAAGGATTATGAATCCCATGTCCTCTGAATACTCACCATTTTGCAAAAGAAAATTCACCATATCTACAAGCCAAAGGTTCAGGTCATCTGGCAAAGATCTTAAAAGATTTGCCGCACAAGGATCTAATGCACAATACCCTTTGCCAAAACATTTCCCTGTACAGCATATGCACTCTATTTCCACCAGTCTAAAAGGTAACCATAGGCGATCCACTGGGATATCGTACAAGACTCCTTCAGCCTCCAAATGATCTACAGTAGGCATAGGTTCTACCTGTGGTATCATATTCAAGATCTTTATTTTAAATTGAAAAAAAAAATCAGCATAATCCTGTGCTGAAAGAGTATTTATAGATTTACCCAATGGGGCTTGTGTTATGCTCTGAACTAACCGGAACAATTCTCTACTAGGGTTAACACTCATATTTAAACATTCAGAGAAAAACTTTCTTTGACAAGTCTTATCCATTGCTTATAATAATGAATACAAGCTTTCCAATTTACAGAATCATCACTTTCTTGAGACTTAACCGAGCTCCTTTCAAGCTGCCTACATTTACATTTCAGCTCTACTAATTCAGGAGAGAACCAACAGTCCCTCCCGTCTCTAATCTTCTTATCCAAAACTTTCCTAATATATTACCTCAAGTCTGAAATTTATAATTTAAGCAATCATAATCCAACGACAATGGAGATAACTGAATACCTACCTCTCACCTCAGGAGAGTGGTATCTGTTCGCCCTCTCATCATGACTACCTTGTTGGATTTTGAAAGCTGATGGGAACTTGCCATCATATAAATATTAAATTCTCTGAGGACAAGCAAGGCTGCTTGTTCTCATATGTGGGTCGACGTCCGCAGCGGCCCAGGAATCTGCAAATAAATTTTGAAAGCAAAACAAAGTCTTTCGGAAAAGTTGCGCAAACTGAGCATGCGCGCCTCTTTAGTTCTTTTTTTCTCCGCGGTGAGGTGTGGTTTGTTTTCCTGATTGCTCCTCTCAGGCCCAGGAAGAACTTTTCTATTTCGAGTTTGGCTGTGCTTTTTTCTTTTTTGATTTGTTAAAAAAAAAAAAAAACTAACTATTTATAGGTTAGTTTCTTGTATTTTCTTTTCCTTTTTTCCCTGTTAAAGTTTCCTTTCTTTTTCGACGCGGCCGAGTTTTTCCCTTTTTGTGCTTTTTCTTTTTTGGCACAATCATGCCATTTGATTTCGCTGAAACCGTTTTTTTCTTCCATGTTATCGAAGACATCCAGCGGCTTCAAACGTTGTATTCAGTGCAACCGGACCATCTTAGGTACAGATACCCACGCCTGGTGTATCCAGTGCCTAGGCCTGACCATAGCCCAGCCGCTTGTAGTCTGTGTCTTTGTATGAAGAAATGGACCCAAGCGTCTCGAAAGGCCCAACGAGAGAAGCTTTTTGGGGCTCAGTCCAGTCCTTCGACGACATCGACAGGAGCATTGACGTCGAGGAGAGAGGTAATGGCTGCTGAGAGACCAACTCGCGCTGGGAGCAGTGAGGCGTTGAGTGGGTCTCCACCTGCCTCGAGGCCTCCTGTTATGCAGGCCCCCCAGGACCGACCTTCGTCGGACCCAGCCCCGAGGAGACGTGAAGATTCCACGTCCTCGGTACCAAGGAGTCTCGATGACGTGCGTCAAGCGAAGGCTAAGAAGTACCGTCATCATTCTCCTTCGATGCATGGTACTGGGAGCTCCGGGGCGTCGAGAGAGTCGGCACCCGAGAAGCGTCGGCACCGAGAGGACCGCTCCCCCTCAGTACAGGAGGTGCTGATGCGTCGGTCTCTTGGCAGCCAGTTACCTGCTCCTGAGCCTCCACGGATTCTGACACCGCCTGTTCCATCGGCCCTCAGCCTTCTCCGATGGCAGCTCTAGACGAGCGTATCCAGGCCTTGTTTCCAGAACTTCTGGAAGGCTTACTGCGACAATCAGCTTTAGTATCGGGGGTGCTTGCGCCTTCTGTGCCATCCGCTGGAGCGGTGTCTGGCCCTTCTCCTGTAGTGAGGTCTCCGACTGCGGCGCTCTACAGTCAATGCGAATGACTATTCATGTGCTGGAACTACTGGGGTTCGTGATCAATTATTCCAAGTCCCATCTCACCCCAGTTCAAAAATTGGAATTAATTGGAGCACTGTTGAACACAAAGGCAGCTCAAGGTTATCTCCCCGAGGCGAAGGCAGACAAACTCCTGTCCCTAGTGTCCATGGTTCGATTGTCTCACCAGATCACAGCTCGGCAGATGTTGAGACTTCTGGGGCACATGGCCTCCATGGTTCATGTGACTCCCATGGCACCTCTACACATGAGATCCGATCAGCTCTATGGACCCTAGCTTCCCAGTGGTATCAAGCTGCGGGAAGTCTAGAGGATGTGATCCAACTGTTCACTGACTTTTGGAATTCCTTGCAGTGGTGGACTATTTGATCCAATTTGACCTTGGGACGTCCATTCCAAATTCCTCAGCCGCAAAAAGTGCTGACGACAGATGCATCCCTCCTGGGGTGGGGAGCTCATGTTGATGGACTTCACACTCAAGGAGCTTGGTCCTTTCAGGAAAAAGGTCTTCAGATCAATCTGCTGGAATTGCGAGCGATCTGGAATGCTCTAAAGGCTTTCAGAGACCGGCTATCCAACCAAATCATCTTAAATCAGATAGACAATCAGGTTGCCATGTATTACACCAACAAGCAGGGGGGGCACTGGAACTCGCCCTCTGTGTCGGGAAGCCGTCTAGATATGGCTTTGGGCACGCCATCACGGCCTGTTTCTCCAAGTCACTTATCTGGCAGGTGTAAACGACAGTCTGGCTGACAGGCTGAGCAGGGTAATGCAACCTCACGAGTGGTCACTGAACATGGGTGTAGTCCGCAAGATCTTCCGAGCATGGGGCACCCCCTCATTGGATCTTTTTGGCACTCAGATCAATCATAAGGTCCCTCAGTTCTGTTCCAGACTTCAGGCCCACGACAGACTAGCGTCCGATGACTTTCTCCTGCATTGGGGAACAGGCCTTTTGTATGGGTATCCTCCCATACTTCTAATAGGGAAGACTTTACTGAAACTCAAACAAGACTGCGGAACCATGATTCTGATAGCTCCCTTTTGGCTGAGTCAGATTTGGTTCCCTCTTCTTCTGGAGTTGTCCTCCGAGGAACCGTGGAGATTGGAATGTTTTCCAACCGTCATCACCCAGAACGAGGGGTTGCTTCTACATCCCAACCTCCAGTCTCTGGCTCTCACAGCCTAGATGTTGAGAGCTTAGAATTCGCCTCCTTGGGTCTTTCAGAGGGTGTCTATCGAGTCTTGCTTGCTTCCAGAAAAGGTTCCACCAAGAGGTGTTACTCTTTCAGTTGGAGGAGGTTTGCAGTCTGGTGTGATAGCAAGGCCCTAGATCCCCTTTCATGTCCTACACGGACCCTGCTTGAATACCTTCTACGCTTGTCAGAGTCTGGTCTCAAGACCAACTCTGTAAGGGTTCACCTTAGTGCTATTAGTGCTTATCACCGCCGTGTAGAAGGTAAGCCTATCTCTGGACAGCCTTTATTTATTTATTTATTTGTTGCATTTGTATCCCACATTTTCCCACCTGTTCGCTTCATGAGAGGTTTGCTTTTGTCAAAGCCCCCAGTTAAACCTCCACCAGTGTCATAGGATCTCAATGTCATACTCACCTAGCTGATGAAAGCTCCTTTTGAGCCACTGAATTCCTGCCATCTGAAGTACTTGACCTGGAAGGTCATTTTCTTGGTGGCTGTTACTTCAGCTCGTAGGGTCAGTGAGCTTCAGGCCTTGGTGGTGCATGCACCTTATATCAAGTTCCATCATTATAGAGTAGTCCTCTGCATGCATCCTAAAATTAGATATAATAGGCATCTCTGAGACCTGGTGGAAGGAGGATAACCAGTGGGACACTGTCATACCGGGGTACAAATTATATCGTAGTGATAGGGTGAATCGGATTGGTGGAGGGGTAGCATTGTATATTAACGAGAGCCTTGAATCAAATAGATTGAAAATTCTGCAGGAAACAAAACACTCCTTGGAATCACTGTGGATTGAAATTCCATGTGCAAAGGGGAAAAGGATAGTGATAGGAGTGTACTACCGTCCGCCTGGCCAGGACGAACAGACGGATGCGGAAATGTTAAAGGAAATCAGGGACGCAAACAAACTGGGCAACACAATAATAATGGGGGATTTCAATTACCCGCATATAGACTGGGTTAATGTAACATCTGTACACGCAAGGGACATAAGATTTCTTGATGAAATCAAGGACAGCTTCATGGAACAGCTAGTTCAGGAGCCGACAAGAGAAGGAAAAATACTAGACTTAGTCCTTAGTGGTGCTCATGATCTAGTGCAGGGGGTAACGATACGAGGGCCGCTTGATAACAGTGATCATAATATGATCGGTTTTGATATTGGCATTGAAGGAAGTGAAACTAGGAAATCAAGTACGCTAGCGTTTAACTATAGAAAAGGTGATTACGACAAAATGAGAAAAATGGTGAAAAAAAGACTGAAAGGAGCAGCTTGCAGAGTAAAAAACTTGCATCAGGCGTGGATGCTGTTTAAAAACACCATCCTGGAGGTTCAGGACAAATATATTCCACGTATTAGAAAAAAGGGAAAAAAAGACTAAACGTCAGCCGGCGTGGCTAAACAGTAAGATAAAGGAAATCATTAGAGCCAAAAAACAATCCTTCAGAAAGTGGAGAAGAGAACCAACTGAAAGTAACAGGATAGATCATAAGGAATGCCAAGCCAAATGCAAAGCGGAGATAAGGAGGGCAAAAAAGGACTTTGAGAAGAAATTAGCGTTGGAAGCAAAAATACATAGTAAAAATTTTTTTAGATACATTAAAAGCAGGAAACTGGCCAAAGAGTCGGTTGGGCCGCTGGACGAAAATGGTGTTAAAGGGGCGATCAAGGAGGACAAAGCCGTAGCGAAGAAATTAAATGAATTCTTTGCTTCGGTCTTCACCGAGGAGGATTTGGGAGGGACACCGGTGCCAGAAAGAATATTTGAAGCGGGGGAGTCGGAGAAACTAAACAAATTCTCTGTAACCTTGGAGGATGTAATGGGTCAGTTCAGCAAGCTGAAGAGTAGTAAATCACCGGGACCTGATGGTATTCATCCCAGAGTATTAATAGAACTAAAAAATGAACTTGCGGAGCTACTGTTAGAAATATGCAATCTGTCCCTAAAATCGAGTGTAGTACCGGAAGACTGGAGGGTAGCCAATGTTACTCCGATTTTTAAGAAGGGTTCCAGAGGAGATCCGGGAAATTATAGACCGGTGAGTCTGACGTCGGTGCCGGGCAAGATGGTGGAGGCTATTATTAAGAATAAAATTGCAGAGCATATACAAAAACATGGACTGATGAGACAAAGTCAGCATGGATTTAGTGAAGGGAAGTCTTGCCTCACCAATCTAATGCATTTTTTTGAGGGGATAAGCAAACATGTGGACAATGGGGAGCCGGTTGATATTGTATATCTGGATTTTCAGAAGGCGTTTGACAAAGTGCCGCACGAAAGACTCCTGAAGAAATTGCAGAGTCATGGAATCGGAGGTAGGGTATTATTATGGATTAAGAACTGGTTGAAAGATAGGAAGCAGAGAGTAGGATTGCGTGGCCAGTATTCTCAGTGGAGGAGGGTAGTTAGTGGGGTCCCGCAGGGGTCTGTGCTGGGTCCGTTGCTTTTTAATGTATTTATAAATGACCTAGAGATGGGAATAACTAGTGAGGTAATTAAATTCGCCGATGACACAAAATTATTCAGGGTCGTCAAGTCGCAGGAGGAATGTGAACGATTACAGGAGGACCTTGCGAGACTGGGAGAATGGGCGTGCAAGTGGCAGATGAAGTTCAATGTTGACAAGTGCAAAGTGATGCATGTGGGTAAGAGGAACCCGAATTATAGCTACGTCTTGCAAGGTTCCGCGTTAGGAGTTACGGATCAAGAAAGGGATCTGGGTGTCGTCGTCGATGATACGCTGAAACCTTCTGCTCAGTGTGCTGCTGCGGCTAGGAAAGCGAATAGAATGTTGGGTGTTATTAGGAAGGGTATGGAGTCCAGGTGTGCGGATGTTATAATGCCGTTGTATCGCTCCATGGTGCGACCGCACCTGGAGTATTGTGTTCAGTACTGGTCTCCGTATCTCAAAAAAGATATAGTAGAATTGGAAAAGGTACAGCGAAGGGCGACGAAAATGATAATGGGGATGGGACGACTTTCCTATGAAGAGAGGCTGAGAAGGCTAGGGCTTTTCAGCTTGGAGAAGAGACGGCTGAGGGGAGATATGATAGAAGTGTATAAAATAATGAGTGGAATGGATCGGGTGGATGTGAAGCGACTGTTCACGCTATCCAAAAATACTAGGACTAGAGGGCATGAGTTGAAGCTACAGTGTGGTAAATTTAAAACGAATCAGAGAAAATTTTTCTTCACCCAACGTGTAATTAGACTCTGGAATTCGTTGCCGGAGAACGTGGTACGGGCGGTTAGCTTGACGGAGTTTAAAAAGGGGTTAGATAGATTCCTAAAGGACAAGTCCATAGACCGCTATTAAATGGACTTGGAAAAATTCCGCATTTTTAGGTATAACTTGTCTGGAATGTTTTTACGTTTGGGGAGCGTGCCAGGTGCCCTTGACCTGGATTGGCCACTGTCGGTGACAGGATGCTGGGCTAGATGGACCTTTGGTCTTTCCCAGTATGGCACTACTTATGTACTTATGTACTTATGTATGCTTAAGGTGGTGTCAGAGTTCCATCTGAACCAGTCAGTTGTCTTGCCAACATTCTTTCCCCATCCTCATACCTGCCCTGGAGAAAGCAGTTTGCATACTCTGGACTGCAAGAGAGCATTGGCCTTTTACGTGGAGCAGACACAGCCCTTCAGACAGTCCGCCCAGTTGTTTGTGTCTTTCGATCCCAACAGGAGGAGAGTCGCCATCAGAAAACGCACAATCTCCAAATGGGTAGCAGATTGCATTTCCTTCACTTATGCCCAAGCTGGGCTGACTCTACAGGGTCATGTCATGGCTCATAATGTTAGAGCCATGGCTGCGTCAGTGGCCCACTTAAAGTCGGCCTCCATTGAAGAGATTTGCAAGGATGCAACGTGGTCATCAGTCCACACATTCACATCTCACTACTGCCTTCAGCAGGATACCTGACGCAACAGTCGGTTTGAGCAGGCAGTGCTGCAGAATTTGTTTGGGGTTTAGAATCCAACTCCACCCCACTAGACCCATTTTTGTTCTGTTCCAGGCTGCACTCTGTTAGTTGATTTTGGTTTCAGGTCAATCTTTGTTTTGTCCTTGCCGTTGCGAGCCCCATTGACCAATGTACATTATTTTGAGTGAGCCTGGTTGCTAGGGATACCCCACATGTGAGAACAAGCAGCCTGCTTGTCCTCGGAGAAAGCGAAGATACTTACTTGTAGCAGGTATTCTCCGAGGACAGCAGGCTGATTGTTCTCACAAACCTGCCCTCCTCCCCGTTGGAGTTGTTTCTTATTTATATGCTTTTTGATTAAACTAAAGAGGCACGCTCACGTGGTGGGCGGGAACTTGTTCGCGCATGCGCGGTTCGCGCTTCCCACGCAACGGAACTTTTGGGAAAGACTTTGTTTTTATTTTGCTTGCCGATTCCTGGGCCGCCGCGGACGTCGACCCACATGTGAGAACAATCAGCCTGCTGTCCTCGGAGAATACCTGCTACAGGTAAGTATCTTCGCTTTCTTGCAATAAATGATCTGACCAGGGAATCACCAAGAGTTACAATCATATGCAAACAGTTGTCCAGTTACATAAAAAGAGGAAGGCATAATATCCAACATGTGGCCAGCCAGGTTGAAAGTTACCTTGTTTGATCACATTCAGACTTACATCAGAAAAAAATTGTCTCGGGGAGCAAACATCTTTCAGTTGGAAGTCAATTCGAAATGAAGGTTAAACTCTCCAAGCTCTAAAAGATTTTTCCTTCAATTTTGCGTGAACAACAAAAGTAAAAAAAAAAAAAATTACTGCTCTGCAATTGGTGACCACAAACCAGGTGATCTATATACCAAAATTATCCCAATACTGTTTAAAGATGACAAACATTTCAGACAAGCAAACAAACACTCCAACCCAGACAACTGGAGTGAATCAACTATCTCCAGTTCTAAAACATTTTTATAAATTATAGCAATATCCCCTTCTCACTTCCCAACCCTAGGTAGAGAACATATCGCATAACCCCCGGGGCATGAAAGATTTTGAATCATAATATATTTTTCTTCAACCATGTTTATGTAAAAAAAAAAAAAAAAAGGCTAATCCCAGACCTTGCTTTTCTATCAAATCCTTAATCAAATCACATTTTTTGCATAATGACTGCATAACAGGAATAAGAGTTAGATCAATATTATGTTTAGAGAATACCCCCATATTTGCTCTCACCAAAACCTGTTGTCGTTTATGATGCAGGTATAGTTTTTGTAATATCCAGGATGACGACCTACTTGTACTTCAATCATTTACTAATCTGCAAGCAATCAATCAAATGATGTGAATTTACACCAGAATCACAGTAATAACTAGTTTTTGAAGGGCGATGGCCCCAATGTACCTGCATAGAAGAAGCATCACCTGCCATATTAATAACTCCAATCTTTTCCTCAGATTTCTCCCCCTTCCCTCTCCCCTCCCCTTCCCCTTTTCATAAAATACCACAAGAATGAAACAAAATAAAACACTATTTTTTCAGATTAAACTATCCAATAGGACATAGTAAAACTCACAAAATATACCAGCACAAAAAAGCCAGCAAAGCTCTCATAAAATCCAAGGGGCTCGCTAAGGGGTGCTCTCCTTCTGCCCATGCCTTAAGCGAGCCACCAGCCTAGTCTTACTGAACAGATAAGAGAGAGGGGGTGATCTCATAGGTAGGTATCAAGGTCTGATCTTGTAGCTCCTCCCAGTCTTAGCTGCGATGATTAGGCAGGCAGTGCTGATGTTATAGCAGGGCAAGGAGAAAAAGTAAAAGCTTGAAACAGGGTGACACAGCCAGGAAATCTCCCCACACTGGGCTCTGCAGCAGTTCTCTACTGTCGGCATCTTACTGAGCATGCTCTTACAAAGTTATGCAGCTGAATACATGTGCTGTGACATGATGGTGCATATTTATTTGCAAGCTCCACACCAGCAACCCTGGGCAGAGCTGGGGCATGGTTTTGATGTGTGCTTGTGTTTTATAAAATAAGCAAATGTGCACATCGAGTCCACACGTAAATTAGCAGATGTAAATTGTGTTTGACAATTTGTATGCTACTGAGGATTATTATATGAGCCTTTTACAACAATATGTTACTGTTAGTGATCCTTGTGTTAATATAAAATAGGTGCCTTTTTGGACATCTCACATAGGTGCCCTGTTGTAAAATTAACCCCTGCATGGCAGTGTTGCATCTTTAGGTGATATTAATTAGAAGATGGGATTTCTTGTATGTTTTTATCCTGTTGATGAAGATGGCTTGCATCTTTCTTGCTCTGGAAAGTGGGTGTGCTAAATGCCAAAATTAGGTGTTAACTCCACCGTGGCTAATTTATGTAAACTCTAAATCGGTCCCTTATATCTCCACACAGGTATTACATTCAATATAGGATCCGGTAGTTAGTATTATTCAAGCAAAAAATCTTCACATTTATTCTGTTATACAAACAGATACAGAAACATCTAAGTTCGCTTAAAAATTATTAACTAATTATTTCTCAGGCGACCTCAGCGACGCCCATTGCCAGAGGATATTCAAATTATGGCAATGTATCTGGCGTCCACTTCTTCATTGGTTCAGCCAATTTTTTATTTTTATAACGATTTTGTTATGTTCTCAATTAAATTACTTATCTTATATAGTTAGACCAGAGGGTTCAGTGCCCGACATACATGTTTCGCCCTCCATCGAGCTGTGTCAAGGGCTATCCTCTACAAAACAAAAACCCAATATATTAATACGTTTTCCTAGCTCAGAGAAAACCTTCCTTCATAAGTTTTCACTAATCCAGATTATTTCACAATATAATTCTCAAAAACTCTTACCTACAGTCTCTCCCAGCGTCAGCTCTACTTAATTATAGCGGGTGTTCCCTTTCTCAAGATGGCGCCGGCGTTCTCATCACTTGTTTAAATATTCAAGTAACCTCTGACATCATAGATCCTCCCCCGGTGTTAGTCATATTGTTCAAAATATAAGTAGCATGCTAGAGAAGACGGAGAGTTTGACGCTTAGACTCTCATTGTAAGACAAAAACATTTGAATTTGAATGCAATAGCATCCTATTGAAATTCAAATTCTTTTACCCTTAAAGGAGAATTTTAAATGGCCTTATCTTACCTATTAGGTTTTTTGGCTCATCTGTGAACTTGTTCTTTAGGCTGAGTGCTTATGATAGGTGTGATTAGTGAAACAATTCAGTTTTGGCAGTGACGTGACTGAGCACAATTTCCAGATGTGTGCGTATTCAGTGGCTGAGGCAGGTATTACATAAGCAAGACATGTTTAGAGGAAAGTTTACTTTTAGGTACTGACACATAAGGATATTTGCTCTGGTGATTTTGCCTTTGAATGAGCCATGGAATATTGATATTGGTAAGAATTGATTCCTTTTAGATGTTTGACGTGCACATCTCATGGTTTTAGATAGCTATTTAGGGCAACTGTGCCCTGCTTATTGATAGAATTGGTGGATGGCAATGGGCAAGCTTGTTAGAAAACATGGGTGAAAATCTGCAGCATCTTAGCAGTTGGTATTTTTAGCAAAAACTTTTAAAGTTGAGGAAGTAGTTCTGAAATGGGTCACGATTGGGAGAATCAATGGAGATGTCCAAATATCAGCGTTAGATTAACTTGATTCTGAAAGTGAAACATTAACTTTTGTAGTATTCAAGAATGGGTGTGTACTTTGATTTGGAGTGATATTGTTTGGTGAAGGAACCTTTTTATTTTCTCATGTAGCAGTGGCATAAGTTTAATTGAAAAGCTAATGTGATGTATATGAGTTGCACCTTGACTCATATTACCTTGCATTAAGGGGGTCATTATGAACAGTGTCCACTAGCTCACATTTACCATAAGGCCCGTTGCATAAAAAATGTGCGTTAATAGCATTAATGCTTGCTATGTTAGTAAATGACCTACTATGAGTGTCAGTTTATTAAGGAATACTGTTTCTGTCAGGTATTATATTCTAGCAATGAATTAACCACAATAACAGCTTTACAAGATGTTTTTACAGCTGATTTGTTAGTATTGTAAGCTCTCTGAAGTATTCCCTATTGGAAAAAGTTGAACTGCTCAGCTAACAATTTTACTAACAATTGTGACAAACATGGTTTAAGAACCGTTGATATGCCCATGTGTGAGGATCAATGTGAATTCCCTGGAAATATTTTTGGACAAGAAGAAAAGTATGATTGCTTGTTTGGAATTACTGCTAATAGAGTAATTCCAAACAAGCAATAGTTAAGAATGTAATATGTGGCTTAATTTGCTAGTGTTCTGTTTATGGGCTTGTTTCTATTAAGGATTGTTTGATAATATCACAAACGCTTGAGTGGATGCAGTTTCGGTTGACCAACATCAGAAAATTATTATATGCTTATGATTCTCAAAATTTTAGGACCCATATATGGTAATTGATGAATAATATGGTGCCATGCAATGTTAATCGCATGTGTTTCCAATTTGTTAACACAAATACACTTCTGTTTCTGCAGCATTCTGATTGGTTGATAGAAGCTGGTTATGTTAATCCATGCAACACCAACATTGCAATTTAGTGGCTCCAGCATCAGCAGCTTCACTCTGAGTAAAGCTCACCAGTTTCACTCGCAGCAAGAAGGCAAGCATGCGTTTTATACCTGTTGGTTGTCTTAAACTCCTCGCCATCAGCATCTTTCTAATGGCGATGACCTTGTATAATGAATTTAAAGTAGAATTGCAGATGTATTTACTATGCTACAAATACAACGTGTAAGCTTTTTAACTAAGTGATTGTATAAATAAAATACTGGATATACCCTACCTATATAATTGTAGTATGTATTTAAATATTTTTTATACTGTAGGACTTTGATGCCTGCATTCTTTATCTTGTGGGAAAAAAAATAGGTAAAATAGTTGAAAAAAAATGCTTTATTTGCAGTAATATCTCAAAGTTCCTGCCAGGTTGGATTTTGCTTTTGGAACACTAACTCATTTACCCGACCCTGTTCTTAGTAAGTGGTGAGCTGAATTCTCCAGTGGCTCAGTTTTAGGTTACAGAATGTTTAATTGGACTTGCCAGTTGGTGGCAGTTGTCTGTCTATATATATATATATATATATATATATATATATATATATATATATATATATATTACTACTATTTAGCATTTCTATAGCGCTACAAGGCGTACGCAGCGCTGCACAAACATAGAAGAAAGACAGTCCCTGCTCAAAGAGCTTACAATCTAATAGACAAAAAAAAAGTAATCAAATCAATTAATGTATACAGGAAGGAGGAGAGGAGGGTAGGTGGAGGCAAGTGGTTACGAGTCAAAAGCAATGTTAAAGAGGTGGGCTTTCAGTCTAGATTTAAAGGTGGCCAAGGATGGGGCAAGACATAGGGGCTCAGGAAGTTTATTCCAGGTGTAGGGTGCAGCGAGACAGAAGGCGCGAAGTCTGGAGTTGGCAGTAGTGGAGAAGGGAACAGATAAGAAGGATTTATCCATGGAGCAGAGTGCACGGGAAGGGGTGTAGGGAAGGACGAGTGTGGAGAGATACTGGGGAGCAGCAAAGTGAGTACATTTATAGGTTAGTAGAAGAAGTTTGAACAGGATGCGAAAACGGATAGGGAGCCAGTGAAGCGACTTGAGGAGAGGGGTAGTATGAGTAAAGCGACCCTGGCGGAAGACGAGACGGGCAGCAGAGTTTTGAACCGATTGGAGAGGGGAGAGGTGACTAAGTGGGAAGCCAGCAAGAAGCAGATTGCAGTAGTCTAAACGAGAGGTGACAAGGGTGTGGATGAGGGTTTTGGTAGAGTGCTCGGAAAGAAAGGGGCGGATTTTACAGGTGTTGTAAAGAAAGAAACGACAGGTCTTGGCAATCTGCTGGATATGAGCAGAGAAGGAGAGAGAAGAGTCAAAGATGACCCCAGGGTTTTGAGCTGAGGAGACAGGGAGAATGAGAGAGCCATCAACAGAAATAGAAAACGGGGGGAGTGGGGAGGTGGGTTTGGGGGGAAAAATGAGAAGCTCGGTTTTGGTCATGTTTAATTTCAGGTGGCGTTGAGACATCCAGACAGCAATGTCAGACAAGCACGCTGAAACTTTGGTTTGGATGCAAGGTGAGATATCAGGGGTAGAAAGGTAGATTTGGGGGGAGTCAGCATAGAGATGGTAGGAAAAGCCATGGGATGAGATTAATGAACCAAGGGAAGAAGTGTAGATAGAAAAGAGGAGGGGACCAAGAACAGAACCCTGAGGTACGCCGACAGGCAGAGGGATAGAAGTAGAAGAGGATCCACCAGAGTGAACACTGAAGGTGCGGAGGGAGAGGTAGGAAGAGAACCAAGAAAGGACAGAGCCCTGGAATCCAAGTGAGGACAGGGTATCGAGGAGTATGTTTCCTCACTTTTATGGGGCTGCACAACATGCATAGGTACTGCATGAGGAGTCTGTGCCCCCATCTGAGATCAGTGGCGGCTCATTCAACACCTCTGTACATTGCAGCAGCCAAGTGGGGAAAAGGGGGAAGCAGGGTAATGGGAGGAGGAGACGCTATAGTCATAAGAGGGGAGAAAAATGTTAAATACCATCACAGTCACTATAAATAAATGTGCACTGATTCTCTGAAAATGCCTGTGGATGAGGCCATGTCTTGCTTCCAGGCTCAGCTGGTGGGGATGTGCTGGCTCCTCTGCTGCAGGTTCTGTATGCTCTGTTCCACTGTGTCACCTTCACAAAGGGGTTGACTGTGGCTTTGGCGCATACAGCATACCATGAAGATGTCAAATACCTTACAGGGACAATTGACTATTTCCCCCCATTATCTGTCCAGGCTGCGAA
The DNA here is from genome assembly GCF_901765095.1 of Microcaecilia unicolor. NCBI lineage: Eukaryota > Metazoa > Chordata > Amphibia > Gymnophiona > Siphonopidae > Microcaecilia > Microcaecilia unicolor. The sequence goes on from NC_044032.1 coordinate 52,835,918, forward strand.
GTTATGTTTTGAGGAAGCTAAATTTCCTTTCTATTATTGCCTGGTTTGTTTTGTTTTTGTTACATTTGTACCCCGCGCTTTCCCACTCATGGCAGGCTCAATGCGGCTTACATGGGGCAATGGAGGGTTAAGTGACTTGCCCAGAGTCACAAGGAGCTGCCTGTGCCTGAAGTGGGAATTGAACTCAAAAATCCACCACCCTAACCACTAGGCCACTCCTCCATTCCAGTTTGGCAGTGAACCCTGTTGTACTGCTTCTCTGACTCCATCTTGGAAATCACTATAGGTGACATGAGCCACCTCCTTTATGGGTAACCTCTATCCCCTGAGCGGAAGTGGAAAAAAAAGAAGGCTATCATGCATGGAAAGACATGTTGGGAGGTGTGGTTAGAAACTGCACTAGTAGATCAGAAAATGTGGTGGTAGCTGGGAGGGTCAGCGTGAAAATGTAGCATGTGAGTTTCGTAGTGCAGGACTCACCTAACAACTATCCCCTGGTCAAACCTGTCATGGATGCCAGAATGGGTCAGAATGTATGCATCATGACAGGAAAATAAGGTGATACATTTTTTTATTGAACTAGCAATACATTTTTTTGACAAGCTTTCAAAGGCAGAATCTTCCCCTTGTCAAAAACCTTTCAATTTTAGTCCAATAAAAAAGGCCATCACCTTGTTTTCCTCTTTTTTTTTTGTTTTATTTCTATTTATTATCTTTAAAGTGGGCTAACAAGGCAACCACACTACTTTATCATCTTATCCTAGCTCTAATGTTATAAAAGTTCCCTTCTCGTGTGCAATCTCTACCAGATTACCTGTTTGCTAGGTGGTGGTAACCAGCTCCTCAGAATCCTCATTGCCCAGTGGTGTGATGGTAGCAAACGTTCCTCAGAAATGTTCAAAAGTAAATCGGTGGACATGGATTCAAGCAACAATTGCACTTACTAAATTTCTTCATAAGAGTGTTAACTTCTTTACTTGTGACAGACAAAAGAGTTGTAATTATAATCCATGCTGTCAGAGTTATTAGCATGTGAATGAAACAAAGCACAGCTAACTAACTGAATGATAGCAAAATCCAGAACAATAACATCCCCACTATTAACAATGGTTGCCTCATATCCCTAATTTTTGAAGTAAGGTAATTAGCAAACTGATGGCAGTCTGGCATTACCTTCAATACATCATTCTATTAGCAATCAATAGTGAAAGGTTTCACATGCACTATTAGAGCTTTTAATGATCCTATTTGAATAATGATCTTGGTTTTTCTTTTCTCAATGAATATTTTATTTTCAAATTAGAACAACAACTTACATAATAAGAAAAGGGGAGGTAAACATTTCAGGAAGCAAAGAAGGGAATAACAGATGGCCAACACATAGTAACATAATAAATGACGGCAGAAAAAGACCTGCACGGTCCATCCAGTCTGCCCAACAAGATAACTCATATGTGCTACGTTTTGTGTATGCCCTACTTTGATTTGTACCTGTGTTCCTCAGGGCATAGACTGTATAAGTCTGCCCAGCACTATCCATGCCTCCCAACCACCAGCCCTACCTCCCACCACCGGCTCTGGCACAGACCGTATAAGTCTGCCCAGCACTATCCCTGCCTCCCACCACCGGCTCTGGCACAGACCTTATAAGTCTACCCAGCACTATCCCCGCCTCCCAATCACCAGTCCCGCTTCCCACTACTGGCTCTGGCACAGACCGTATAAGTCTGCCCAGCACTATCCCCGCCTCCCAATCTTGACTAAGCTCCTGAGGATCCATTTCTTCTGCACAGGATTCCTTTATGCTTATCCCACGCATGTTTGAATTCCGTTACCCTTTTCATCTGCATATATCAAAACTCCATACAGACAAGACCCCTTCCTCTCCACAACACAGAACCCTTCTTATAACATCTGCTATCCCTACCCCCATTAACAAGAAAAACTCCCCCTCTCCCCAGCTCTCCCAGAGTGCCCAGTGGATTCTTCAAGACAATTCCCACTGTAGCTCCTTGTGACCTTGAGCAAGTCACTTAACTCTCCATTGCCCCAGGTACAAAAAAGAACTTAGACTGTGAGCTCTGTAGGGGCAGAAAAAGTACCTGCATATAATGTGTACAACACTGCATATGTCAGTAGAAAGCAAGGAGGCACTTCACAGCAGCAAACCCCCAGTGTAACAGCTTGCCCTCCCACCAGATAGCATGGTCATTGTGCAATCCTAACAGAGTCCTGAGGAGAACAAGTCAATGAGCTCTTTAGAGCTGCAGAAAGGGCTTGGACCACACCTAATCAAAAGGAGACTATCAAGTGGCACTCCTACCAAATGTGCAGAAAAGTGCCCATCTCAATCCCACATCTCCAACATACATCAGACACAGAAGGAAACATATGCTTTAGGCGATCAGGCGTATAGTACCATCTGGTAAGTACTTTATAAACATTCTCTTGCACTAGCACACAAACAGAGGCCTTCAGCACACATGGTCTCCCATTCTAGATTTTCCAGACACTCCATCTTACGGGGGGTCTTCTCGTAACCCAACCTGCCCCAACATGAAATGCTGAAGTTGTAAATAAGGAAAAAAAGTCCCCTTTAGGTAAATTATGTTGGGATTGCAAATTTTTAAAAGGTAAAATATGTCACCTAACCATAACATCCCAAAATCTAATCAGGCCTAACTGTTCCCACAGCTCAAAAGCTCTGGCCCCCTCCCGGCACCAAACCCTGGCTCCCACCACATTGCGGCTAGGGAGGATGCCTGATCCACTTGACCCCAGCATCTACGCGCCTCTCTCCAAATCTCAAGTAGATGTCATACGAAGGGGTTGAGAACTCTGGAAAGGAGTTCTCATGCCTCCTTGGAAGTCCACAAAAGAGACCCCAATGGGCATGAGGGGAAAGTATGATTGTTCCAACACTACTGATGGTTTAGACTTCCAATCAAGCACCAGCTGGAGCTGAGCTGCCATATAATACCAATCGACACTGGGAACCTCCCTGCTGCAGATTCCCCCAGAGAACTTGCTGAGCCAGGCATGGCCACCTCCCCTCCCAAATAAACTGAGAAATGAGGGTTTGCATGTGGCAAAGAAGTTTATGTGGAATCATAATGTGTAGCGCCTGAAATAGTATATTCATCTTTACCACTGCAATACATTCCCACCAAGACAACCATAACCCTTTCCATTGACCCAAATATGTATGGATGAGAGATAAAAGCTTATCATAATTAAGAGCATATAACCTTTCTAGGTCCTAAGGCATATGAATACCAAGATATTGAATGCTATGAGAGGCCCAATGAAAAGAAAAAATGTGACACAACCTGTACTCATCCTCCTTTGAACTAGAGATACCTAACAACTCACTTTTATCCATATTAACCTTTAGGCCCATGACCTGCTTAAAGTCACAAAACATCTCCAGGACAATAGGCAGAGTCAGGCCCAGTTCCCTAATATAGAAGAGGACATAATCTGATAAAAGAGCAATTTGATGGTCCACCCCACCCACCCGAACCTCCCGTATTTCTGGATGAGATTGAACTTGCACCGCCAAGGGTTCTATATAGAGGGCAAAAAGAAGAGGCAATAGGAGGCAGCCCTTTCTTGTTCCCCAACTCATGAAGAAAAAGCGGTGTGTGAGCAATTGATTTGGAGGCAGGCTACCCGGGCCACATATAATGCCACAATCCACGCACAGAAAGATGCTCCTAAGCCCATCCTATCGCCCCTCTCAAAAAATAACCAACGAAGTCTATCAAATGCCTTTTCTACATTCACGGCTGAAAAGACTACACTCGACAGGGTCCTCTGTGCCTTCCAGATCAAATGGAGAGTTCTTCATATATTATCCCCCACCTGTTGTCTGGGTATAAACGCTGACTGATTGATGTGAACCAACTGCAGTAACACCTGTGCCAGTCTATTGGCCAATACTTTAGCCAATATCTTGGCATTCATATTTAAGAGAGATATGGGCCTAAAAGCCCAGCACGTGGTGGGATCCTTACCCGATTTTGGGAACACTGTGACCCCTACCTCCGCCATAGATGGTGGTGACAAATGACCAACCAGTACCCCGTTACTCACTCCTACAAATAATTCCCCTAATTCCTCTTTGACGATCATATAAAATCTCTCATTGAGTGCTGGGACCTTCCCATTCTGAAGTCTGTGCACAACCCTTAGCACCTCCCCGATGCTAATTAGTGCACCTAATTGTACCTGGTCAGCATCTGTAAGCCGGGGGGAGAGGAGCCAAATCCAAGTAGCTCTTTATAGCTGAGGGGGATCCCCATCAGCTGCCTGATAGAGCTCCTAATAGTATTGCAGAAAACATTTTTGAATGGCAGAGCTGGTGTACTGCCAATGTCCCGCACGGTCTCTGATCTTTTGAGTAGTACAGCACACTCTCCTAGCTTTAAGATAATGAACCAACATCGAGCTGGATTTATTAGCAAAGCTTGGTACAGAGAAAATCGACTTCTTGCATCTGAAGCTGGGAAAGCTCCCTCTGAGCTGCCTGAAGTTCTTGCAAACGTGAAGCAAAGGAGACTTCTTATGTTGATGCTCCAGCTCAAGCAGACGATTCCGCAACCTAAGGGATAACTCCCCTTGCGCCCTCTTCCTACGGGCTCCCCATTGGATAAATAACCCCGGATCACCAGTTTAAAGGCCTCGCAAAGTATGCCATCACTAACCTCCCCATTATCATTGATCAGGCTATAATCCTGAATAGCCGCTCTTACTGCCCAACATACCTGATCATCCCCCAATGAAGATCTGTTGAGTCTCCTAAAACCCCTACCCCTGGGACTGCCCACACCTCTGAGCTCAATCCATACTGGGGCATGGTCAGAAATCTGTATATGCCCGCCTCGCCTACCATGCCCCACATGTTACGGTGGGCCCAAAGCCCATCTATACATGAATAGAAAGTGTAGTTGCATTGTGTGCCATGTAGTAAGCACCAATAATCTACCACCTCAAGTGCCTTCAAAAAATGAAGTAAAGCTTTACGATTGGGTCCACTTTAGTGTCCTCCCCCTGTGGAATGATCCAGCTGGGCATCTAGCAGCACCTCCTACTATCACCGCCCCCCCTGACAAAAATTCCTGTATCTCCCCCAAGAGTGTCTGGAAAAATTCCGGCTGACCAATGTTTGGGGCATACAAATTAATGTCAGCTCCTTGCTTTGTAGCAATGCCCTTAAAGCCAAACATTTACAACTCAAGTCCTTAAACACCTGTTGTGTATTGGAGCCAAAGTCCTGCCAGCACAATATAGCCACCCCCCCTAAATGTTTAACCCCCTACCCTGGTGGACCTCTACCTCTTCAAATGGGCAACTGTTCAAAACATGGGCATCCCATGTGCGAAGATGCGTTTCCTGCAAATATACAATATCCAACTTCAGTCTATCCAGTTCTTTAAACACCACACTGCACTTCTCCGGGTTATTAAGTCCATTAACATTCCAAGTCCCAATGATCACATGACCCTCACCGCTCTCCAATCTCCCCAAATCCTCTGGCTCCCTCTTACCACTCATTTCTTAACCCCACACCCACCCGTCCCACCCGACTCCATCCTTCTCCCTCACCCCATCACCTCCTCAAGAAGTAGCTGATTGCACCCCTTCCGGATCAGCCAACTGTGAGGAATTAACAACCTCCCCAGAAGGCCTCTCACTCAACCAAACCAAAACAATCCCAGGGATGGTATGCATTCATGTCTCATCCCCTCAGTCATACAATCCATGTATTCACCCACACACTCCAAACCAACAGAGTTCTGAAAGAAAACTATGAGCAGTAGACACTCCAGAAAGAGTGCCCTAGTGTCTATTATAGCCAAACATGCTGAACAGCCCAGCCCCTCCCCCCACTTCCCTACACCAACACTTAGTGGGGAAAAAAAGGGGGAGAAAAAGGGAGTAGGGGGAAAGAGGGGAAGAGAGAAAAAGGATAAATCGTAGAAAAACAGAGATGGGAATGAAAGGGTATATCACAGACTTCTGTCTCATTTTGCCATCCACATGCCAAGTGCTCAGGGAAGTACCCAGAATAGTCCAACTCATCAGGGCACAAAACGTTAAGTTGCACCTTATGCGACATTTTGCCATGTCCCACAACTTGCTGCCATGCCGAATCTGCCCGTGGCTCCAGCTTCGTTGGTGCAGATGTAGAAGGTGCAGGGATGTTATTACAACCCAGAGCGTGCAGTGCGGACCAGGCTTCCTCTACAGTTTTCACCTTCCGAGATTTCCATGCTACTGTATAATCTGTACTGCAAAGGGAAAGAGTCAGTGGTAGCGAAGTCCACGTGTTTGCATGTATTGTGTGACTTCCCAAAAAGACTGGCGTTTTTGAAATGTGGACCACACCAAGTCCTGATAGACTCCAGTCTTACAGTTTTTCCAAGTAATGTCAGACTGCTGCTGCGCTTTAAATAAAATGTGGTGTATAATGAGGAAATCAGCAAAACAAACCACTATGTCACACGGCGCATCTCTACATGCAGGCAGGGCCCAGTCCATGATGAGCTGTCTGAATGTGGACTACCTGTAACTATCTGTTATCTTTTCCTTAACCCAAGGGGAAAAAAAAAGACATTAAGGATGCTGGAATTCACCTTTGCATTCCAAACTGTTCAGCATTGGAAAGAACTTGCTGAGATATTCTTCTCCTCCCATTCATATATATAAAGGTTAGGAAAAAGGTTAAGACCTTACTGTTTCAGAAATTTATTCTTTTAAAATAATGTTTAATTTTAATTAGACTTCATTATTCCTTTTACTAATATCCCAGAGGTTTGCTCTCGTTTGCCTTGCTTTGTTACCCGCTTTGAACTGTAAGGTATTAGTGGGATATAACTTTGTATGGTATGAAAATCAGTGCTAAGTGTTATTCTATAAAAGGTGCATGACCTTTATAGAATAGTGCTTAGTGCCAATTCCCGCACCCTAACATTAGATGCCAGACATATCTGGTGTAAATGCTGGCAATTAAGTTAGGCGTGTTAAGCCAGTGTCACAGCACCATGCTTTTGACAACACGCCTTTCATTGACAATGCGCCTCTCACCAGCTCACGCACTTCCCCGCACCAAGGTGCACATGCTTCTGGTTCATCGCAGCAGCTGCAAGTGACACTGGGGTGGAGATCTGATGTCAGACACACTGCACCCTCATCTTCAGGCCCCACACTCTCCTCAGGGCCTCGGCAACAGGTCTGTCATGCATGGTCTAACTTTGTTTTGCTCACTGTCTGCCTGACCTGCCTGGATTCTGATAATGTCCTGCCCGGATTCTGACGCTGTAAAACCCTAACCACTGTCTTGATTTTGACGCTGTTCTGCCCGCTACTGATAGGACCACTGCTTGGACTCTGACCTTGTTCTGCCTGCTGCCTGCCTGGATTCTGACGCTGTTCTGTTTACCCTGACAATCATCTGGATACTGATTCTGTTCTGCCTGCTGCTGTTCCTGACCACTGCCTTGATTCTGATGCTGCTCTGATCTCTGCCTGCCCAGAACCTCCTCTGGGGGGCTCTCCAAGTCCTGCTGACCACATGACCTGAGGACTAAACTCTCGGGGAACGATGGTTGGTCCAGATGAAGCTTTCTCTGGCTTGTCAGGGTGCCATTATCCAGCTTCGGCGATGGCACAAGAGCTCATTATACTCCTGCACCGCCGAGGGCATGACAGCCAGTATTCTATAATTATATGCGCAACTTTTAAGAATGCTCCTGACATGTTCATGTCTATGCCCCCTTTTGTGATACGTGCTTTGAGAGTTAGGTGCCCTGCCTTATAGCATATCATGCAGCAAAAGGTGCATGTAAATTCTAATGATTGCCAATTAACATAAATAATTTGGTTATTAGCATCCATTTATTGATGGTTCAGAGCTTGCTTTTCAGTAAGTTTGCACGCACATCTTGGGAGTGCATGCAAATTTAGGCATGCAAATCTGGGTGTTGTATGTGCAATACAGGGGTTAGTGACCCTGGGGTCAGAACATTGTTCTCAGCCACATGCACCCACACCGGGACAGGATGCTCTGCTTCAATGCTGTAGATATAAATCATCCCATCTGTGGGCCATCTACCCATTATGAAGGTACTTCTCTAACAGGGCACCGATATTTCAGTGCCACTATCACCCATAAAGGTACAGAATACCTGGCTGCTCAAGAGTATGAGTAGACTTACATATAAGGGTGCACATACATGAGGCGGGGCTGCTATTTACACTCGCCACTTAACGGAATAATTTAAGTTACATGCTCTTGCTGCATTTACGTGCCTGTAGTTATCCCAGGTCTGTGGCTAGTGTAACTGCAGGTTCCTAGATTTTAGATTCCTCAAAACTGGGTTATGCAAGTATTGTATAATGGCATCTGGCACTTTTCCCTCTAAGCTGTGTGGGAGTCCTCCACCTATAGTCCTATCAGTGGGAGGTGCTGTTTCCCTATCACATTTTCAATAGTGAGGGACAGGCAAGCTCTGCAGGACTCCAGGGAACCTGTGTGTCCCTAGCAATTGAAAGCACAATATTGAAGTAGCGCCACCCACTGGCAGCAATGCAGTTGGAGGATGGCAGAGGTGGGGCTGGTGGTTGGGAGGCGGGGTTAGTGCTGGGCAGACTAATACGGTCTGTGCCCTGAAAAAGACAGATACAAATCAAGGGGCTGGTGGTTGGGAGGCAGGGCTAGTGCTGGGCAGACTTATATGGTCTGTGCCCTGAAAAAGACAGATACAAATCAAGGTATGGTATACACAAAAAGTAGCACATATGAGTTATCTTGTTGGGCAGACTGGATGGACCGTGCAGGCCTTTTTCTGCCGTCATCTACTATGTTACTATGTTAACTTATAAGGGAACAGTGACATTTGGTTGTCCAGTGCATGGCATCAGGATGCCTAAAAGAAGCACACACTTATTGAATTACCTCCTATGCCTGTTAATCTGACTGCACTGAAAGAACAGAGTTTTTAAACATTTCCCAAAAGTTGCTGTATCATAAGATAACTGGTGGGTTATTCCACTCATTCGGACCTCCTATCAAGGAGAAATGGCTAGGAGTTTCTACAAGATGTACCTGATATATCAAGAGAATCTGTAGCAAACTGTCTGACCTCAGGGCTCATGAAGGTTTTTTTTTTAATTTAATTTTGCAAACTGAACAAAAGAACAATAATCAAGCAATAAATGCTTGAACAGAAAATTGGCATAATAAACATATACACAAATTATATATTAATAAAGGAAAACTAGATTTCCACTTAAACCCACAATTACGGGACTGAACCAATAAGAGTATATGCAAAACCATAATCTAAATGAAAGGATAAAATAAGCAGGTAGATCATTTAAACTCAATCAATAGTTGAGAACATTCTCTCTAGTTCCCCCTCCCCTTTTTCAATAATAGGCACACAGGGGAAAGGGGATGGGATTTGATATACTGCCTTTCTGTGGTTATGGTCAAAGCAGTTAATATATTATATACAGATTTTATTTTGTGCCTGGGGCAATGGAGGGTTAAGTGACTTGCCCAGAGTCACAAGCAGCTGCAGTGGGAAATATGTCTAGTTCTCCTGGTTGTCAGGCCACTGCCTTATCCATTAGGGTACTCCTCCACGCCAAAGGCACAACTTAAGTTACAGCCAGGAAAGCTGTCAGCTGTACAGGCTGGAAAAAAAAAACATATTTATCAGATTTGTATTTTACAATACATTTGCACAGAAATTTGAGGAAGAAAAGGGCCCCTAGTAGGATTCCTGGGTGTAACAAAAGAAATACCCTTCTTTGCCTCTGGGTATCCATAGTAACATTAGGAAGCCCCCTGACCTTACAATTTAAGAACAGATGGTCTTTATATTTAAAGAAAAGTTGAAGCAACCAATTTCTATCAGATTTGAATGCCAGAGAAACAACCAGTTGTTGCTAAATTAGAATCTGAGGTTTCCAATATGTCAGAGATATTCAAAACTGGTAGTAAGAACATATTGGATCAGATTCTATATATGGCACCTGAAAAACTGGCGCAGAAAATATTTCCACCTAGGCGTATTCTGTAAACCATGCCTAGGTTTAGGCGCGGTTTATAAAATACACGTTGCGAGTTTATAGAATACGCCTAGCCTAACAGTAGAAGTGCCCATTTATGCCAAGTAAAACTTGATGTAAATACCGGCGTATAAGTTAGGCACAGAGCAGGTGTATTCTATAGCCTTGTGTGTACCGTTCCCCACCCATGACCATGCTGACTTTTTTGGCATCACACATGAGAATTTTGTGCGCTCCACTTTACAAAATACGCCTAGCAAGTTGTGCGTGTAAATTCTGATTAGTGGCAATTAGTGTCAATTGCTTGTTAAGCGGCAATTATTGGTGCCAATTGGCTTGTTAAGTCATTAAATTACATGTGCAAATTCAGAATATGACCAAATTTGCATTCACAATTCCAGTTGTGCTCTATAGAATCCAGGGGATTAGGTGCAATGCTATCTGATCTTTTCTTAGGTGCAGGTAAATAATATATTTGCATAACTAGAGACATATTTTCAGGTGATACTTTTAATATCTCTGTCAAATACTGAACAAAACCTACCAAGGTGATCACGTAGGCACTTTTGGAAAATTTAACAATTGCAAATTAGGTGCTCTTGCCTGATTTTCCAGTGTCTGAAGATTAGTTTTTAGTGTTCCATTATCCTTATAACAGTATTCACATCCTGGAACTAAGACAACAACATTCTTTTTACAGTCCTCCATAGACAGCTTCAAAACATCCATCCCACTTAATTGCTTTAATTTTATTCTTATGATCATTCACAGTCTCAGTTATAGCATTTAAATTAGGGCACAAAGCTTGACCCAGTTTAATTATGGCCTGCCAGTCAGTCTCACTTCATTATTATTATTATTTGTTACATTTGTGTTCCACATTTCCCCACCTATTTGTAGGTTCAATGTGGCCTACATAGTACCGGACAGGCATTTGCTGACTCTGGTGTGAACAAATACAAGGTGGTGATGTGGTAAGATAAAGTTCATATGGCAGAGCCACATTAGGGAATCGTATAGCGGAAGAGTTGTGTTATGTCCATTCCGTACTTTAGTTTTGTTGTGTTGCAGAGATCAGGCATTTAAGTTGGATCGGTAGGGTATGCTTTTTTATACAGGTTAGTTTTTAGTGTTTTCCAGAAGTTTCAAAGCTTTTGGTAGTGCGTTCCACAGTTTAGTGCTTATGTAGGGAAAAACTGGATGTGTAAGTTGATTTGTATTTAAGTCCTTGCATCATAACAACTTTTACTCATACACAGATCTGTATCTGACCCTTTTACTTTCATTCTATATTCTCGAATTGAGTTACCACCCAGAAACAGATTCAGTACCTCAAGATCATATGGAGGAGTGGCCTAGTGGTTAGGGTGGTGGACTTTGGTCCTGGGGAACTGAGGAACTGAGTTTGATTCCCACTTCAGGCACAGGCAGCTCCTTGTGACTCTGGGCAAGTCACTTAACCCTCCATTGCCCCAGGTACAAATAAGTACCTGTATACAATATGTAAGCCGCATTGAGCCTGCCATGAGTGGGAAAGCATGGGGTACAAATGTAATTAAAAAAAAATCTGAACTTACACTACCCAGACTGTAGCGGCCTTAAGTATAAATCAATTTACACCATATATAGGCACTCAATTATGGAATGCTGTACCCAAACAAGTAAAACCTACTCAGAACTACCTAAATTTCCGAAAATTATTGAAATCAGTTTTGTTTAAGAAGGCTTATTCCCCAGGTTTAACCTAACTTGAATTAATTATTACTATAAATTCAGATCCAAGGTCAATAATTACCTGTCATTATCACTTGCCTTTTGATGTTTGTTATTTTATATCTTATTCTCAAATTGTATGATTGTTTTTCTTGTACTGTAGCTTGCACTACAGACCTTGTAAGCCACTTTGAGCCTGCGATCAGTGGGAAAATGTTGGATATAAATGTAATAATAAAAAAAATAAATTCTTTTGTAAAGGCACAGAGGTCTGTCTTGCTTAGGAGAGCAGAGACCTTCAGAGTTCCTACCATTTTAATAACATTTTACTATTAATCTGTTTAGTCTATGGATTGCTTTGTTTTATTGTGTATAGTTTATTCTCTGTGTTTTGTATTTTATTTCCTTAGATTCTATCATTGTTTGCTTCTACTCCCTGTCTTCTGGCTACAGCTGAATATAGGTAAAGCAGAGGTGTTGTTTCTTCAACTGTGTCTCCAGACTTTCTCTCAATTATATCTTTGGCTGGGACTCCAATCCCGGTTTCGTCTGAGGTCCAGAATCTAGGAGTTCTTTTGGACCCCTCTTTGTCTTTCAGGCCTTAGATTGAGGCAGTGGTGAAAAATTTATTTTTCAAGTTGTGATTGTTGAGCAAGCTATGCTCTATGTTACCCAAGTGATTTTTGTAAGGTGGTACAGGCAATGAATTTTTAGTATTTTATTTATTTGGATTTTGCTCACACCTTTTTCAGTAGTAGCTCAAGGTGAGTTACATTCAGGTACACTGGGTATTTCTTTGCCCCTGGAGGGCTCACAATCTAAGTTTGTATCTGAGGCAATGGAGGGTTAAGTGACTTACCCAAGATCACAAGGAGCAGCAGTGGGAATTGAACTGGCCACCCCTGGATGTACTCTGGAATACTGTAATATTGCATATCTGGGTTTGCCTATTTCATGCATACACACATTGCAGGTCATGCAGAATTCTGCTGCACGACTGATATGTAGTTCTTCTAAATTTGAGCATGTTTCCCCCCCTGATAGGACAGTTGCGCTGGCTTACTGTGGCACAAAGGTTGAAATTTAAATTACTGTTGGTGCATTTAGGACTGTGCAATCCTGCTTTTTATTTGAAAAATGTGCTGGAGTACCATCGACAGTACTTGCTTTGCCAAACCTACAACATCTGTGTCTGGCAATCACTTGGGCTGGTACTTTCTCTGTGGCTGGCCCCTCGGAATGGAACAAATTGCCTTCAGTGATGAAATCACAACAGACTATTACATTGTTCAAGGCAATGCTTAAATGCCATCTTTTAGACAAATGTGATGAATTGGCTTGATTTGCCAGTGCCTGATTGACTTTATCATTTGCTGCATGAGTGTTTGATGGTTACTTGTTCATTTTTAATTATGTATGTTATCTTGTTACCCACCTTGGATAAAGGCAGAATATAAATAATAAACATAAAACCTGCCTTTGGTCCCTGCCCACTCCTGATGTTTCTCAAGGTGATAGGCTGGAGCTCAAATTTGAATTACTCAGCAGCATGCAGTCACCCCCCGGTGTGCGACCAAGGAGCAGATCCTACTCCTTTGCAAGCTGCTTCTCACATCTCCTTCATCTGCCTCCAGCAGGTACTTCACAAATTCGGACAATTGTCTTACTTACCATTTTTTGTTGTTTTATATTTTCTTCTATGCATAATTATTTTTATTCCAGTTCAACTAGGATGCTACTCACTGAAGTGTTTTACACCTTGGCCATTGCTCCGCTCCTTTATTTATGTTAGTGGACTTCGGCTTCGCGTTCAGTAACTAATGTTGCTACCATGACTTCTACTTTTCATGTAACATTGCTTAATGTTTGTTCCTTGAGGTCAAATATTCTCTATTGTTGGATATTCTTAATCAATGTCACCTGATGGTAATCAAGGAGAAAAGAGAGAGGGCCCAAAGTACACCAATCAGACAAAGCAGAACAAAAAGAAAAAAAAAACACAAATGGACCTTCAGGAACAGGACAATGGGAAATTCTTTATTGAAAGGACCCAACACGGGCCGTGTTTTGGTGTCTATGTGCCTGCATCAGGGGTCGCAACAATTTTCAGAAATCTCTGAAGAAATTTGCAAAACTGCCACAGATAGGGCACAACACTGCAATCCCTCAACAAATTGCCAGTATACACTTTAAAAGCTTGTTTCTGTGGACACAGAAAAACTGCAGTCAGAAAAATCACCAAAGCACAACCAAAACTTGGCTAAAGGAGGGTGAATTTTCATATCTTAAATAATCTCACTCTTCTATTAACTTACTTTTCTTGTGTAACCATCTAGGGAGACATGGAGGAGGTGTGGCATTTTTTTCCCCTTTTGTCTTCTGACCCTAAGGAGATTTGGGGGCTCATTTTCAAAAGAGAAAAATGTTAGTGGTTAGGGTGGTGGACTTTGGTCCTGGGGAACTGAGGAACTGAGTTTGATTCCTAGCACAGGCAGCTCCTTGTGACTCTGGGCAAGTCACTTAACCCTCCATTGCCTGCCGCATTGAGCCTGCCATGAGTGGGAAAGCGCGGGGTACAAATGTAACTAAAATAAAAAAAATAAATTCAGATTTGAATGTTTTCCTCCGAAAAATGTCCAAATTGTGATTCTTGAAACCCAGATTTGAGACTTTTCCTCTGCAGTGCATCCATATCACAAATGGACATGTTGGAGGTGGGATTTGGGTGTTCCTAAAACTTGGATTTTTTTCTGCCTTAATGGAACAAAGCAAAAAAAAACAAAAACAACCCCCCCCCCCCCAAAAAAAAAAATGTCCAGGGCTGTTAGACATTTTGGCCTAGACCTGTTTCAATCATGCCTAAGATATAAAATGTGCCCTAAATGATGAGACGACCACTGGAGGGATTAAGGCATGACCCCCCCCCCCCCCCCCCTATTCCTCTAGTCGTCACTGACCTCCCTCCCAACCTCCAAAGATGTGAAAGAAACAGTACAAACCAGCCTCTATGGCAGCTTCAGATGTTATGGCCAGTCCAATTAAAGCAGCAAGCAGGTCCCTGGAGTAGCCTAGTGGTCTGTGCAGTGGACTGTAGAGAAGGGGAACCAGGCCCATATCCAACTCTAACTGGTACACTTATGGTAAAAAGTGTGAGCCTTCCAAAATCTACCACAAACCTATTGTTCCTACATATACGTGACACCTGCAGGCATAAGGGCAATTGTAGTGGTGTACAGTTGGATACAGTAGGATTTTGGTGGGTTTTAGAGGAATCACCATACAATACAGGGTGGTAATGGTGAGATGTGTACCTGAGACCTTTTATGTGAAGTCTACTGCAGTGCCCCCTAGGGCACTGCTCTGCTGGGATGTCTGTGTGGCCACACTACTAAGAATGCTGCCCCCTCCCATATATCGCAGTAGCTTGTTTTTGTGTGTTTTTCTCTTGAATATTTTTTTCTAAAAATGGACCTAAAGGATAGACACACTGAGTTCAAAAACATCTAGAAAATGGCCATTTTCAAAACAAAAATTGGATATTTTTCTGGGACATAGACCGTAGAAGTCCGCCCTGCTCTGTCCTTATGCTCTAACTACTTGAATTCAGTTACAGTTTTCATCTTCACCACCTGCTATTCCACAAATTCACCACCCTTTCCATGAAGAAGTATTTCCTCAGGTTACTTCTGAGTCTATCTCCTTTAACCTTCATCCAATACCCCCTTGTTCTAGAGCTTCCTTTCAATTGAAAGAGACTCATCTCATGTGCATTTATACCACAGAGGTATTTAAACATCCTCTATCATATCTCCTCTCTCCTGCCTTTCTTCCAAAGTATATATATTGAGATCTTTTAGTCTGTCCCTATACATTTTATAATGAAGATCACTGAGGAAACTGCTCAGCAGTATAAATATTGGAACACCAATTCAAATATTGTCTTTGGTTTTTGCCTACATGCTTAGGCCTTGAATGGAGCTCCCTGCCTTATGCTATAGTTAGTTAGACACAGCGTCTATACTTAGCTGTGCTCTGCTAATCCAGAAAGTACAATATAGCTAATAAGTTTATAGCAGCCAGCCAGGTGATAGAAGCTGAAGAGATCTCTGCCCTGTCCTGGGTACAAGGGGGAACCTGGGATCCTACTTCATCCCTTTGGAAGACTGTTAAGGAGAAAGAGGACAAACTGTTCTAATAAGGCATTTCCAGCTGGGCAACTTAGAGGGGCATAATCGAACGGCGCCAGCCATCTAGATGGCTGGCGCAGCAAAAAGCGGTCCCGAACCATATTATCGAAAAAGATGGCTGGCCATCTTTCGTTTCGATAATACAGTTGGGGCCGGCCAAATGTCAAAGATGGCCGGGTTTGAGATGGCCGGCATCGGTTTTCGCCCATAATGGAAACTAATGCCGGTGATCTCAAACCTGGCCAAATCCAAGGCATTTGGTTGTGGGAGGAGCCAGCATTTGTAGTGCACTGGTCCCCCTGACATGCCAGGACACCAACCGGGCACCCTAAGGGGCACTTCTAAAAATTAAAAAAAATAAAAGAAATAGCTCCTAGGTGCATAGCTCCCTTACCTTGGGTGCTGAGCCCCCCAACCCCCCCCCTACAACTCTACACCATTACCATAGCCCTTATGGGTGAAGGGGGGCACCTAGATGTGGGTACAATAGGTTTTGGAGAGGGGTTTGGAGGGCTCCCATTTACCACCACAAGTGTAACAGGTGGGGGGATGGGCCTGGGTCCACCTGCCTGAAGTGTACTGCACCCGCTATAAACTGCTCCAGGGACTTGCATACTGCTGTCAGGGAGCTGGGTATGACATTTCAGGCTGGCATAGAGGCTGTCAAAAAAGGGTTTTTTTTGGGTGGGAGGGGGTTGGTGACCACTGGGGGAGTAAGGGGAGGTGATCCCCGATTCCATCTGGTGGTCATCTAGTCAATTGGGGCACTTTTTTGAGACTTGGTCCTGAAAATAAATGGACCAAGTGAAGCTGGCGAAATGCTCGTCAGAGCTGGCCATTTTTTTTCCATTATCAGCTGAAGCCAGCCATCTTGTAACCACGCCCTGTCCCGCCTTTGCTACCCTGCCAAAACACCCCCTTGAAGTTTGGCCGGCTCTGCGACGGAAAGCAGTTGGAGTCGGCCAAAATCGGCTTTCCATTATACCGATTTGGCTGGCTTCAGGAGATGGCCGGCCATCTCCCGATTTGTGTTGGAAGATGGCCGGCGATCTCTTTCGAAAATAAGCTGGTTAGGGACCTAATCCAGCTTATTGTTTAATCATAAACACCATTCTGCGCCTGAGGAGAAAAGTACTTAAATAACTTCAGTTTCTTGGTACAAGCAGTTCCAGAGAAATTTCCTTCTACTAACTAGCAAGTTCTGGAGACTTGGGACCCACATATTTGTCGGCAAGAGAGATAACAAACATGGGTTCTTGGGGGGAGAAGAGTGGTTTAAAATTCTTTCAAAGCAGACTGGATAGGCAATATGCTATGTATCTTCTGTCATTTTTCTATGTTTCTACATGTAAGAGAGACAGTCTCTGCTCCAAATGGCAGAGCTTATGATCTAGTTAAGACAAACATACATGACAAATAATAGATTCTAGGAGAAATATTTTATATAGAAGTGGCCAAAATATAAAAGCAGGAACTGGGGAACTCTGCACAGAAGGTTGTGGAGGAGGTGCTCTCTTATCTGGATTTAAGGTAACATCTGGGCCTCAAGAATCTTCAAGGTCTCTCTGTATTTGAAGTGTCTCCAGCAGCCCAGCATCCAGTCTCGGAGGTTGAGCTCCTGTCCTGCAAGCATATCTGTCCATTGGGCCACCTGAAGAAGATATCACTGGTTGAGAAGAGCACATTGGATGACTTCCCATACATTTGTTCATTATGAATAAGGAAATTAAGACTTCAAGGTAAAGCAGATCCAGGGGCGTATCTGACTTTCCCTGGTAGGGGGGGCCAGAGCCCGAAGTGCGGGGGCTGTTTTTCACCCCCCTCCCATAGGCTTCCATTGGCAGCATGGGAGGGTTGGCGGTGGTAGCGGGGGCCAGGGCCAAATGTACGGGGTCAGGCACCCGTTGGCCCCATTACAGATACGCCCCTGAGCAGATCAGACAGGTTTCAATACATGTTCGCCATATTGAAGTTCCAGCTACTGCAGGCTAACTTAGACCAATACAGTAAAGTCTTGATTATCCGACCAAAACAGGACTGACCTGTTGTCAAATAAATGAAAAGTCGGATAGTTCAGAAAACGACTATCAAATGGGAACCTCTCAAACAATGCAGAAACAAAGGCAGTAAAAACAGGGTCCTGGTTCACAACAGTGGTAAAAGAAGGGTTCCAGTTTTGGAAAATGGAAAGAGAAGCCATTTGACGTCACCGGGGGTCTGTTGGATATGCCAGATGGTCAGATCAACGATGGATAATCGAGACTGTACTGTATATCTGGGTGTTTGGAGTTACCTGGAAGCTGAATACAGCCAGTATTTGGTGTCATTCCTGCATAACTAACCAAGCATAGTTAGGACTGCTTTTTATGTAGTCCAACATGCTTGGTTAACCATCCAAGCACTGACACCCTGGCTCCTCCCCGACTCTGCCTCCAGTCTGCTTTGCACTAACTGGACAGTGCTTTGCCATTCAGAGCAGATAGTGCTACTGAATATTTACTCTAGGGCCGACCAGCGTAATTGAACTGGGGGGAAGCCTGCCCAGTTCAATGTAAGCCGCATTGAGCCTGCCATGAGTGGGAAAGCACGGGGTACAAATGTAACAAAAAAAAATCGCTTTGAATATCGACCCCTGAATTTTTAGTCTGTATTTGAATCTGGACAGAGGAAGAATGACATACTCGCAAAGTCTGTTCCAGGCAAATGGTGCAGCAAGGTTGAAAGAGAACAGATGGCAGTCAGCAATAGAGGAGAAGGGTATAAATAAGAATCACTTCCCAGATGATTGGAGTTCACCAGGAGAGAGACGGGAAGGTCATCACTTATCCCTTGAAATGTGAAACTTGCTCCTTATAGAGCTCTGCTGAGAGCCTTCTTATATAAAGTTTAGAGCTATGCTAAAGGCTATTATTTTCCGTAGTCATTCTCTCCTATGAATAGCTAGCTTGAATCTTTTAATGCCAATAGTACATATTGTTGCCTGCTACAGTATTTTCACCGGTCTCATTTTCTTTTCACTTCCTCCTCCCCTATTGTACATCAGCATAAATGTATTAACTTTTTAGAATGTTTTAGGTATAATTTGATTTTAATTTAGAATATTATTGTAATTTAGGTACTGTCTCATGTCACCACACTCCTTCCTGAGATTAAACATATTATTGTAAACTGCTTAGATATTATCTTATTATTAGTAAATCAACAAATATATATGCTACATACTATATTGCTGATAAACAAAATATCCACCACTGCTGACTTATTATCTGTAGGTCCTGGCCAACAGAAACTGCTGCTTCATATAGATGGGTTTCTTTTGCCCAGTCTTCCATCTGGTATTCTACCTTCCTGTAAAAATACCATATGCTTTTTGCCTCTTTCTGATTTCCCATAGCAAGGTAAACAGTTAACAATATTTATAACACTTTGTTGGCAAATGCTGGCTACCGAAAGCAATTTACCAGATGATCAAGAATAACACAACGTTCCTAAACCAATGTAACATCCCGTTTTCTTTTATCATCTCATTGTTTCAGTCCATTATCTTCTTGCATCTACATAGCTTTAAAGATTTTCCACATTCTCTTCACTGAAATGATTCCCTGATGGAAGAGACACTGACATGTCATCTTATGTCCCGATTTATTCTGATTCTCTCTCCTCAGTGTTATCTTTGCCGTTTCATATTATGATCACAGGATCATTCGTTTCTGGTGACACTTTCTCCCCTTCATTCTTTAGTTTCCTGTTCTTCAGTAACTGCAACAGGAGTACTGTGTTGTCTGATTGATTTCTTCTCTGCTTCTTCAGTTCTGCCTGTGTTAATAGCACTCTTATTTCACATTGGTTGTTCTCTACTAGGAAGTTCTACTTACAGCTCTCTTTTTTTTTAATCATTTATTTATAATTTTTCATTTTACAAGGGTCACTTGCAAACAGTAATACAGAGATGACTGTACGTTAATACAATATTAGAGGAAAACAATCTCAACTAGATAAATGGATTATATACTATCTTTCCCTTTCTTAGACCACAAAATAAATAGGGAGAGTAAAACAAGACAAGGAGATCAATTAAACAACAGTAAACAAAGAAAATGTGGTATTAACCTGATTATCCCCAGTTATTATTTATCTGAATCATTATTCCACATTGATCATCTGGTTGGCTTCTTCAAACCCAAGACGGTGTATAGTCAATTAATTTCGTTGGAAACGTACTTATTGTCCAATATTAGTGGAAATAATACACCTGATTTCATTTTTTTCTCTTTTAAAACCAACTACTTATAGCTCTTTATCAAAAGTCAAAAAGTCTTGGACTGGGTATACTGCCTTTCTGTGGTACAACAAATACTATTATATGCAGGTCCTTTGTCTGAAGTGGGCTCACAATCTAAAGGATTTCATCCAAAGTCTCTACCTCCTCCTCATTCTCAGATGTGTCCCATCTTTTATTTTCCATTGACAAAGTTCCTTCCTCTTCTTGTACACAGAATCCATAGGTAAAACGACGTCTTGAACATATGCTCAGATTTACCACACAAATAAAACTTACTAGCAATGTGGTCATTACTATAGTTTGTGCAGTTCTTTTTTGTGCATCTCTTTCTCTTATATTTATTTGTACACATTTGATATATTGCAAATTGAGCCTAACAAAGGCAACTAAGGGCTAGATGCATCAACCAAACGTTAAAAAATCTAAATCGTAAAAGTGCTTAACGAATTTGAAACAACGAAGAATGCACAAAACAAACAGCTCAGAAATGTTCGGTGCAGTATTGAAAAGTACAATGTATCAAGCGTACGTTATCCCCGTCGTTAATTTGCTCCTTAAGCATGCGCAGAGCAGCCACAAACGTATTAAACCTACGTAGGTTGCTTACGTCAGACTGGGGCGTGCGAGGGGGGGATCCCGACCTACAAGCCTTTTAGCTGTCTGATCTAGCAGAAGAGTGCAGTTGAAGATAACTCTAAAAAGAACGACCCTCGTAAATCCCCTTTTGTAACAAAAGACCTCTTTGCAGTTTGTTTACAGTACTGGGAAAATTGGCTTTAGGGGATAGAGTGTTAATTTTCAAAGCTGTTGGAGAAGGGGAGAGACAGGATTTTTAAGCTGCAGGGAGAAGCAATATGTTTTGTTTTGTAATGATGCAGGGGAAAGCGGAGAGCCACGTGTTTGTATCTCACTTTTCTTTTTAAACATGCTGGCTTGGATTTTTATGGTGCAGGGAGCCTTAACGACAGGTCTGAGCACACGTAAAATTTCTGACGGTACATGATTCGTTGCAATCATCGGTATGGTTAGTGCATTCAGAATTGTCCACATTTCAATGGTAGTTTCTCCTTTGCATTCCGTTTTTGTTAGCTGCTTGCTTCGTAGGAAAAAGGCCTTTAATGCATGCAACGGTTAGGAATTTCCTTCGTTAAAGGGTTGTTAGAGGGTCGTTAAGGTTTAGTGCATCTAGCCCTAAGTGGTTTACAGAAGTAAAATCAAAGCTCTATGCTGAGGGTCGGGGGAAGGGAAAAGGGAGGGTGGGCTGAACAAAAGGTTAGATGGAAGGGGAAGGAAAAGAGGAAGAGAAGAGAGAGGTTTTGAAAAGTACCTTGAAAGACTGAAGTGGCATCCTCACTCTAGGAGAGGAAGGGAGAGAATTCACTTTTCAGTTTGACCAATGTGCAAGTCAATTTTACGTAGAATATTGAGATGGGAACTGAATCTTCCAGGTTGGGATGCGCACAGTTCTCCCTGTATATTGCAAAGCCTCGGCTAAACACTGAGCCTCTTGTAAAATACATTTGAGGACAAGCAGCACTGAATGCATATTTGCTACAGTGTCCAGCAGGAATAGCAAAGTGGGAAAAAAGAATGTCCTGTTCTTTTCCAATTGTGTATGGGAACAATTTTTTCAAATTGCTGCTCCTAATAGTATCAATCCCCCTCAGCTCCTATTCCCCCAACCACAGAATTGATCCTCCTTCCCTGATGTCCCCTGTCCTCAATATACCTTAAATGGCTCCCCTATCATCCACCTTGACACTCCCCTGACATCAATACCATTTGATTGGCTCCCCCATCACATAACCCCCCCCTTACATCAAGATCCCCCATCACATAACCTCCCAACATCAAGACCCTGACCATTGGGCCTCCCTGGCAGGCAACTCACCTACTGCCTGATCTCTTACTGAGGGCCCCTGGTGGTCTAATGGGAGCAGGGGGAATCTCTAGTTGCTTCTACTTATTGCATCTTTAGGTTTAAAATGGCTTCCATGATCCCCTAACAGTAATCTTGTTTTAGTACTGTGAGAATACTGCTAGGGGGCCAAGGTGCCATTTTTAGCCTTGAGCTGCAATACGTAGGAGTGACTGGAGATGCCTAGAGACCATCAGTAACAGCTAGGGGTCACATCAGGGTGTAGTGAGTGCCATGGGTGGAGCACTGATGTTGGGGGGAAAACATGATAAGAGGGATCTTGATGTCTAGGGAGCTGATGGGGGGTGGGGAAAGAGTATTGATGTTGGAGATGTCAGAGTGGGAGAGATTGTTGTGTTGTTGGGGAGATAGAAGGTGGTTTCATCAGCATTTGCATCTATCCTTTCAATATGGCACTTGTTGATGTCTTGGGGTAGGTGTAAAAACTAATGTGGAAACTTTTAGGTCTAAACATATTCCCCTTGTAAAATGGAGAATACAAGTGTAGCTATTTGGCCTACCCAAACTATGCTTCCTTGAAATATGGACGTGGTGTAGATCATCATCTGTAAATAGTAGTTTTCTACATAAGTACATAAGTATTGCCATACTGGGACAGACCAAAGGTCCATCAAGCCCAGCATCCTGTTTTCAACAGTGGCCAATCCAGATCACAAATACCTGGCAAGATCTCAAAAAAGTACAAAACATTTTATGCTTCTTATCCCAGAAATAGTGGATTTTCCCAAGTCCAATTTAATAATGGTGTATGGACTTTTCCTTTAGGAAGCCATCCAAACCTTTTTAAAACTTTGCTAAGCTAACCGCCTTTCCCACATTCTCCGGAAACGAATTCCAGAGTTTAATTACATGTTGAGTGAAGAAACCTTTTCTCCAATTCTTTTTAAATTTACTACTTTGAAGCTTCATCGCATGCCCCCTAGTCCTAGTATTTTTGGAAAGCGTAAACAGACGCTTCACGTCTACCCGTACCACTCCACTCATTATTTTATAGACCTCTGC
Organism: Microcaecilia unicolor; assembly: GCF_901765095.1. Taxonomy (NCBI): domain Eukaryota; kingdom Metazoa; phylum Chordata; class Amphibia; order Gymnophiona; family Siphonopidae; genus Microcaecilia; species Microcaecilia unicolor. The sequence goes on from NC_044032.1 coordinate 52,859,121, forward strand.
CATATCTCCCCTCAGCCGTCTTTTCTCCAAGTTGAAGAGCCCTAGCCGTTTTAGCCTTCCTCATTGGGAAGTCGTCCCATCCCCTTTATCATTTTCGTCACCCTTCTCTGCACCTTTTCTAATTCCACTATATCTTTTTTTAGATGCGGCAGCCAGAATTGAACACAATATTCGAGGTTGCGGTTGCACCATGGAGCAATACAAAGGCATTATAACGTCCTCATTTTTGTTTTCCATTCACCTTTTGCTGGTGTAGCTGATTTGCATTCATAAATGATTCTATTTACAGGTGGAGGTACTTCGAAAATAGGGGTATAATCAACCAGCTCAGTATGACTCAGTGGTTACTACAGCTGTACCAAATAGCATATTTTATTATTCAGCTATTATGAATATGAATAATAAAAAATATTAATTGGCTGAATATGAATATCGAACATGAATAATGGGCTTTTTTAACTTAACAAATAATAAAAGAAGCAACATAAAATCAGAGATCAAGTTTTATTTTAGTAGGATTTAGCACAGTAGAGACTCCGATTATTTCTATTCGAATTTAAAATCACTATTCAGCTGAATACAAATATTTGGTGCAACCCAAGTTGGTTTCCCTACTGAAAATATGCTTTATCAAGATTAACAGTGTTTAAGGCTGATTTTATATTTAAACATTTTATTGAACAATAAAGAAGCAAATACAAATACTGTAGATTCATGTCATCATTTTACAACAATTTCAACCCTACCCGTTCCCCCCTCCCCTTTCCACCTCCCCCCCCCCTTTTCCATTCCCTGATAACTCTATCATGAGACTAGTCCGGTGAGAAAAGAAGCCGTTTACGTGCCACTGGGTGAAGTGTCATCAAAAAACGCTGCCACGTGTATTTAAACTGTCGTTGCACAGCAAATGAGGCCTTTTGCAAGCTACACCTCTCCAATTTTAACAAGTCTATCATGTGTGTTCTCCACACTGACACCGAGGGTCCATGCGTCTCTCTCCAATACAATAGGATCACTTTCTTCCCCATCAGTACTGACTTGCGTAAGAATTGTGGCAAGCCCGCTGGGGGTCTATCATCCAGCTGGAAGTCCTCAAAAAGAATCAACGCTGAAACTGGAACGGATCTCTTCCAGAGCTGAGATGCGGTACGCATGATCTGCGTCCAAAAGCTGGTAATGTCTGGGCACTGCCAAAACATGTGTGCCGAGGTAGCCAGTTCCTGCGCGCATTTGGGGCAAGCTCCCGTAGTGTCCATCCTCGCTCTGTATGCTCTCCTTGGCGATATGTGGAGCCTCAAGGCAAATTTATACTGTAATTCCCAATATCTTGGAAATGTCTCTCTCCTTTGGATAGAAGTGAAGTGTTGACAAAATTGGGCCTCTGTTACGATAATTTGTAAATCCTCAGCCCATTGATCAATGAGTTGCTTGAAATTTATTTCTTCAGTCGTATCCTTAAGGTATCTGTAATGAACAGGGAAACTGCAGTACTAGCGTTTAGGGTGAGTGCTTCGCTCAACACATCCTGCACATCCTCAGTCAGATTAGACCACCCTAAGGAAGTAATGTAGTGCTTTATCTGCAAATATGCAAGCCAGTCAGTGTGCTTTAAGCCAAAAGACTGTCTAAGTTCAGTAAAGGGTTTGACAGCTCCCTCCTCTGTGATTATTTGGCTTATATATTTTATCCCTTGTACTGTCCAGTGACGGAACTCTCTAGACTCTGTACCTGCTATAAAGTCTGGGTTGCGGTTGAGGGGCAGATACAGAGTGCTCGCTGCGGAGAAACCATGCCTCCGACAGAGCCATCTCCATGTTGCTCTGGACGACCGCAGCATTGGATTGTTCACTAAGTCCCGAACCCGTGCCCCAGGTATTGTATGCAATAGCCAACTGAGGTGTGCAGATGACATCAAAGCCCCCTCCACTGCTCTGTCCGAAAAGTCATTAGTCTCTGCAATCCAATCTCGTATGTGTCTCATGGCACATGCTACAGACAGATATTTAATATTGACCAGTCCCATTCCTCCTTGTTCTTTAGGTTTCTGCAAGCTAGAAACTGGCAATCTCGGTTTCCGTCCCCTCCATAAAAATCCTTGCAAGGCTTTATGTAATATTTTTTCTTCTTTTCTCCTCAGCGCCAGCGGTAGCATTTGAAACAAATACAGCCAGTGAGGCGCTAGCATCATGTTAAATAATGAAATGCGTCCCACCAGCACCAAAGGGAACCCGCCCCAAAGACCCAACAATAGTTTTGTTTCAATAAGTAATGGAAGTACATTTTTCTCATATAATTTCATGGGATCAACAGTAATGGTCACCCCTAGATAAACAATTTGTTCCCTTGCCCATGTTAGTGGAAATAACCCTTTCCATGCCAATTGAGTCTTGCACTGGCATAGCTAAGGATTTGATAAGGTTTAATTTGTACCCCGAAAGGATAACCTACTCCTCTATTACTTGGAGCAGCCTGGACAAGGAGCTCTGTGGTTCACTTAAAAGAATAAGGAGGTCATCTGCATATGTGAGCACTTTAAGTTTGCAATCATTCAAACACACTCCCCCTATGTCCCCATCTGCACGAATCATGCATAATAATGGTTCTAACACTAAAAGGAATAACAAGGGAGACAGGGGGCAACCCTGCCTGGTACCACGACCAATGGAAAAGGAATCTGTCTGCACTCCATTCACTAACACACGAGCATGGGGCTTAGAATACATAGCCTGTATAGCATCCAGATACCACCCATGCAATCCCACCCTCCGTAAAGTTGTGAACAGGAAAGGCCAGCCCACCCTATCAAATGCCTTTTCTGCATCTAAACTCACGATCAGATATGGGTTACGGCTGGCCCTTCCATGCAGCAATGCAGCTATGAGTCTCCTAACATTGATGACAGACTGCCTACCCCTCACAAACCCCACCTGGTCTCCTTGTATCACCCGGGGTATCAGCGGTGACAATCTCTCTCTGATAAAATTTTGGACAAGATCTTTATATCCACATCGATCAATGAGATTGGTCGGTAAGAACCCGGGTGCATGGGATCCTTCCCTGGTTTAGGTATAAGGCTAATCAGCGCTGTATTGGTGTGTTGGGGGAATTTCTTTTCTTCTACTACTGTTGCATAATAGTCTAATAAGGGACCAGTAATCTGGTTCTGCAAGATCTTAAAGAATTCTCCCGTATAGCCATCTGGCCCAGGGGCCGAGGTGTACTTTAATGCTTTGATGGCTCTCTGAATCTCCCTAGTGGAGACTGGTGAGTTAAGCGATTCTGCCATCTGTTCCGACAAACGTGGCATACCAGATTGTTCTATATACTTCTTCATTTCCGCCTCTGATCTCTGTGAGATCTCTGGTGCATATGCTTTTGCAAAATAATTCCTAAAAATCTTAGCAATCTCAGTGAGATCCGTAATGGGAGTACCGTGTTCATCTTTCACCACTGATATGTAGTGAGGTCTCCGCATTCTTTTAGCCAAGCGCGCCATCATGCCCCCAGTTCTCTCCCCAAATCTAAAGAATCTGTATTTCTGGTAAAGGAGTGCTCTAGTTGTTTTCTCATGTATTAAACTGTTGAGAGCCACTCTAGTGGCTGTCAAGATTTCATATGTGTCCTGTATGGGATGTCTTGTATATCTCTTTTTTAGTGCTCTTAACTTATTTTCCAGTTCTACTATTTTAGCTGTTATTCTATAGTTTCTCCCACTGACATACGATATTATATCCCCTCTGATCACTGCTTTTGCAGTTGACCAGAACAGTATGGGGTCGTCCATATGCTGGCTGTTAGTGGACACAAACTCCTGCCATTTAGATTGTAGATAAGTGACAAACTCCCTTGAAGATGATAGATAAGTTGGGAACCTCCAATGTGGCGCACACTGAAAATAGTGAGGCGCCTCCAAGTCCACCCAAATCATCACGTGGTCTGAGATCCCCTCGGGCCCTATTGTAGCTTCAGATATGTATTGGAAGATGTGCTGTGTCACAAAAATATAATCCAGCCGAGATTGTGTGTTGTGTGCCCTAGAAATATGTGTAAAGTCTAGCTCCTCCGAGTGGAGAAGTCTCCAGGGGTCCACTACCCCCAACGCTGTGGCGAACAATTCTAATTCAGTGGGTGAATGTGTGGGTCTATGGGATCCCTGCCCTGTGCGGTCTAATATTGGATCTATCACCGCATTCATATCTCCAGCTAGCACTAGTTGCAGGTTTGGATATTTCTGACATTCTTTCAACAGGTGCGCAAACAATTCTGTCTTGTTCCCTACAGGGGCATAGAGAGCCACCAATAAGAACTCTCGTCCCTGCAGATTTACCTGAAGCCCCACAAATCGGCCCTCTACGTCTTTAAAGAGTAACTTAGCATTGTATTGTAGGGATTTATTAAACGGAAAGGCCACTCCCCCTCTTCGCCCATCAGCAGGAGAATCATAGACTTCCCCAACCCAATAACGTATTAATTTTTTGTGCTCCTCTGATGAGAGCCTCGTTTCTTGGAGGCAAACTATGTCTGCATTTTGCCTTTTCAGAGCTTGTAGAATTTTTGTTCTCTTGGCTGGCGATGTAATGCCACAAACATTCCAAGATACAACTCGTACACATTTACCTTTTTGTCTAACCATTATCTATGGACCAAGATTCCACAGAGTATGATACTTTATATCTCAACCCTAGGGCGCCCAGCCTCTCCCCAGGGAAGCCCAAGCTATTCATTCCAGCGTGTCTATTTGGTGCCCACCACTCCCAGTTACTATTCATTCGTCCATCTCTTCTCTCTACCCAGACTATATTAGATTCTTGTTCCCAGTTACCTTTCCCTCCCTCCCTTCCCTTCCCTCCCCTTCCCCTATCTCTCCCGTCCCTTCTTTACCCTTTACATGCATCCGACCCACAAATGAGTCAGATATCCAGGTCATGTTCAATGCCATCGGCCCCATCCCAGTCCTATATGATACCATTAACTCTCACAAGACAATTATTTATAACATTCCTTCCAGGTATCTTATTTAACAGTAAACAATAAACTCTATGCATTTCATGCTAATACTGCATTATCAGGCAAACTATATTACCACTCTCAGCATTAGATGATAACTGTTTCACTTGTCCAATAACTGTGCCACATATTCTTGTGCAGCCTCAATGGCGGTAAACGATTTCCACTGATTATTGTGGTGTATTTTGAGAATCGCTGGATATAGCAGCAAAAATTTTATATTGTGCTCGTGAAGCTTCTTGCACAAGGGAGTAAACTGCTTACGTTGTTCCTGGAGCATCATTGAGTAATCCTGGAATATTAGAATCTTATGCCCTTTATATTGCAGTGTGGCACGTTTCATGTGATATCCTCTGAGAATTTCCACCTTGTGGGTATAATTGTGGACTTTTATTAGTACCGCTCTTGGAGTTTGGCGGCCATCTTGAAGTCTCCCCACGCGGTGCGCTCTTTCTAAGCACAAGGGCCCAAATGTGTCTGATAAGGCCAGTTCTTCGGCCAGCCACTTCTCCAGTATTGTCGATAGATCTCTGTCTCCTATTTCCTCTGGGAGTCCTATGATTCGAAGATTCGCTCGTCGAGACCTATTTTCTAGGTCGTCCATTTTCTCCTCCATCCTGCTCACTTTCTTTTGAAGCTGTTCCACTGCCGTTTCTGTTGCTGGGGCCGCATCCTCTAACGCGGAGACCCGATTCTCTAGCTCTCCTGCTCTTCTATTAATGTCGGTAAGTAACACTTCGATACTTACTATTCTCTCCTCTAAACGGGTGATTTGCGGCTCCAGCGCTTTCCCAACTGCAGCTATTATTTGCGAGACTTGTTCCTCGGAGAAGACTGGTCCCTCCTGTTGTTTTTTCTCCTCCATTTTTGCTCCCAGCACTTTCGTTTTCTCCTTCTCGCGTTTCACTCCCTTGCCTACCATTCCGCTCGGGGAACTCTCCAAATACTTTTCCATTCACTCCACTCCCTTGCAGTTATCAGAATTTGTTCCAGGACTGTCTTGTTTAGAGTTTTAAAGTTCAATTTTCAGGTTGGGGCCTCGGAGAGCTAACGCTACACGTCTGGCTCCCTCACAGCATCACGTGACCTCTCGGTCCTTAAGGCTGATTTTATTCATTTCTGCTTTCATTCATTTAAATTTGACTTCATGTAGATGGCTGGCTCTAAAGTTAAAGTGTTGCTCTAGGCAAGAAGAAATGTCTTGATACTTTGCAGGATCTGAATATATATAACAACATTCACACACTTAAAAAAAAATTCTAGACCCCTTCTTAAGGAACAGAATGTTCTACAATCTCTATATCATTTGTCATCCTAAAAGATTCCAAATGCATTTCAATTCTTAAGTATTCACGGAAGATCAGACTAAAACCTTGCCACCAAAAAATACAAAAATGTATTGTAGATTCATTGGTAAAATGCCCAGTTCTTTCTGGGCCATCAGATGGCTGAAACATAAATGTAATACACAGCTCTCTGTTAAATTAAAAATGGATAGTATTGTCACACACCTGATTTATGGCTATCATTATATGGTATACTCTGTCCCAATCTCACAAACCAGCCTTAAAATGTGCCTAGCATCTTTCATCTAAGAAATATACTTTCAGGAACATAACTCATTTTTTAAAAAGAGCAAAATAAACTTTATTGGTAAAAATATATAAACTTACAATAGCAATCATCTATGTAGCATCAGACGTACTGTAATTAAAAAACAGATCAATTGTTATAACAGGCAGAATAAATAAACTATTCACACAGGGCACAATTCTATTTCTGGCCCCAACATTGGTGCCTAAATATAGGCATGGCCATTTACACTAGGTCTATGGCTGGCATAAAGTCGAATGCATAAATGTGTTAGTTACGAGCGTAACTTGTAAGTTCCTTGTGTAAATGTTAGATCCACCTATGGTCTGCCCAAACTTCTCAATGAATGCTCCCTTGCATTTACACAGTATGAGCCAGATTCTATATAATGTGCGGTGAGTATTGTATGTTAAATTGTGCGTGCAGCCAATTTACGTGTGCTACTCAATTGAGTAAGGAGCCAATTAGTCATGATAATTGGCCAATAACAACCAATTATTAATTGGCAATAATTGGAATTTATGTGTGTGTTTCTTTTTAGGCATATTCTAAAAAGAGGCACACATACATTTCAACACGTGTAGTTGAAAAGGGGGTGTGGCCATGGGAGGAATGTAAGTGTGTCAGGGGTGTCAATCAGATTTATGCATGTTATAGAATTTGGGGGAACGCGTCTACATTTAGGCATGGGCATTTACACCAGGTTCAGTGATGCAAAAGGCCGCACCTAAATATATGGACATTCCCCCGGGCTTATGCCCTATTCTGTAACCCACATTGTACTATAGACGTAGTTTATAGAATAGCGTCTACGCGCATTATTCAAATGTGCCTACATTATTCCAGTGTGCCTACATATATACCATAACATAGTAGATGATGGCAGATAAAGACCTGTACGGTCCATCCAGTCTGCCCAACAAGATAAATTCATTACATATGGTATGTGATACTTCATATGTATACCTGGTCTTGATTTATCCTTAAACAGTTCAAGAAAAACCTCCCACCCATGTTTTGAAAAGACGGGAAGAAGACCAAACGACAGTTGGTATAGTTAAAAAGTGAGATGAAGGAAGTTATTAGAGCTAAAAGAAAATCCTTCAGAAAATGGAAGAAGGATCTGACTAGAAATAATAGGAAAAAGCATAAAGAATGGCAAGTCAAATGTAAAGCGCTGATAAGGGAGGCAAAGAGACTTTGAAAACATAGTAACTTAGTAGGTGACAGCAGAAAAAGATCTGTATGGTCCATCCAGTCTGCCCATGATAAACTCATATGAGCTACTTTATATGTATACCTGACCTTGATTTGTGTCTACCATTTTCAGGGCACAGAGTGTAGACGTCTGCCCAGTACTAGCCCCACCTTCCAACCACTAGCTCCGCCTCCCAACCACCGGTGCTGCCACCCAATCCCCGCTAAGCTTCTGAGGATCTATTCCTTCTGAACAGGATTCCTTTACGTTTATCCCACACATTTTTGAATTCCGTTACCGTTTTCATCTCCACCACCTCCCGCGGGAGGGCTTTCCAAGTATCCACCACTCTCTCTGTGAAAAATTCTTCCTGACAATTTTCTTGAGTCTGCCCCCTTTCAACCTCACTTCATGTCCTCTAGTTCTATCGCCTTCCCGTCTCCGGAACAGGTTAGTTTGCAGATTAATACCTTTCAAATATTTGAACGTCTGTATCATATCACCCCTGTTTCTCCTTTCCTCCAGGGTATACATGTTCAGGTCAGCATGTTTTTCCTCATATGTTTTGTAACGCAAATCCCATACCATTTTTGTAGCTTTTCTTTGCACTGCTTCAATTTTTTTTTACATCCTTTGCAAGATACGGCCTTCAAAACTGAACACAATACTCCAGGTGGGACCTCACCAATGACTTATACAGGGGCATCAACACCTCCTTTCTTCTATTGGTCACACCTCTGTCTATACAGCCTAGCAACCTTCTGGCTAAGGCCACCACCTTGTCACACTGTTTCGTCGCCTTCAGATCCTCAGATACTGTCACCCCAAGATCCCTCTCCCCGTCTGTACATATCAGACTCTCACCGCCTAACACATACATCTCCCGTGGACTTCTACTCCCTAAGTGCATCACTTTGCATTTCTTCGCATTGAATTTTAATTGCCAAAACTTAGACCATTCTTCTAGCTTCTGCAGATCTTTTTTCATGTTTTCCACTCCCTCCGGGGTGTCCACTCTGTTACAAATCTTGGTGTCATCCGCACAAAGGCAAACTTTACCTTCTAACCCTTCGGCAATGTCACTCACAAATATATTGAACAGAATTGGCCCCAGCACCAATCCCTGAGGCACTCCACTACTTACCTTTCCCTCATCCGAGCAAATTCCATTTACCACCACCCTCTGGCGTCTGTCTGTCAACCAGTTTCTAATTCAGTTCACCACGTCAGGTCCTATCTTCAGCCTGTCAAGTTTATTCGCTTGCCGTGAGCTCCCCCTAATCCTGATTGCGGCCACTACTCAAAGTTATCGCCTCAATGTAGTCCTGAAAGTCCGAATTCAAAATGTCCAGCCCTATATCTGATAAGTGAACCTCGTCTGTTCTATACAGGCCATCGCAAGATTCTGTTATTAAATCATGTGTAATAATGTGCCCTTTTATGGTGTGCATGAATTTTTCCATCCATCTATTGATCTTTTTTCTGGTCTTATCCACCGACTGGTGAGATCTTTCACCTCTCCAAACCCGCCTTGGCGCCATGGAAAGCCAAGGAGAAAGCAAAATGGCTGCCGAGACTTCAGCAGAAGTCTTGCGAGGATTTTGAAGATCGATCCGGCAACGGGGGAGGGTCAGCGCCGGCAGCAGGCAGGAATGACTGGGGATCTTTCCTGCCTGCCCCGAAGAATTCGCTGGACAACCTGGATGGCTGGGGGGGGGGGGGCAGGGGAGAGATGAGAGTCGCTGGACATGGGTGGCTGGAGGGGGGGCAGGGGGAAAGGAGGGTCACTGGACATGGGTAGCTGGAGGGGGGCAGGGGGAAAGGAGGGTCATTGGACATGGGTGGCTGGAGGGGGGCAGGGGAGAGAGGAGGGTCGCTGGACATGGGTGGCTGGAGGGCAGGGTGAGAGGAGGGTCGTTGGACATGGGTGGCTGGAGGGGATTTCAATGCAGAGGGTCTGGCCGGGTGGCGGACGGAGGGGGGAGTGGCGGTGACCTCGGGGGGGGGAGGGGTGGAGGGGGGAATGGTGGTGACCCTGGGGGGGTGGAGGGGGGAGCGGCGGCGACCTCGGAGGGTGGGGTGAGCAGCGGCGACCTTGGGGGCGTGGTGGCAAGGGCGGGGCCTCGTGCTGCTATCGTGTGGTTGGTCAGTGCTGCATGTGACGTCAGCCTGATCTACGGAGCCTAGCAGACCAACTCTGAAGAAAGCCACGGACACAGGCAGCAAGACGCATAGAACGTTGGAGGTGAGAATTATTATATAGGATAGGCAGCACTGCAAATATTACACTGGGCCCTGAAACACCAATATACCTACTACAGGTAATACAGAACATGTGGGACTGCTACAGATCACTAAGCAGAAACTACATGCAAACAATACCACACCTAAGCCATATCCAAAGCACAGACAGATCCTAATCAAAAACAGAACAAGGGCTCAAAGAACAACCAAAAGGATTATGGCTTGGAGAAGAGACGGCTGAGGGGGGATATGATAGAGGTTTGTAAAATCCTGAATGGAGAATGGGTAAATTGGAATTGATTGCTCTTTCAAAAAGTACAAAGATGAGGGACACTTCATAAAGTTACATGGCAATACTTTTAAAACAAATAGAAAAAAATATATTTTTTTCACTGATCACATAGGCTCTGGAACTTGTTGCCAGAGAATATGGCAAAAGCAGTTAGCATATCTGGGTTTTAAAAAAGATCTGTTGCATGAAGCCTTGCTCTACTTTGGGAGTCTGTGCCAGATACTTGTGATCTGGATTAACCACTGTTGGAAGCAGCATCACCTATCTCAGAAAAATCCTGTAAAAATGAATCGATGAACATTTCACTTTTAAATATTAAACATTGGTGTATGTATATGGGTGAATCTCTTTATGAAGGTGGATAATAAATCCCAATAAATGCATAAATAAATAATAAAATGTAATGAGGGCAGTTTCTAAAAGCCACGTACCTGGGTCAATGGGCTGTTTGAAATTTCTCAACCTCTGTGCAGGTATGCTGATGGTTCTTTGAGTTGCTTGACTATCAGAAGCTATTGCTTTATTTATTTACTTACAAATATTTATATTCCGCATTATCTCAAATTCTAAGCAGAGTAAAAGAAACGCATACAATAAAAGAACATACTACAATACACAAACAATTACATAAAAAAATCGCAAATACATAATACAACCCATGTTGTTCAAGGGCAATTTGGAGAATCACTGGCACATGAATGATTTTTTCAGTAGCCTTCTCCTGTCGAGTATTGTGACTCTTTCCTCTGACCAGCACTTATGTTTATGGTTGATTAAGCACCATTTAGGTGTGTGAAACTTTCTAGCAAGGCACCGGGCTGGTAAAGCCTGAATACATCTGTGCAACAGACTTAATTGTGAGCAGGTTTCAAGTAATCTCTGGAACCAAAATACTGGCTTCTGGAGAGTTTGAAAAGAACACTGTATGAAGATACGGACTTATGTGTGAGAACAGCTTGCAAGCTCTGGAATATTCTACATTATTTTATATCTATAGCTGTATCTTGTAAAAACTGCACTACGTTTGATGGCTATATTGACTAGTAGTGATATCATGAGTGAATTGTATGCTTGGTGATAGGAGTGCGTGGGTCTTTGGAGCGAGTACACTTGAGTGACAGTTGAAGTGAGTTCTGAGGAAACAGCATGGCAAAGGCACAAAATTAAGTAATAAATATTGGGATTATTATATACATATATTGTTGTGTGAGTACTTTGGATAGAGGATACTGCTAATGCAATGTCAATGACTATATATCAAAAAAAGATATAGGGGAATTAGAAAAGGTACAGAGAAGGGCAATGAAAATGATAAAGGGGATGGGACGACTTCCCTATGAGGAAAGGCTAAAACAACTAGGGCTCTTTAGCTTGGAGAAGTGACAGCTGAGGGGAGACATGATAGAGGTATATAAAATACTGAGTGGAGTGGAACAGGTAGATGTGAATTGCTTGTTTACTCTTTCCAAAAATACTAAGACTAGGGGGCATGCAAAGAAGCTACTAAGTAGTAAATTGAAAACGAATCAGATAAAATATTTCGTCACTCAATGAGTAATTAAACTCTGGAATTCATTACCAGAGAATGGGGGAAAAGCAGTTAGCTTAGCAGGTGTCACGAAACACCTAGCCACCCACCTGGGGTTACCTCATGGCTACTTAGAGGGTCTATCCTCAGCACAGCTCAGGTCTGCCTACACCTGCCATTTGTGCTCCACACTACCACCCTCCTTCCATCGACTGGGTCACAACTGCTTCTGGGCGAGTCTCCCTCTCTGAAATTATCCCCAGTGATTTCTAGGTTACTGGGGCCTTACTCTCAGCAGTCTTTCAGTTCCCAGAAAGCACTCACAGACCCAACACACAAACCACCAGTATTCTTTATCAGTCCAGACAAGGCAAACAATTGTGTTTATTTTCATAAAAAATATACAGTGAACAGAAAATGTGCAATCAGCAAACAATTGCACATGGAGCACCTCGGTAGAGTAATAATTTGTCATGAACAGGCATCTCTTAGTCTGCTATTGGCACAGCAAATGCTTGCCCTGGGATTTGTAGTATGGAGTGTGGCCATGATTTGAGTTTTTGCCAGGTACTTGTCACCTGGCTCGACCACCGTTTGGAAAGCAGAATACGGAGCTGTATGGACCGTTGGTCTGGTCCATTGTGGTTACTTTTATGTTCTTATGCTCTCTCATCACAGGAAACTTCAGGCAGGATGCAATTTATCTTCCAGGAGTTGCAGGGGACCTGCCCATCAGCAACTTCCAGGAGGCCCTGGAGGCATTTAGCCAAAAGGGGACACAAGGGGAAGGGGGGGACCTGTGGGAAAGCTTCGCAACCACGGGATGTGGTGGAGGCACCTGAGCCTAGGAATTGCTGGAGGTGCTGGAACAGGCATAAATATCATGACCTCTTGGGCCAACGCTTTTATGATGAAAATGAACAAAGAGAAAACACGCTTAATTCTCTCATCCCAACACTTTATACTCCTCCCAACTACTCTCAATACCCCTGACATCACAATCCCCATATCCGACACCCTGAAAATTCTTGGGGTGACATTAGATAAGCATCTATCACTAGAGAATCACGCAAAATCCACTACGAAGAAAATGTTCAACATGATGTGGATACTGAAACGTGTGAAACCTTATCTCCCCTTGAAAACATTCTGTAACTTGGTACACATGCTGACTACAGCAACAGTATTTTTATAGGCTGCAAGACCCAAATCCTGAGAAAACTTCAAACCGCCCAAAACACTGCAGCTAGACTCATTTTTGGTAAATCAAAATATGAGAGCGCATTACTTCTTTGTGAAAAACTTCATTGGCTCCCTATCAGAGAACGAATCAACTTCAAGGTCCACACATTGATTCACAGGATTATCCATGGAGAATCTCTGAGCTACATGATTGATCTTATAGACCTTCCAACCAGAAACAGGTCTGAATCTTCTCGAACATACCTCAATCTACAGTATCCTAATTGCAAAGGTCTCAAGTACAAAACCTCTTATGCATCCAACTTCTCCTTCATAGGCAGCCAACTATGGAATGCCCTACCCAGATCCATTCGCTCAATCAACAATTATCTATCCTTCCGGAATTCGCTGAAAACCCATCTATTCAAGCAAGTGTACCCAAATGATCTAACTTAATCTTATGAACCCTTTATCCAACACCCAATCACTCGACAACGACTATGACTTAGACCACATCCTCCATCAACTCCCCCTATGCTATCCCTCAAACTATTCCCCCCTCCAGCCACTCCCACCCCCTTATCCCTTGCTCATTTCAACCTTCCCCCTCCTGCCTCTCCTACCTCCTTTTTACTTGCCCATCCCACCTATCTGCATATTTCCATCATTAGTCTGTTATACCACAGCTTGTACTTTCTCTGCTATACCTTGTAACCCCTATTACTATGTAAGCTGCACTGAACCTGCCTTGAGTGGGAAAGCATGGGGTACAAATGTAACAAACAAACAAATAACAAGGGAACTGAAATATGGATCAATTACAACACTAACTAAACATTTGTTTATTTCCTAGAAAGTACCTGGGGAGATTAGGACATATAGCTGCTCACCAGTTATCAAATATAACTGTTTTACAGGGCTTCAGCAAAGAGCTTTCTCTTTCTCCGGGCTGAAACGGGGGCAAAAATCAGTACAATTCAAATAAAAAAAGCTCCTGGGCCAATCAGAGCCCAGTCAACAAAAGCATTTTTTTTTAAAGCTGGTTACATCACTACAGGCATTTCCTTTATCTGTGTTAACTAAAGAAGGGTAATGTCAGTTCTTTGTAACAGCTTAAAACATAACATGCACCACCTGCGGCTAAACTAGAGCAATGCACTTCAAGATTTAATAAAGGCAGTTTTACAAGCTTAAAACACACTGTTCTGACACAGCAGGGTTTAAAAAAAGGTTTGGATATTTTCCTAAAAGAAAAGCCCATAAGCCATTATTAAGATGGACTTGGGAAAATCCACTGCATATTCAAGGATAAGCAGCATAAAATCTGTTTTACTGTTCTGGGATCTTGCCAGATACTTGTGACCTGGATTGGCCACTGTTAGAAACAGGATACTGGACTTGATGGACCTTTGGTCTGCCCAGTATTGAAATGCTTATGTTCTTATATACCAAACGTATCAGTTAGCCATGGCCATGAATGTGCACTGTATTAGCAGTGACTGGCAATTCCCAATGCAGTACATCCTATAGCTCCCCTATGTACCAATTTAAATAGCAAAATGAAAAGTCTACTCTCACTTCCTAAGCCTGTTTTTTTTAATCCATTGCGTTATTAAGAATTATGGTCTGCTCTTATCTGAAAGACTACGAATAATTAGGTTTATAGTAAAAGTGCTTTCCCACTTATCACTTTGTCATCATATTAGCTTGATTATAGCTTCAAGGCAAGAAACCTTAGGAGTGAACTGTCTGTGTTCATATGTCCTCTCAACACTGGTGTGATGGATGGTGGCACAGCATGCTGTTTGCAGGAAACATACATTTCAGAAAAGCTAGAGGCCTTATCATTGATCTGAGCAATGCTAATACAAGTAAATTCATTGAAAATCAAGGAAGTGTTTGCTCGACTCATCTTCTTTACCTCTTTTAAGGCATTTATTCAGATTTTTCCATTGTGATCTGAAAGCCTAAGGTGTTCTGGGTTGCGGTCACAGGTGTCATGCTTTTCACACCTCAGTGTGAAAGAAAATAATGCAACTGATACAAAGTGGGTGATTAATATTTTGAATAATAACTGAGGCTCGTGAAAAAGATGATAAATCAGAAAGAGGAACCAGACTCTGAGATAACTCCATAACAAGGTGATCTTGGAATAATAAACACTAGAGAAGGTCATAATGGAAGGCTTAATTACTGAGACATATAGGGCCAGATTCTATATAAGGTGCCTAAAAAATCAGAGCGGTAAACATTTCCGGCTAAACGCATTCTATAAGCGGCACCTAGATTTAGATGCGGCATATAGAATACGCTTAGTTGATATCCCAGTGCCTAAAACTATGCACCTCCATTTACACCAATAAAAACATGGTGTAAATCTCTGCACATAGATTTACGCACACTGGGCCATATTCTCTAATTTTGGAATGCTCACAAAACGCCCATTTCCCCACCCATAACCACACCCCTTTTGAACTACACGCATTAGAATTTAGGCACAGTTCATTACAGAATACGCTTAGCGAGTTGTGCATCTTATCAATGCTGATTAACTTGTTAAGCCAATTAAGTTACATGCGTTGTTATGGAATGTGCTTAGATTTCAGCACGGAATGCTAGGCGCGCTATATAGAATCCGGCAGATAGGGAGTAATTCCATCAAGTGGACACTAATATTTATGTGCATAAATGTTTAGAAAAATAGTTAATGCCAGAAACTGCCCGAGCACCAGTCTGTGCATTATTTTTAATTCAAACTTTGTACATACTTTTACATGGGGGTGTTTGTAAGTGGCATTTCATGCAGGCCGATGGCTTCTTCTGCACTGCGGGTCTCCCCCCGACGTTGGCCTGCAACTCGATCGCTTGCTGGCCGTTGGACGTTGCGGCGGTGCCGTTGGGACCTTCTGGAGAGTGTGCCTTATGGTGGGGTGCCGTCTTGCCTTTTACAACTGCGACCATAGTAACATAGTAAATGAAATGACGGCAGAAAAAGACCTGCTTGGTCCATCCAGTCTGCCCAACAAGACAAACTCATATGTGCTACTTTTTGTGTATACCCTACTTTGATTTGTACCTGTCCTCTTCAGGACACAGACTGTATAAGTCTGCCCAGCACTATCCCCGCCTCCCAACCACCAGCCCCGCCTCCCACCACTGGCTCTGGCACAGACCGTATAAGTCTGCCCAGCACTATCCTCACCTCCCACCACCGGCTGGCTCTGCCACCCAATCTCGGCTAAGCTCCTTAGGATCCATTCCTTCTGAACAGGATTCCTTTATGTTTATCCCACGCGTGTTTGAATTCTGTTACCGTTTTCATTTCCACCACCTCCCGCAGGAGGGCATTCCAAGCATCCACTACTCTCTGTGAAAAAATACTTCCTGTCATTTTTCTTGAGTCTTTCCCCCTTCAATCTCATTTCATGTCCTCTTGTTCTACTGCCTTCGCACCTCCGGAAAAGGTTCGTTTGCGGATTAATACTTTTCAAATATTTAAACGTCTGTATCATATCACCCCTGTTTCTCCTTTCTTCCAGAGTATACATGTTCAGATCATCAAGTCTCTCCTCATACGTCTTGTAACGCAAATCCCATACCATTCTCGTAGCTTTTCTTTGCACTGCTTCAATTCTTTTTACATCCTTCGCAAGGTACGGCCTCCAAAACTGAACACAATACTCTAGGTGGGGCCTCACCAACGACTTATACAGGGGCATCAACACCTCCTTTCTTCTGCTGGTTACACCTCTCTCTATACAGCCTAACACCCTTCTAGCTATGGCCACCGCCTTGTCACACTGTTTCGTCGCCTTCAGATCCTCAGATATTATCACCCCAAGATCCCTCTCCCCGTCTGTACCTATCAGATTCTCCCTGCCTAACACATACATCTCCCGAGGGTTTCTATTCCCTAAGTGCATCACTTTGCATTTCTTCGCATTGAATTTTAATTGCCAAACCTTAGACCATTCTTTTAGCTTCCTCAGATACTTTTTCATGTTTTCCACTCCCTCCCGGGTGTCCACTCTGTTGCAGATCTTAGTATCATCCACAAATACAACTGCGACCATGGTCTGATTTGACTGTTTGTCAACTTCCACCTTTTAATCAGCTGTTCTTTGTTGAAGATTTCAGCGAGTTTGCGGGTCATAGTGCCAGATGTCTTGGGAGTTGGAGTGGACGCTTAAAGGAGCGGCTTTCAACTCCATTTCCACCTTGCAGGGTCAACTTGGTCTGTCCGGTCAATTTCCATCTTTTCCAGCCTAAACAGGTTCAGGCTACTTCAAGGATTCAACTTCTAACCTGAAGTCCTTCTTAACAACATTTCATGGACCATTTTAGTCTCTTTTACCCTTTCCCTATTTTCTTTTTACTCTGTTTCTTTTATCTTCTCTAATTTAATTGAAATTGTATAACCACTGGTCTGGCGATAGCCTAATCAGTACATTGTAAGCCACTTTGAGTCTGCACAATGTGGGAAAAAGTGGGGTATAAATGTGCTAAATAAATAAATAAATAAATGTATACTATCATATATAAGTGAAAATTACTCCCATAGATAGTTCACCCTTCACATCCCCTTAGTCCTAATTAGTGGGCATGCACTGTGGTGGTGGACATTTTATTTTTGAAAATATGATAGCCCTAGATTTAGCAGTCGGAGTGCAAATTCAGGGGTCCCACTAGGGGAAGAACAATGTGATGCTGGAACTTTTAAGAACAAATTGAAAAACAAGCGGTCAAGGACTGAAGTAAATGAGGTGATTGTAACCTAGGAAGAAAATCAAGTTAGCACTGATAGTGAGAGCAGAGCATAGTGAACGGTTGTCGAGAGGGAAATCATTCAGACTGAGGTGCTACTCAAAATGGATTTTTAAGTTTAGTCTATGAAAGTAATTTTCCCATTCATTTCTTGAGACTCTTCCTTGCTTTTGATTTTCTGAGTAAAGCAAAATATGCAAACTAATCTGGTTGTTAATAAAAAATAGAGACAGATAAATCATGAATATTCCACACAAATAGACCCGTTGATGAATCTTGAGGGTCACATTTGAAAACCACTGGGGGATAGGATAAGAATTACTAGTTACCTGTCTGCAGGAAAAGGCTGAGGAGTCCTTTTACTAAGGTGCGTTGAAAAATGGGCTGTGCTAATGTAGGCGTGTGTTTTCAGTGCGCACAGATCCATTTTCAACGCGCCTGTAAAAAAAGGCCTTTTTTAATATTTTTGCTGAAAATGGACATGCGGCAAAATAAAAATTGGCGCGCATCCATTTTGGGTCTGAGACCTTACCGCCACCCAGGTCTCATGTGGTAACTATGCAGTAATTGTCTATGCGCGTACAATTATGATTACCACCCGGTTTCTGCCATTTGCCAGAAGAAAAAAAAATTATTTTCTGGTGCGCGTAGCGGATGCGTGTAAAAATGAAATTACCGCCCGGGCCACCCGGTAGCTGGGTGGTAACTCCAATTGACGCGCGTTTGGGCACACGTAGGCACCTATACGGCTTAGTAAAAGGGCCCCCGAGTTAGTCCTGGAGGTACGCTTATTTCATACATTACTTTTCAGTTTCTTCATCACGCATCCATTGAAAGCACAGCCAGGACTGACTCAGTTTCTTCCTACTGACCTGGTGATCCAAGATAACCCTAGAGCTGCTGGTTAATTTGTATTTATTTGGTCTTTCAAATGGATCCTAAGGAGCTTAGCCGAGATTGGGTGGCAGAGCCAGTGGCGGGAGGCGGGGATGGTGCTGGGCAGACTTATACGGTCTGTGCCAGATCCGGTGGTGGGAGGCGGGACTGGTGGTTGGGATGTGGGGATGGTGCTGGGCAGACTTATACGGTCTGTGCCAGAACCGGTGGTGGGAGGCGGGGCTGGTGGTTGGGAGGCGGGGATAGTGCTGGGCAGACTTATACGGTCTGTACCCTGAAAAGGACAGGTACAAAGCAAGGTAAGGTATACACAAAAAGTAGCACATATGAGTTTATCTTGTTGGGTAGACTAGATGGACCATGCAGGTCTTTTTCTGTCGTCATCTACTATGTTACTATGTATGTTTGGTCTTTCAATGCCCCTTTCTGCAATTTTACAATTCCATACACATTAAAAAATAACAGACTCCACAATTGTATGACTAAAATGGGATAAAGTTGTCATTTTTTGTTAATTCAAGATCAATCTGCCACTTCTCAGAAACATATGACACAGAAGCTCTTTTACTAATGTGTATTAAGCAGTTAATATGCGAATTAGTGTGCCCTGTTTCCACACAAGAGTGGTAAATGTTACTGTGGTGGCATGACAGCATGTACCAATTTGCACATAAGTGCTAGATGCTGTAAATGGCATCTAAAAAATAGGAACATTCAAAAATAGCACTTAGTGCTATTCTATAAACCACGCCTAAAGTTAGGTGGAGTTTATAGAATAGCGCATAGGGTCAGGGAAAGCGCCTACATTTAGGTGTGGCTATTTACACTACTGAAAACCTGGTATAAATGCCCATGCCTAAATGTAGGTGTGTTTTCCCGAATTCTATAACCATGTGCATAAATTTGAGGAATGCCCCTATTAGGCATACACTCCTCCCATGGCCACACCCCCTTTTCAGTTATGTGCAGTAGAATTTACGTGCACCTTTCTTTAGAATACACCTAAAAAATGCATGCATAAATTCCAATTATTAGTGTTGATAATTGGTTATCAGCCAATTATCATCACTAATTGGCTTACAACCAACTCAATTAAGGTGCTTGCGCGTAAATTGGGCGTGCGCCCAATTTAACGTGTGCAACTCACCACACCTTACATGGAATCCGTGGGTAACTGCATGCTGTATTAGGGGGCAGGAACTGGATGGGTTATGGGTGGAGAATGGGTGTGGTCTTCACATTCACTGTCACTTGTGCAGTTACCATGGGTGCACTGGCTGCTTCCTAAGTGCATCTGTGCTATTTGCAAACAAACAATCAATATGCAGTAAAGAACATTTATTAAACATGACCAAAACCAAGCTTCTCATTTTCCCCGCCCCAAACCCACCTCCCCACTCCCCCCATTTTCTATTTCTGTTGATGGCTCTCTCTCATTCTCCCTGTCTCCTCAGCTCGAAACCTTGGGGTCATCTTTGACTCTTCTCTCTCCTTCTCTGCTCGTATCCAGCAGATCGCCAAGACCTGTCGTTTCTTTCTTTACAACATCCGTAAAATCCGCCCCTTTCTTTCTGAGCACTCTACCAAAACCCTCATCCACACCCTTGTCACCTCTCGTTTAGACTACTGCAATCTGCTTCTTGCTGGCCTCCCACTTAGTCACCTCTCTCCTCTCCAATCGGTTCAAAACTCTGCTGCCCGTCTCGTCTTCCGCCAGGGTCGCTTTACTCATTCTACCCCTCTCCTCAAGTCTCTTCACTGGCTCCCTACCCATTTTCGCATCCTGTTCAAACTTCTTCTACTAACCTATAAATGTACTCACTCTGCTGCTCCCCAGTATCTCTCCAAACTCGTCCTTCCCTGCACCCCTTCCCGTGCACTCCGCTCCATGGATAAATCCTTCTTATCTGTTCCCTTCTCCACTACTGCCAACTCCAGACTTTGCGCCTTCTGTCTCGCTGCACCCTACGCCTGGAATAAACTTCCTGAGCCCCTACGTCTTGCCCCATCCTTGGCCACCTTTAAATCTAGACTGAAAGCCCACCTCTTTAACATTGCTTTTGACTCGTAACCACTTGTAACCACTCGCCTCCATCTACCCTCCTCTCCTCCTTCCTGTACACATTAACTGATTTGATTTGCTAACTTTTTTTTTGTCTATTAGATTGTAAGCTCTTTGAGCAGGGACTGTCTTTCTTCTATGTTTGTGCAGCGCTGCGTACGCCTTGTAGCGCTATAGAAATGCTAAATAGTAGTAGTATTTCATGCTAGGAATGCCCCCAACAATGATCACATAGTTTTTGAACTTACTGTGCATTTATTTTTGTTGTCAAATGTGGTAAATATAAAAAACACTTTAGTAAAAGGGTCCCATAGTGAAATAACATTGTTACTGAAGATACTGGATTATTAAAGAAGTACACTGGGCACTGAAAACCCCTCTGAAAAGTTACTTCTGTTAAATATTGGATTTTAGAAAGTGCATACAATATCCCTGTCTAATGGGAGGCTTGCTGTTTTGACAAAGAAGGCTATGAATGGACCTCATCTAGGCAACATGCATCACACTTTTTATTGATTAACATTTCAAGAGGCTGATAAGCATAAGGCATCAATAAGAGTTCCAGCAAGGTTCTGCCCGAAGAATATATTATCTGAAAAATATGTCAAAGAATTTGTCAAGAGACATATCAATGCTGCATGCTAAATAGATTTCTGTATACCCTGTGCATCCTTATCAAGATGGAGTACTATGACACTGCCATTTTCTAGAGCAGTTGAACATTGTCTGGTACAAAGGTTTAAGGAAAGGGGATGGGATTTCATATACCACCTTTCTGTGATTACAATCAAAGTGGTTTAAATATTTGACATTCTATTTGACTAAAAATGTAGATCTATGTAATCGGATTACCAAGTGGAGTTATCCTTGAATGTTCGTAGGGGATCCTTTCTAAATCTGTGTTCAGTAGGGTATTGTAGTAGACTGTCGGAGCTCAGTTTCAAAAGAAAAAAAAGTCCACAAAGCGGCATAAATCTGCATTTAGACATTTTTCTATGAAGTCCATCAGAAGTGTGTTCAAATCACAAGGGGGCATGTCAGAAACATGTTTAGGGCGGGATCTGGATGTTCCTAACACTTCATTTCACTTCACTTGGACGTTTTTCTGTCATACTGGAAATAACAAAAGCATCCAGGGCTATAATTTGGACATTTTGGTGTAGACCTTTTTATTAACGAATAAGCCACAAAAAAGTGCTGTAAATGACCAGGTGATCACTGCAGGAATAAAGGAATGACATCTCCTTATTCCTTCAGTGGTCACTGACTTCCTCCCACCCTGAAAACATGTAAGTGAAACAGTACGTATCAGTCTTTGTGACAGCTTCAGATGCTATGGCCAGTCCTATTACAGCAGCAAGCAGGTTTCTTGAGTAGCCTAATGGTTGGTGCAGTGCACTGTAGAGAAGGTGACGCAGACCCATAATTCACTCTAACTATTATACTTGTAGTGGAAAGTGTCAGCCCCCCAAAAACCTACTGTACCCACATATTGGTGACACCTGCAGTCATAAGGACTTAGATTGTGAGCCCACTAGTGTCAGACCCAGTACCTGTAAAATGAAACTGTAAACCACTTACATTTAAGTGGTATATAAATACTTTGAAATGAATGAATATTGTAGAGGTGTATACATAGGCGCCCCGTATAAGAGGCTTGGGGAGGCTAAGCCTCCCCAGCCCAATCGTCGACTTCCGCTTGTGGTGCAGCCCACCCTCCCGCCCCGCGCATTTTTATCTTTTATTTCCGTGGCAGCGACGTCAATGAAGAAAAAGACTGCAGGCTCGCCGCCAGCTTCTCCCTTCTCTCTGCTCTCGCGGAAACAGGAAATGCATCACGGGACACTGTGTGCAGAGAGAAGGGAGAAGCTGGCAGCGAGCCTGTAGTCTTTTTCTTCATTGACGTCGCTGCCACGGAGCGTATGGAGGTAAGCTCCGCCCTCTTTAGCCTCCCCAAACAGTTGGGCTACCGACCGTCTATGGGTGTATAGTTGGGTACAGTAGGTTTTTTCATGGGTTTTGAAAGGCTCACCATACAATACATGGGAGTAATGGTGAGATGCGTACCTAGGACCTTGTATGTGAAATCCACTGCAGTGCCCCACTGCTCTGTTGGGATGCTTGTGTGGCCAGTCTACTAGGAAAGCTGGCTCTTCCTACATTCCAATGGCTTGATTTTGTGTGTTTTTCACTTGGCCTTTTTTTTTTTTGGAAAATGATGTAGTAAGCACAACAACATCTAGGAAATGGTCATTTTTAGAGAAAAAAGATAGACGTTTTTCCGGTTTGAAAACGGTCATTTTCACTACTTGATTTTTGGACATTTTCAGCAAAACATCCAAAGTCGGATTTATCAAAATTGTCCCTCCGCAGGTAAAAATAGAGGTGAAATGCAAACTACGAAGTACATATGTGCAGGGCAATTCTATAAGTGTGCACCTTTTAAGAGTCTATTCTATACAGAAAAGTAGACACCTAGCTCAACCAGGGATGTATGTACAGATAGCTGGTGTAAATGCCAGAGATATGCCTATGTAACTTTATAGTATTCTATAAATTACACATCTAAACATGAGCACCGCTCATGATCCATGCCCCCTTGTCAATACATATTATGCCAGACACATATTTACAGAATGGTGCATAGGAGGAATTTAGGGCTAGATTTTATGTATGGTGCCAAAAAAAGCATTATTCAATAAGCCATGCTGAAAGTTAAGTGTGGTTTATAGAATAGCACTTATGCCCAGGAATCACGCCTAACTTTTGGCGTGGCCATTTGCACCAACTGAAACTGGGCACATATCCACCCTTATTCTATAACAATGTGTATAAATGCTAGGAACACACCCGTTCCACCCATGATCCTCCCATTTCCATGCCCCTTCTTTTTACTCGTGTGTAAAATTTAGTTGTGCATACACAAGTATACACAAGTATATGCTAGTATTCTAAACATTTATGGAGTAGTGCATGCATAAATGTTAGCACTCATCTTATAGAATTGATCTTTCTACAGATATACATGTGTGTATAGACACCTGTCCTATATTGCAGGCTGCACATAAATTTTATAACATGGCACCTAGATAGGAAGTCCAAGTAT
This sequence comes from Microcaecilia unicolor, assembly GCF_901765095.1. Taxonomy (NCBI): domain Eukaryota; kingdom Metazoa; phylum Chordata; class Amphibia; order Gymnophiona; family Siphonopidae; genus Microcaecilia; species Microcaecilia unicolor. The sequence continues at coordinate 52,882,994 of NC_044032.1, forward strand.
TTTGAGGCTATATTAAAGATAACATAGGTGCTTATGTGTTTTTATAAAATAGCCTTGCAAAACCTGCAACAATCATGGGTAAATGCACTCGTGCATATTTTACCTGCTTGGAAATGTAAATGTGCCCAACTGCAAGTATTCTAACACATCATGCTTACTTTCTGGGAATGCCCCTGACCTACCCATGCTCCTCCCATGGCCAAGCCCTGTACAGTACTTGCAAAAGTGCTGTCTCAACACTCTGCTAGACTGTCAGCTAAACCAGACTATATAGAACATCACTGTGAAGACTCTTAAACCAAAATCTTCTTTAATGCAAGTTCAAACAAAAGAAAATAACTTACAGTTAGATGTGCTGGACAAAAGTCTTTGCCTTGCAGAACTGGGAGTCTGTTCTCTACCAGCTCACCCTATATACCAGAGGAGCCGGAAATCGCAGCACTGGCTGAAGAGTAGATGCTGTCAATACTTTTAAATGGTGAAAATTTGATGATGTTCCAAGGCTTTTGAAAGGCTTAAAGCAGTAAGGCACAGTGTTAGAACCAGTTCTTAACAAGTATGATGCATACAGATTCCTTGTACTCAATGGAGAGAAAATGGGCATGCTACAGCCCATCATACACAGGGACAAAGGGCCAGCCAATAGGAAAAGTCCCACAAGGCATAGGGAACAGGGACAGGTGCTCAGGAAGAGCCTATCACAAGATAACTACAAGTCCTATCCTACTTAAAGAGCACAGGACACGTATAAACAACAAGCACACTGCTTCCATGACTATGGGGGCAAAACAAGCCCCCGTATGAGTTGCACACTATAAAATGTAGGTGCGAATGTTATAGAATAGGGCATAGTGTGTAATTCATAGTTACTGCCAATTAATTGCTTGTTAACACCAATTATTGATTATTAATGACTAATTGATTAATTAGTTTTATGCACAGATCTGGGATCTGCACCCAAATTTGGGTGACCTATACAGAAGCTGGGAGAAAATTTATGTACACTGAAAGGTTGCATATACGTTTATGTGGAACTCCAAACACACCAAGAAGTGTTCCCTGTGCTGTCCAAGGAGTAGGGAAGGACGGGGGGGGGGGGGGGGGGGGGGGGGGGGCAACCATTCCAGGTGGGACACCAAAACCTGAGTAGATAATATCTTTATTGCCAATGACCAGATATAAAAGATTTCACACGGTTCTGTGTTTCGGTAAATGGTATGCCTGGCTTAGGAGTCTGTCATGTATCCCGGAGCTTCCCCATAGATAATTTTGTGAACCGGGGGCAGATTTTGAAAGCAATGCGTTCTTTGATTGGGAGCCAGTGTAATTTTTCACGGAGGGGTTTTGCGCTTTCAAAACGTGTTTTTCCAAATATAAGCCTAGCTGCCGTGTTTTGAGCGGTTTGCAGTTTCTTCAAAGTTTGTTCTTTGCATCCCGCGTAGATTCCATTGCAGTAGCCTACGTGGCTTATTACCATTGCGGAATGTTTCCCTTGGGAAGAATTGTTTCACGCGTTTGAGTTTCCACATTGAGTGGAACATTTTCTTTGTTGTGGATTTCACTTGGTTCTCCAGTGTTAGGTTGCAGTCTATTGTAACGCCGAGGATTTTCAAGCTGTCTGAGAAAGGGAGGGTATAGTCTGGGGTGTCGATACTTGTGGGGTTGTCAACGCTGTGTTGGGATGAGAGGATGAGGCAATGTGTTTTTTCTTTATTGAGTTTTAGTTGAAATGCATTTGCCCACGAGTCCATGATGTGCAAGCCGAGCTTGATTTCGTTGGTGATGTCTGTCAGTTTAGTTTTGTAAGGAATGTATATTGTGACATCGTCTGCATAGATGAAAGGGTTAAGGCCTGTAAAAAAGGTCTTTTTAAAAATTTTTGCCGAAAATGGGCATGCATCCATTTTGGGTCTGAGACCTTACTGCCAACCTAGCGGTAAAGTCTCATGCGGTAACCGGTAATGACCTATGTGTGTCAAATGCCACTTGGCATGCGTCTGAGATGCACGGCCAAAAATAAAAATTATTTTCGGACGCACGTATCGGATGCATGCCAAAAATGAAATTACCAGAAGAGCAATGTGGTAGCCAGGCGGTAACTCCATTTTGGCACACGTTGGGTGCACGTAGATGCTTACGCGGCTTAGTAACAGGGCCCCTTAGTATGCAGCTGTCAAGGGCATGTCATAAGTGTGTTTATTATTTTTAGATTCTTAATACACTGCCTTTCTATGGTTCAACCAAAGTGGTTTACATATATTATGTTTCTATTCTTTTATTAGCAATCCAAGGCAATATACAATACAGATGAACAACATACTTATACAAACAGAACTGATAGATGCCTCCGATCAAGAAAATTCTTTTCCCCCACTCAACACCTCTTTTTAACCCTCCAACGTCTTAAAAATTTAACAATCTGCTGTGTACTGCTGGTGTCATTGTGTTCCACAGTGGCGCCCAGACTCTCTGAAAATCCAAACCAATTGGTGATGTAACATTTCGTATTCCACATCTCTCCATGCGTAACAGCGCTAACATGTGTCCTCACTACTGCTGTAAGGTTGGACTCCTTGGCGATAACCAAGATTGTAAAATGGACTTTTTGGCTATGATGATTGTGCACAAGAAAAATCCCCTCATTCTACCTTGTACTGGTGGGATGAGAACAGGGCGACCAAAAAGTAATAGTGGATCCAAGTGCCAACCAATGGACCAAAGACGCAAAACAAAAGTTCAATAAGGTTCTCCAAAAATTGTGAACGACTGGGCAGAGCTAGAACATGTGACCCAAGGAGACTCCCACCATACCACTTTTCAAACAAGCAACTGAGGAAGATAGGCCCATATGAAAGGCCTGCCCAGCGGTCACATACAGGCTTAGCACAAATTTGTATTGTAACTCCCAAAGTTTCGCTGCTCTTGTGACTCTTTGAATTGATAGGATGTCATCCCAATATTGTGACCCCTGCAGGTCTATTAAGAGATCAGCACTCCACAACTCCGAGTATCTAGCATAGTCGAGTTCTTGGTTTACTTATATTATATGCAGGTATTTTCTCTGTCCTTAGGGTTCACAACCTAGGTTTTGTACCTGGGGCAATGGAGGGTTAAGTGACTTGCCCAGGGTCACAAGGAGCCATAGCAGGAATTGAACTTGGCTCCCCTGGTTCTCAGCCTGCTGCACTAATCATTAGGCTACACCTCCACTCCCTAATATCAGCTGTGTGCATTTCATTGGCACACATAGCAATGCCAACTTAAGTCTCAATATCTTGAAGTATAACCCTGGCACACCAGAACACACCTGAAGTCTCTTTCTTTTCTGAAGTTTCCTTTATTGAATAAATACAGATAATTTACTCACAGTCAGATGTTCAGAAGTGTCGCCCCAGGGCACAGAGACTCTGTAATTCTAATTCTGGGAGCTGCATCAGTGGTTGGAGGTAGAAATCTGAGGAGAGGCATCTTTATTGCAGAGGTGAGAGAATAGTCGAACAGGTAGAAGTAGCTCAGAGCTGGGTGACTGGAGAGTGCAATATCTCATTAGGAAGATATATTCAAGGTAAAAAAACCAAGTTCGTTCCAGGGAGTTTTAGCAGGACAAGTGCTGTCTGAAGCAAGATGGAGAATGCCTCATGGAAAGAGAGAGAGAGAGAGAGAGAGAGAGGGGGGGGGGGGGGGGAGGGGCCAAGAAGGGCTTACACAGGCCCAGGGAGGAGGAGGTAAAGACCAATGGGGACAGAGTCTGCCACCAGGTGGCAAGGGTGGTCCCAGAGGACAGCCCTCGATTGGAGAGAAAGGTTATACCTGGCTGACCTTTCAGGACAGAGATAGTAAGAATGACCAGGAAATGATAGCAGGAAGATAAAGTAGCCAAGTTTGGCTGAGAAAGAGAGGAGATCTGGGCAGCAGCACAAACCAGTGGTAACAGTTCTTGTACAGACAGGCAGGAGTGGCTGCATTGCCTGTGAACTGCATTACACACAATGCATTGCTCACGTATCTTTGCAGTGAGAACTGCAGCAATGAAAATCCTTAAGGAGTGAGAATAACAGTAAAAGCATTAAACACATTTTAGGGTCACATTATAAACTAGTGCAAGGCTGTCAGAGGACAGAACAATGACATAAGCTGGTATGTCAAACTATTGGCACACCAGAGTGGCTTTGCATTGGTATTTTATAATGGCCTGCAAACATAAGAACATAAGTATTGCCATACTGGGACAAACCGAATGTCCATCAAGCCCAGTATTCTGTTTCCAACAGTGGCCAAACGAAGCAGATATGTATGTGGAAAACAATATTTAATTGATATGGATCAATTAAATATTGTTTTCCACATACGTATCTGCTTTGTTTGGTGTCCATCTTGGAGTTTGCAGATCGATTACCCTGCTGTTTTCTTGGTCCAACAGTGGCCAATCCAGCTCACAAGTACCTGACAGGATCCCAAAACAGTAAAACAGATGTTATGCTGCTTATCCTAGAAATAAGAAGGTGGCTTATGGACTTTTAGATCTGAATTTATGATTGTGGAGTCATTTTTTGGTTTAATAGGGAAGGAGAATGAGACTTGATATACCACCTTTCTGTGGTTTTTGCAACTACATTCAAAGCAGTTTAAGTAAGCATATACAGGGTTAAGTGATTTACCCAGAGTCACAATTCAACCCAGTTCCCCAGGATCAAAGTCTGGTGCTCTAACCAGACTTTGATCCTGGGGTTGATCCTAGGGTACATAAGTACATAAGTAATGTCATACTGGGAAAAGACCAAGGGTCCATCGAGCCCAGCATCTTGTCCACGACAGCGGCCAATCCAGTCCAAGGGCACCTGGCAAGCTTCCCAAATGTACAAACATTCTATACATGTTATTCCTGGGATTTTGGATTTTTCCAAGTCCGTTTAGTAGCGGTTTATGGACTTGTCCTTTAGGAAACCATCCAACCCCTTTTTAAACTCTGCTAAGCTAACCGCCTTCACCACATTTTCCGGCAATGAATTCCAGAGTTTAATTACACGTTAGGTGAAGAAACGTTTTCTCAGATTTGTTTTAAATTTACTACACTGTAGTTTAATCGCATGCCCCCTAGTCCTAGTATTTTTGGAAAGCGTGAACAGACGCTTCACATCCACCTGTTCCACTCCACTCATTATTTTATATACCTCTATCATGTCTTCCCTCAGCCGTCTCTTCTCCAAGCTGAATAGCCCTAGCCTCCTTAGTCTTCCTTCATAGGGAAGTCGTCCCATCCCCGCTATCATTTTAGTCGCCCTTTGCTGCACCTTTTCCAATTCTACTATATCTTTCTTGAGATGCGGCGACCAGAATTGAACACAATACTCAAGGTGCGGTCGCACCATGGAGCGATACAACGGCATTATAACATCCTCACACCTGTTTTCCATACCTTTCCTAATAATACCCAACATTCTATTCGCTTTCCTAGCCGCAGCAGCACACTGAGCAGAAGGTTTCAGTGTATTATCGACGACGACACCCAGATCCCTTTCTTGGTCCGTAACTCCTAACGTGGAACCTTGCATGACGTAGCTATAATTCGGGTTCTTTTTTCCCACATGCATCACCTTGCACTTGCTCACATTAAACGTCATCTGCCATTTAGCCGCCCAGTCTTCCAGTCTCGTAAGGTCCTCTTGTAATTTTTCACAATCCTGTTGCGAGTTAACGACTTTGAATAACTTTGTGTCATCAGCAAATTTAATTACCTCGCTAGTTATTCTCATCTCTAAATCATTTATAAATATATTAAAAAGCAGCGGTCCTAGCACAGACCCCTGAGGAACCCGACTAACTACCCTTCTCCATTGTGAATACTGCCCATTTAACCCCACTCTCTGTTTCCTGTCCTTCAACCAGATTTTAATCCACAATAGGACATTTCCTCCTATCCCATGACCCTCCAATTTCCTCTGTAGCCTTTCATGAGGTACCTTGTCAAACGCCTTTTGAAAATCCAGATACACAATAGTAGTGGGTAGTGGGTTTATGGACTTTTAGGAAATTATCCAAACCTTTTTTAAACTAACTGCTTTTTACCACATTCTCTGGAAATGAATTCCAGAGTTTAATTATTCATTGAGTGAAGAAAAATTTTCTCTGATTGTTTTAAATTTACTACTCAGTAGTTTCACGTTGTGCCCCCTAGTCTTAGTATTTTTGGAAAGAGTAAACAAGTGATTCACTTCTATCATTTCCACTTCACTCAGTATTTTATAGACCTCTATCATAACTCCCCTCAGCCGTCTCTTCTCTAAGCTGAACAGAATAGCCAGAGGTACCATTCATAGCCTAACCGCTTTAGCCTTTCCTCATAGGCTTAAGTGCATCCACAAACCGTTACAGAATTCGCACTAGGCACGCCCCAATTTATAGAATTTCGCTGTTAAATTGTAAGCCCTATATACATGGGGAAATGTCTACTGTAGCTGTATATATCTTGCCTTGAGCTACTACTGAAAAGGCATGCACCTAATCCAAAATACTAATTATTAGGTGTTAGGCTATTAATTTGTATGAGAATAAGGCAATTGCTGTGAGCTAATACAGCCCTTTAGCATCTGTTCTTTGGGTTCAGCTTGGGGAGCATGTCGTGAAGGAGCGAGAATGGGCAGGGGAAAGAGCTTGGCAGTAGAACCCCAATCACTGATTTCCTTCTGCAAACTAACTAATCTTTCATTGCGAGTGGCAACCCTTCAGTTAGAAGCTGGGGGAATTGGGCTGTCATCACAACACAGGCTTGTTCAATTCTCAGATAATTTATCAGCTGAAAGGCACCTGTGTGTGCTTATTTTGAGAAGGCCTGCAATGGTCTCTTGTGGCCCAGGAAGGCATGGAAAAATATCACAGCTGGTGCAATGGTTTCCACTAGAGGAGAAAATGACTCTTTCAGTGTGAAGAATCAAGAGAGCTGGAGGGCTATTAATTCATGATTGACAGCAAAAGACTAATCACAGACATGAAGAGGTGAATTAAGCAGCCATCTGTTCATAACTTTCAGGCACCTAGCTGGATCCCTCTGTCTCCCTCTCCTCCTTCACTGTGCCTTGCTGGCCATGCTAACCTGCCATTTTCCCTGCTCATCTGAACTGCTCAAACCTGACCAGGTTTTTTAAGAACTGAAATATGAATTCATAGGCTTTCAGTAACGTTTTCAGTTTTGGAAGTCGAACAACTGCATAATAACCCAAGCCTGGGTATATTCTTAAGGTTTTGAAACTCAAAAAACTTTTAAAAAGCTAACAAAACTTGGTGTAAATGCTGCCACCTAATTTAGGCCCGGATCGGGTGTATTTTATAACAATGCCCACAACCCGTCCATTCCATGCCCATGGCCATGCCCACTTTAAAACTATGCGACTTAGAATTTACACGCCTTACTTTACAGAATACGCTTAGACAGTTCTGCACGTAAATTCTAATTAATTCCATTTAATGTCAATAATTGCTCGCTAAGTGGCAATTATCGGCACAGATTGGCTTGTTAACTAGTTAAGCTGTATGTGCAAATCCAGAATACAACTGGATTTGCGTGTGTAACTTAAGTTGCGCTATATAGAATCCGGGGGTTAACGGGTGCAGTGCAGGTTTGGAGGGGGCCTGAGCCATGACTTCTGCAACTGGGAAACTTGCTGCTTTCTGTGTTTTACAGCTCTGTGCACTGCCTCTCATCCTTGTGGCCTTAACTGTACGCTTTCCATTGTTGCCCTTCCTGTTGTGTTCTGTAATTTTGTTGGAATCGTGGGCTTGTGATGCTACCTGTTTACTTTTGGTGTATTTTTGCATTCTTTTGCTGTAGTTATGACTTCTGTTACCATCCGCTGGGACTGTTTCTCTGTTTTTGTTCTTTTCCAGCAGGGATTGTGTGATCTCTGGACATAGTTTCTCAAAGTTGAGTGCTTTGGGGACTCCTCTCATCCTAAACCTTGAGGGGTGGGGGGTGGGAAGTTTGGTAGCTGTAAGAGACTGTAAGGACGGGTGGCCCAAAATTTTTTCTGTCAGTTTTTTTTTCCATTCCAGAATAAATGTTGTCACGGGTGTGTACTCCTTGCAAAGTAGTGTATGCTGGACTAGATTATATGGCACAGAGATTTCCACGCAGATATTGGAGCGTATTTAGATACACTTTATAGAATAAATCTAAATTGTCATGCAGTTTATAGAATACGCTGAGAGCCAGTCTACATGACTAAATTTGGTCATGGTCAATTACGCTAAGTAAAACCTGGTGTAAATTCTGACGCCTAAGTTAGGCACTGAGCGGGTGTATTCTATAACATCGCACATAGATTTTAGAAACACCCATGACCCACTCATTCCATGCCCATAACCACACTCACTTTCAACTATGCAACTTATATTTATGTGCACCACGTTAGAGAATACACTTAGCATGTAGTGCGTGTAAATTCGAATTAATGCCAATTAGTGCTGATAATTGGTCGCTAACATCCAATTATCAACGCTGATTAACTTGTTAACTGATTAAATTATATGCATTGTTATGGAATACGCTTTGATTTCCATGTGGAAATCTCAGCGCAATATATAGAATCCTGGGGTGTGTAAAGAGGGCGCACTTTCTTAAAGAGTGAACACAATGGGCCGGATTCTATAAATTAAGTCAAAAATGAGTACCAGAAAAGATTGGTGCTAAGCAAGATTTTATAAAGGGCGTCTGCCCTTTATAGAACCATGCTTAGCGCCAATTCTTCACCAAACTTTAAGCATCAGATTTATGCCTACTGAAGCCAGATATACCTGTTCAACAAGGCATACCACAACGATCCATCCTAATTCCGGACAACGAAACTGAAGCCTGAACTGAATAAGACCTAACTCTCTATACTCGACTACCAAAGCCTACTCTACCATGAACAAACTTTCAACAAAATACCACACTATCTCTTATTCCTAACATGAACTCTTTATACTTGACTGCTTAATCTACTAGGTCAATCATGATCTTTAATGTAATACCACTTGTATCTCTCACTCCAGAATGGCGCTCGCCATGACGGAACAATGTAAGCCACATTGAGCCTGCAAATAGGTGGGAAAATGTGGGATACAAAAGCAATAAATAAATATAAATGCTTGTGGGGTGCGCTGAGCCAGTATTCTATAAATATGGGCGCAACATTTTGGAATACACCTGATTTGCCCATGGCCACACCCCATTTTGACATACTTGCTATAGGAGTTAGGTGCACTGTTGTATAGAATAATGCGCAGCCAAATGCGGGCGTAAATTCAAATGGGTGCCAATAAGCTTCAATAACTGGTTAATAGCAATCAACTGTTGATGATTAACAGTTCATTAGCCAATTAATTTACACCCAAGTTTAGGCATGCAAATCTGGGTGCCAGATATAGAAGTTTTGGGAGCGATACTGGATTCATCTTTAATAATGGAGACACAGATTAATGGCTTAATTAGAAAAGTCTTTTTCAAGTTAAATCAGCTATGCTTGCTATGATCTTACTTTTTAGAAGATCACTGTATAACTTACTATTCTGGAAACTCATTATATTAGGGTCTGTGTTCCAAGCAATTTTCTAGAATTCAAATGATTCAGAATTCAGCCACTAGGCTTATCTTTTGGAAAACTCAGTTCGATCATATAAGTCCTTTGCTGGAAACATTGCATTGGTTGCCTGTAAGGACTCGGGTCATTTTAAGGCACTTTGTTTAGTATTTAAAGGGCCCTTTTACTAAGCTGCATAAGCATCTATGTGCACCCAACGCATGCCAAAATGGAGTTACTGCTCAGCTACCATGTGGCTCTTGCGGTAATTTCATTTTTAGCACGCGTCCGATACACGCATCCAAAAAATAATTTTTATTTTCGGATACGCATATTGGATGCGTGCCAAGTAGCATTTGACATGCGTAGGTCATTCCCACCCGGTTACCGTGTGAGGCTTTACCACTAGGTCGATGGCTGGTGGTAAGGTCTCAGACCCAAAATGGACACGTGGCAATTTTCATTTTCACGCACGTCCATTTTCAGCATATATTTTAAAAAGGCATTTTTTACAGGTGCACTGAAAAATGATTCTGCGCGCACCTAAAACACACATCTACACTACCGCAGACCCTTTTTCAGCGTGCCTTTGTAAAAGGGCCCCTAAGTTTTCGAGGGTACTTGCCCTGATGGTGGATCTCAGTTGGTGACTGTGTTAAAATCTAGGACAATCTCTAGAAAATGTAATTTGCTTACTGTTAGCTTTTCCTTCAACAAAAAAATGTGCGGTTTAAAGCTGATTTTTCTCAATCATTTTTTTTCTAAGCTGTTCATTCGCTATTGGAATAATCTTCCTTTTGAATTATGCTTGCTGGGGAGTTATCTTCTATTTCGCAAAACCTTAAAAACATATTTGTTTTTTAAGCTTGGGAGGTTTTAATGTCTGCTTTTTATTATGTTACTTTCTTGAAATTGAAAATTCCTGTCATTTGTTGTCAGTTTTTTTTAATTGAATGTAATTTGACTCGAATATTATATTATAGAGTTGGTGAGAGATAAGTCCCTTACAACATAACACAACACAACACTCAAGGGGAATGTATGCACTTTCTTTACACATAATGTGAACTCTCTAAGAGCACGCACTATTATCGATGAATGACATTTCACCACATACAATTGATCCCTAGCAGACTGCGACGGACGTTTGCCCTGAAACATTTCTGAAATTCATTGGATCACCCAGGGAATTTTATGCACACTGAGGTTTTTCCTTCTTTTCATTACTCATTCTCTTCGCTCCATTGGCCTGACAGACTCAGGTTCACCTTTCTTTTACGCTGGTAAACAGCGCCTGGAATAGCGCAGTAACAGTGCAGATAAATAGCTTCCCAATGCTCAACTTAATTTCATGTAAATAATATGCATGCAGCAAGACTTAAAGTATGGGGGAGGAATGTTCCTGGCGCATGTGCACACTAGTTTTGCAGTAAGCATGGCTTTTGTGCGCATGCCTAGGCAAACCCGGAAATGAAGCATACATTGGTGCTGATCCTCTGTGCCTTTAAATATAATCCTTTCAAAACAGTTTTTCACCGGAAGGCTTATATTTAAGCGCAGAAAACAGGTGCCCATGTGTGCTTTCATTTTCAGCTTTGCTTGGACTCGCACACATGTGTTTCACACTCCCAGCACTCAGGGGCTTCCTTCTACTTCCAAATTCAATCAAAACCAGCAGATGTTAAGGAGAAAATCATAGGTAATCCTCTCTTCAAACACCCCAATGCCACCTCCAACCTGGCGTTAGATTTCCAGCAGTAGGTGTGACATTGCTTTGTGCGCTGTTCTCTGAGCATTGGGAGAAGAATAAGAAATGACCTCATTAACATCCGTTTGACTAGCGTTAGTCCAGCACTAACTGGCTCTAGCACCGATGTTAGGCCCATTTAGGCATCTGCACTATTCCCAATGAATTATTAATAGAATCCTTATCCAAAGCTTTTTCCTTGCAGCTTGCTGAATGCTTTATTTATCTGAATGGGTATCAGCTTTTTTTTTCCACTTTAAAATATTTTTATTTTGCATAACTTCATAACAAGAGCACATCTCGCTCACATTTGCCCATACAGGGGCTCATAAGTACTCCACTACTATGTACCCACTGTAACAAATTACAATATCATCACCAAAACACAACAACCCCTACCCAACTAAACCTTGTACTCCTATAATATAACATCCCCCCCTTTCCCTTTTACCCCTCTCCAACCGCCGCTCAATTGGAGCACCCCATGGTTCTTTGGGATACTCTCTCTCCCCCCTCCCCACTCCCCCCCTAACCCTTCCCCTTCTAATAACATTCCATTAACCTAAATACTTGTCAATTGTTGTTGTAAGCGAGCCCATCTTCCCTGATGTCCCCATCTCTGCGGTGAGCCGTGGGTATCAGCTTTTTATCACCAATGCTGTTCAAAGTGTCTGATCTTTGTCACTTTGATTTAAAGCAACTTCTAAATATAATAAATAAGTAATTATCATACCTGAACCTCACAACTTCAGTTTCACTTGCCATGCCAAGTAGAATAACAAGAATGATGCTTGAACTGAATTATTTGTGCTGTTTTTTTTTTGTCAAGTTACATATTTATTGATATTGATTTTCATTAATGGGTTTATAAACAGTCTTCTCAGATTTCTATCCTAAGTTGTTCTGGAGGTTCAGTGGTTGCAGTGATTTGCTTGATATAAATCGATTGCATTGTTTGTAGCATGAGATTAGAGCCAGAAGCTGAAGACTGGCTGATTCTGTAATTTGCAAGTCACTCAGTGACAGGTAGAAAGCCTGATGCTAATAAACTCTGGGTAGAGTTGACACTAATGGTGGCAATGATTGGAATGTAAGTGGTATTCATCTTCGAGCAGGATCCCAGCATGCTTTTCATTTTCAGCCCCTCAAAAATGTTCATGTTGTCACTACTGTGCAGTATGACTTGGCAAAATATTTTGGACTCATGCTGCCCAAGGGTAAACTTTTTCTAAGATATTTAAGATGGAGCAGGAATCTGAAATAGGGCTTTAGATGGAATGGCTTTTCATCTTGTTACAGCCAGTGGCATAGCCACAGGTGGGCCTGGGTGGGTCGGGGCCCACCCATATAGTGCTCAGGTCCACTCAACAGTAGTACACATTTAGTGGTAGCTGATGGGATCTCAAGCTCGGCCAGCTAAAGACTTCCTCCTAATGGTAACAAAAATGCTACTCTCCACGATACTGGCACCTGCACATGCTCAGTTTTCAGCGCATGCCTGCTGCATACTGCCAGGGTGGAAAGAAGCATTTTCCCGCCAGCTGAAATATTTTTTTGGGTGGTGGTTGGGAGGGGGGAGAACACTTGGTGCCCACCCACTTCTTGCCTAGGCCCACCCAAAATTCATTGTCTGGCTACGCCCCTGGTTACAGCATGAAAAAAGAAGTGACTAGCATCTTTTCTGCGAATCAGTAAGAACTCTAACTGGGCAGAAAGTACAGTAACTAAAGTACAACACAGTTCAGGCAACAAAAGAAAACATTACTTGAACCTTTAAAAGAGAATATTGCCATCTCCTGGCTTTACAATAATGCAGGTTTAAATTGTGGCTGTTGCATATCTCAACAGTATGACTATTAGTTTTCAAAATGGGTAAAAAAAAATGTTGAGAGCTAATATTTGGATTAACTGAGGGGTCTGTTTACTATAGTGCAGTAGAGTGTCGCAGTTACCATGCATTAACTGCCAACAATGAAACTTAAATTCTCTACCTGGACGGAGACTCCTAATGTGGAACCTTGCATCATTTAGCTATTGTTTGGGTTTGAGAGTGGAGGAGTAGCCTAGTGGTTAGTGCAGTGGATTTTGATCCTGGGGAACTGAGTTCGATTCCCACTGCAGCTCCTTGTGACTATGGGCAAGTCACTTAACTCTCCGTTACCCCAGGTACAAAATAAGTACCTGTATATTATGTAAACCCCTTTGAATGTAGTTGCAAAAAACCACAGAAAGGCAGTATATCAAGTCCCATTTCCCTATTTGAGATTATAGATGGAATGTTGCTACTAGTTGAGATTTTGTTGCTACTAGTTGAGATTCTACATGGAATGTTGCTATTCTACTAGCAACATTCCATGTAGAAGCCTGCCTTGCAGATCAGCAACGCGGCCGCGCAGGCTTCTGTTTCTGTGAGTCTGACGAAGCCTGCACTGCCGCATTGCTTATCTGCAAGGGCAGGCTTCTACATGGAATGCTGCTAGTGGAGGAGTAGCCTAGTGGTTAGTGCAGTGGACTTTGATCCTGGGGAATTGAGTTGGATTCTCACTGCAGCTCCTTGTGACTCTGGGCAAGTCACTTAACCCTCCATTGCCCCTGGTACAAAATAAGTACCTGAATATATGTAAACCGCTTTGAATGTAGTTGCAAAAACCTCAGAAAGGCGGTAGATCAAGTTCAATTTTATTTGGTTTACAATCAATGATAACGAGGATGAAGGTATATAAAAATCAAAGAACAAAACAAGGCAAAAATTAAACTAACACATAATCATAATAGACATAGAGGGGCATAATCGACCAGAAACGCCTATCTCCATGGGCGTTAATCTCCGAGAACGGGTCCGTGAAGGGGCGGAGTGAACCGTATTTTTTAAAACAAATAGACGCCCATGCTTTATTCGCCAAGGTGTGAGCTGGGCGTTTTTGCTTTTCACCGATAATGGAAAATGAAATCGCCCAGCTCAAAAACGAATAAATGCAAGGCATTTGTTCGTGGGAGGGGCCAGGATTCATAGTGCACTGGTCCCCCTCACATGCCAGGACACCAACCGGGCACCCTAGGGGGCACTTTTACAAAAACAAAAAAAAAGGTAAAAGAGCTCCCAGGTGCATAGCACCCTTCCCTTGGGTGTTGAGCCCCCCAAATCCCCCTCAAAACCCACTGCCCACAAGTCTACACCAGTACTATAGCCCTAAGCGGTGAAGGGGGGCACCTACATGTGGGTACAGGGGGTTTGGGGGGGGTTGGACGACTAGTAGCATTAAGCAGCACAATTGTAACAGGTAGGGGGGGGATGGGCCTGGGTCCACCTGCCTGACGTCCACTGCACCCCCTAACAACTGTTCCAGGGACCTGCATACTGCTGCTTGGGAGGAGGGTATGACATTTGAGGGTGAAAGTAAAAAGTTGTGAAACATCATTTGTTGTGGTGGGAGGGGGTTAGTGACCACTGGGGGAGTCAGGGGAGGTCATCCCCGACTCCCTCTGGGGGTCATCTGGTCATTTAGGGCACTTTTTGGGGCCTTATTCGTCAAAAAACAGGGTCCAGGAAAAGTGCCCTAAATTCTAGCTACAAACGCATCCATTATCGGCGAAGGGCGCCCATCTCTGTTCGGGTGATAACCACGCCCCAGTTCCGCCTTCACCACGCCTCCGACACTCCCCCGTCAACTTTGTCCGCATCCGCGACGGAGTGCAGTTGAAAGCGTCCAAAGTTCGGCTTTCGATTATGCCGCTTTATTTGTTTTTGTGAGAAGAACGCCCATCTCCCGATTTAGGTCGGAACTTGGGCGTTATTCTCGTTCGATTATAAGCAGGATAACCTAATAGATACATGCAGTCTGAAATTCATATACCAGCTACACTTCTGTATGCAACATATAGGGCCATTTTATTTGCTAAAGATGTGCACTTGTTAGCACTTTGCACTTGTTCACATTAAATGCCATCTGCCATTCGGATGCCCCCATCCCCCAGGCTTGTAGTCCTCTTGTGATTTAACAACTTTGAATAACTTTGTGTCATCAGCAAATTTGATCACCTCACTACCAAAATATCATTCTAAAACTAAAATCAGAATTAGCATCTGCAATTGCAAGAAAAAACATTACAAACAAAGAAGACCGTGGGGCTCATTTTCAAAACACAAAAAGTCCAAAAAGCTTCATAAGGTGGCAGAAGAACATTTTTCTCTCAAAAACATCCAAGTTGCAATTTTCAACACCCTGATTTTCGATGTTTTGCTCCACAGTTTGTCCAAATTTCATGTTTTGGGCAGGATGTGGGCAAGACATGGGTGGCACCAAAAGATAGATGTTTTTCTGCAATAATGGAACAAAATGGAAACATCTAGTGCCAAAATTAAGACTTTTTGACTAGACTTGTTCAATCATGACTAAGTGACCACAAGGTGTGCCCTAAATGACCTTTGATGGGATTAAGGCATAACCCCCGTTACTCCCCAAGTGGTCACAGTCCCCATCCCAGCCCCCTAAGATGTGACAATGACAGTACATACCAGGCGCTATGACAGCTTCAGATATGATGGCCATTCCTATTAGAGTAGCAAGCAGGAACCAGGAATAGCCTAGTTGTCAGTGCAGTGGACTGTAGAGAAGGGGACCCAGGTCCATATCACACTCTAAGTGGTGCACTTGTAGTGGAATGTGTGAGCCCTCCAAAAATATGAAATACCAACTGTACCTAAATATAGATGACACCTGCAGCCATAAGGGCTATTGTAGTGGTGTACAGTTGGGTACAGTAGGTTTTTGGTATGTTTTGGAGGGCTCACCATACAATTTAAGGGGGTTATAGTGAGATGTGTACCTGGGACCTTTTATGTGCAGTCCACTGCAGTGTCCCCTAGACTACCCCACTGCTCTGCTGGGACGCCTGTGTGCCAGTCCACTAAGAATGCTGCCCCCCCATACATCCCAAAGGCTTGTTTTGTGCATTTTCCCCATGGATTTTGTTTTTCAGAAATGGTCCTAAAAGGTAGATGCACTGAGCAAAATGGTGACCATGTTTAAAAAAGACACCACTCCAAATTTTCCAATCATAGTGTTATGTGCATTTCATTGCACAACAGTTCTTTCATTCAAGTAGTATTATTTAAAAAAAGGAAATATATATACACACACACATATCTCTATCTATCTTATACGCAGGTATTCTTTCAGAAGAAATGGTGCCATTCCAATGACTTATTCAGCCCCAGAGTTTCTACTGTGCCCAAACAGAAAATCCAGAATTGCTCTCGTTGCTGTAAGCGTTCTTCATCTAAAGTATAGAACAATTTTATGGACTGTTGAGAGGTAAAGACATAATTTTTAATGGAGTTAATCTTTTTGTGCACGTGGATTGCTTTTCTTTCCATTTCCCTTTTTAACCAGCAACGTATACAGCTAGAGTCAGTTAATGGCGCTCAAAAATCGGTGCCGAAAATATCGGCAATCAATACTATTCTATAATGGGTACTCAAAGATGATGCCCATGATAGAATAGCATTGAGTGACGATTTCAGTGCTCAGATTTAGGTATCAGGATTTATACTTGCCGAAACCAGGTGTAATTCCCGGCACCCAACTTGGGCGCACATCACTGATATAACACTGTGCACAAATTTTAGGAACACCCCTGACTTGTCCATGCACCTCCCATGGCCATGCCCTCTTTTGGGTTGCTTGATATGGGATTTGGACACTCATTGTCATAGAATAGTGCATAGCAAGATTTTTTTTCCATTTATGCATTCTTGTATCCCACTATTATCCAAAAACAAATTTCGGTTCAAAATGGCTTACAATTTACGTTTTGGTGGAGTTACAATAGTGTTGTAGAACGTGGAGAGGGCATCTATACGTGGAGAGGGCATCTATGGTTCGTGTAGTGCGTGCAATTCAAAATTGGTCCCAATTAGCACCCAATTATTTGCAATAATTGGCTCATTAGTCATTTTAGCTGGGTGCACATCTTGGTTCAGCATCCAATTTTGAGCGCCATATATAGAATGTGGGGAATAATTATATTATAATTATCTAGAAAACACATAAACAAAGCCTGTACCACTGTCAATCTGCCTAGAATGATAGAGATAGTGCTGAATATACATTTTGAAAAGTAGGTAAGTAAATAAATAATTACATGATTATAACTTGCAAATGGCTTTTAATTGTATTACTGCTCCTTGAGTCACACGCACAATTTGTTCCTCCTCAATCTTCTCCTTACTAATCATCACCCTCAAACATCTCACTAAAGAAACCAAAATTATATGTGATGGGAACCTCTCTACACATAAATAGTGGCAATTATACATACAGATCGCATACATATGTAAATGGTGGTTTCGGAAAGATGCTATTTGCATGTGGAAATCCCCAGGACACAGAGAGTTCAAGGGAGCATGGTATGGGTGTAGTCTAGTAGGCTGAAAATTTATGTGTACTTCCATCTTACAATGGGAATACATGTATATTCAAATACATTTCAGTGTCAAGGTTTGCATCTGGTTTGAGGTTATACACAGATTATAAAACAGTGTTTGTTTCAGCCAGGGCTTTGCATGTGGGTTTAAGGGCGTAACTCTACTCATTCCTTCATTCTTTTTATTTCTGTCTCCAAATTGTAAAAAATAAAATAAAAATAGTGGCCTCTGTTCTGGTAGTTAATTGGCAGAACTTATATGTATAGGAAAAAGGAGGTGATGATGCCCCTGTATAAGACTCTGGAATATTTAGAATATCTCCCCTAATTCTAAAAATCAGTGCCCAATTTAGGCTCCAATCAGCAATTTCAGCACAGAAAAGACAGATTCTATTTTATTCCGGCTTTTCTATCCCGCTAATTTCCCTCAAAGAATCATAGCGGGTTACAATAATGATCAAAACATAAACAATATCAGGGGTCCTTTTACAAAGGCATGCTGAAAAATGGCCTGCGGTAGTGTAGACGTGGGTTCTGGCCATGTGCAGAATCATTTTTCAGTGCACCTAGGTGACTGTGGCTATCCCCTCAAAACATGGCTAGTGACGCCCATTGTGAACTCACAGGGATGGGCAGAGGAGAGGTAAAATGATGCCAAACTTCAGACATGGGCTGTTATAGAGAGGACATTTGGCCTACTGAAGATCAGGTCCCATTGCCTAGATTGGTCTGGAGGTTGGGGCGGGGGGGGGGGGGCTGTTATACAGGTCCTCAAAAGTCTGTGACATTTTACAACATGCTGCATAACCTTGCAATTACCCACCACATGTCAGACCCAGAGCCAGAGGAAGGGACCAGGCAGGAAAGTGATACTGAAGATGATGATGACCCACCTCAGGATCAGCACCCCCCTCCCCAAAGCCCAACAAAGAGGATGAGATGTGAGAAATAACTTGATCCAGACACATTTTCTGTGAAAAGGTGATCATTTTATTAACACAGTGAATTTTCTAAACATAAGTGAATGCTAACCCCAGCACCCCTCCTCCTCCCCCTCCAACCTCACCCTTTCCCCAACACTCCCTCCCCTCGCCCATGGTAAAAAAAAAACAGTATACAGTGAAGATAAGGTGTAGTGAAAAAACCTGATCCCCCTCCTCCCTCTCTCTCCCTCCCTGTGGCAAATATAATGTCCTGTATGGGAATGGAGCTTCAAAGGTGAGGGTTAATACCAACTTCTCTATCTGGCATCACATCTGCAAGCAGCTAAAATGGCAGTATCACTCAACCGTGAGGTGCAGGATCAGTAAGAAATTCAAAGAGAGAGATCTGCATGACCAAGCCCCAAGTAAGGTTTCCTAGAGAGGCACAGTCCTCAGCAGCTACATGTCCCTATAGCCAACGGAGAGGGAGGCATGCATCATAGATGACCATCAACACTTGTCTTTCCCATGGTCACATACTCGAGCACCTTTGCTACGGGAACTGGTACCTACCCGGCTGGTGGAAGGCTGGTAAGAGGGTTCCCAGCTGGCTTGCAGTGGTGGTGGGCTGGCTTGTGATGGTGGCCTTGGTGGTGGAGGGCTAGTTTGCAGTTGTGTCCCTGGTGGTGGTGGGCTGGCTAGCGATGGTGATCCTGGTGGTGGTGAGCTGGCTGGCAGTGGTCCCATTAGTCCCTGCAGTTTTTGCCTGAGTAAAGGGGAAGACCATGAGTTCAGTAGATGGTACATTTTCTAGCATTAGGATGGGAGAAGGGCAGTTATCAGGTGGTAGGCTGGGCTTGTGGGGTGTGATGCGATCATTCCTCCTTTTTCCAACCAGGGATCCCAATTCAGAGCAGGTGTTAGGGGTGTTGCAAACATGGTACTTGCCCTGGGCCCCCATGCCAGAAGGGGTCCCAAGCCTGCCTAAAGCTGAAGGCAGCACAGCCTGCTAGTGGGCTTTTGGACCCTCCTTGCAAATTTGTGCCCAGGGTCCCAGCATATCTAACACCAGCCCTGTCGCAATTCATCTCCCCACTCCTCCTCATCCATCTTTCCATGATCCTCCTCTCTACCCTTGCTTTCCTTTCCTTCCTCTGCACTTTCCCTACCTTTCCCCTTTTCTCTCATCTGTCTTTCCATCCCCTATCCTTATCAAACTGAGAGCCCCTCTTCCTATCTGCCAGATCCTCTCTCTCATTCACTATCTCCTCCTCCCAGCATTAATCACTAACATCTCCTTATTATTATTATTAACATTTGTATAACGCTACCAGACGCATGCAGTGCTGGCAAATTAAATTGCATGTTTGGGGCTAATCGGTCATATTCAGTGGCATTTACATAGTAGATGATGGCAGAAAAAGACCTGCACGGTCCATCCAGTCTGCCCAACAAGATAACTCATATTTGCTGCTTTTTGTGTATACCCTACTTTGATTTATACCTGTGCTCTTCAGGGCACAGACAGTATAAGTCTGCCCAGCACTATCCCCGCCTCCCAACCACCAGCCCCTCCTCCCAACCACCGGCTCTGGCACAGACCGTATAAGTCTGCCCAGCACTATCCTCACCTCCCAACCACCAGCCCTGCCTCCCAACCACTGGCTCTGGCACAGACCGTACCAGTCTGTCCAGCACTATCCCCGCCTCCCAACCACCAGTCCCGCTGCCCACCACCGGCTCTGGCACAGTCCGTATAAGTCTGCCCAGCACTATCCCCGCCTCCCAACCACCAGCCCCGCCTCCCGATATATGGTATATGATACTTCATATGTATACCTGATCTTGATTTGTCCTTGCCATTTTTAGGGCATAGACCGTAGAAGTCTGCCCGGCACTGTCCTTGTTCTAAATTTCAGAAGTTGTCGTTGAAGCCCCTGAAACTCTCCACTCCAGCCCATCCAAATCTATTCCACCATGATCAGGTCACAGACTGTAGAAGTCTTGCTCAGCACTGGCTTTGCTTCCCAATTAGCGGTGTTGATACCTAATGTCCGCTAAGCTTCTTTGGATCCATTCCTTCCAAACAGGATTCCTCGGCTGATTTAAGCGGTATATAAGCAACGGAACGGAATAGATTTCTTTCTTTTTATTCCATTACCGTCTGCACCGCCACTACATCCCATGGGAGGGCATTCCAGATACCTACCACCCTTTCAGTGAAAAAAATACTTCCTGACATTATTGCTGAGTCAACCCCCTTTCAACCTCAATTTGTGTCCTCTAGTTCTACCACCTTCCCGTCTCTGGAAAATGCTTGTCTGTAGATTTATACCTTTCAAATATTGTGCCGCTGAAAAAGTCTGGTTAGCGCCCAACTCGAAACTGGTTATTTTGGGGGCATTCCAGGGGTGCAGTCATCACTTGATCAGTTAAGTGCCAATATTTATTTATTTATTTATTTGTTGCATTTGTATCCCACATTTTCCCACCTATTTGCAGGCTCAATGTGGCTTACAATTTTCTGTCATGACATGCCATTTCAGAGTAAAGATACAATTGGTAATGGATATAGAACATGGATGATAAAGTGAACAGTCAAGTAAAAAAGGGAAAAAAAAACATACAATAGGTATCGCATATTCAGCACTTAACTGGCCAAGGTAACTCCATAAATAGAAGCACAGAAAAGGCAGTCCTATCTTTGGGGCCCTTTTACTAAGCTGCGTAAGAGCCTATGCATACCCAACACGCGGCAATTCTGAGTTACCACCTGGCTACCGCATGGCCCGTGCAGTAGTTTCATTTTGTACGAGCGCCCACTACGCGCACTGGAAGATATTTTTATTTTCTGGCACACAGGCGGTAATCGGCATTTTACGTGCATACACCATTACTGCTCAGTTACCGTGTGAGACCTTACCACTAGGTCAATGGCTGGCGGTAAGATCTCAGACCCAAAATAGATGCGTGGCAATTTTCATCTTGCTGCACGTCCATTTTCGGCAAAAATAAATTAAAAAAAGGTATTTTTTACAGGTGTGCTGAAAAATGATTCTACGCGCAGCCAAAACATGCATCTACACTACCGCAGGTCATTTTTCAGCGTGCCTTAGTAAAAGGGCCCCTTTATGCAGTTTGCCATAGCCGATTAAGTGCTGAATATTGCACTTAGGGGTCCTTTTACTAAGGTGCGCTAGCGGTTTTAGCTTGCACTAAAAATAAGCGTGCATTAAACGCTAGAGATGCCGATATATTCCTATGGGCGTCTCTAATGTTTAGCATGTGCTAATCATTAGCACGCACTAAAAACATTAGCGCGCCTTTGTAAAAGACCCCCTTAGCCAGCTTCTCCAACTCCATAAACCAAAGAATTCAAAGCCAGAGCCTGGATGTGGCCTGTCATTGAATCTCCGAGTATAACATTGCAAAATGCTGAGCTCAGCCAGCTGAATATCAACCCTGTCAATTTTACAGTTAAAAAATACTATATACGTGAATTTGCAAATTTATGCACATTTATAAACCTGTGCCACATAACTGTTGCAGGGTTTGCAAGTTCCAGAAAATCTGCTGTAGAATACCTGGAAAATCTGGGCTGTTACTGAGCAGTAATTGCAAAACTTTCCTGCACTTTGGTAAAAGGGGCTCCATAAACTCCTTACTGTGTTATGCAGCAACAAAAAAAAGAACATACACAATTATTTACATAGAAATAAAACAATTACAAATAAAATGTGTGCCTTAAATTTAGAATAAAGAAGAGGGAAAAGAAACAATAAGACAATAGTTGATATGGTGACGGAAAAATGGATTTTTCACCAGCTGTGCCAAGTAACTGCTTTCAGCGCATGCAGTCCCCAACAAATGAGTTAAGAATGACTGAAGATTATCTCAGTGGGTATGCTTGAATGCCACGCAATTATGCTTCAGGGAACAAACAGTCTTCAGGAGGGAAATCAAACACTGTCTAAACTAAATACATGTCTAAATTCTGGTTGTGGCATTGAAATCTTTGAATGGTGGGGGGAAGTCTTAGATTTTTAGTACAAGCATTCACATGCTGACAGCATGGTTAGCGTTACTGGCTGAAAGCTGTAGATCTCTCTCTGATACAACCTGTATTTTGTGGGGATGTGCATTTGGTAGCATTACATTACATTCACAGTCTTAAAATAAAAATGCTAAGCGGTTTACAAAAAAAAGAGGCCCCAGCAACAGGGGAAAACACAGTACAGATAAAAATATCTAAAACTGTTAAACAAATCAGTGAAATATTTAGGGGGCCTTTTACAAAGCCATGCTAGCGTTTTCAGCTTGCGGTAAAAATCTAAAAACGCTAGTGTGACTTTGTAAAAGACTCTCTTAATTTAAGAAACAGGTACTTTTTTGCGCTGTCAAACTTTAGCCCCTGAAAGAGGAAAGAAAGTTCAATCTGTCTCCTTTGTTGGACTCCTTTTAAACGGGGGAAGCCAAGCTTTAATTTATGCATTTCACTTCCAAAAATTTGGAAAGAAATATTTATATCACACCTTTTCTGTAGTAGCTTAAGGCAAGTTATAGTTAGGTACACTGGGCATTTCTCTGTTGTTGGAGAGCTCACAAGCTAGATTTGTACCTGAGGCAATGGAGGGTGGAGTAACATGCCCAAGGTCATAAGGAGCAAGGAGCAGCAGTGGGATTTGAAGTGGCCATCTCTGGATGTTAAGACGAGTGCTCTAACCACTAGGCCACTCCTCCACTCCATGATGCTAAAGGTATTGTTAAAATCTTAACAATACCTTCAGCATCCAGTCCTAGAAAGCATTAATTCACTTTGTTAATGCACTTCAAAAAATTGATGGACCAATATTCCAACAGGGTTATATATTCATTGGTGACCAGTGAACATGCAAGTCTGCTATCCCTGTATTTTCAATCACTATAGTGACAATTTTGTAAACTGGTGCCCAAATTTGGTGCAACGTGGTTCATGCCAATTTTACAACGGCATCCGGGACCCCAGATTCCATTATAGAATACTAGTGCAAACTGGTATTGGCGCATCAAAATATACTTGCATCCCAATAGGTCAATGGCTGGCATAAACGTGGGAAGCCATGTGCGCATCTTATAGTGTTCTATAAGGTGCACGTGTCAGTGGGAGACATGCCCATGTCTAGCCCAAGCTCCACCCACGTGTATGTTCCCCTCACAGATGCACACGATGCCACTTACGTGCGTGCTTTCATATATTACCACGTAGGGGAAATGTCTGCATAAGTGGCAATTAAGGGGTAAGGAGCAGACTGGAACAAAAACCAGAAGTCCAGTAGAAAAGTTAAATCAAGCTTTTATTAGCAACAGAGGTTGAGGGTTTAAAAAACTGTGCCTGATTTGGACAAGTTTTGCCCAACAAGGGCTGCCTCAGGGGCATAAGGTGCTATAGAATAAAATTAGTATAAGTGCCACATACAACAATAAATAATAACGAATGACAATACAGATAACGTGCACTATATCACAATTTCACTACAAGGAGCATGCCTGACGTGCAGCAATGTGGTGGCACTGCTGCAGACCAGCGCTGGATAAAGTCTTCAGCTGTCAGGGGTTGGGGACCCCCGCCAGCCAACCAGAGGCCCAGAGCAAATTTGGGGGACCCAGACCTTCATGGCCCCACCTAGCTACACCACTGGCAAGAAATAAAACATAAAGAATAGGTATAGACAGTGCTTTTTTTGTAGAAAAAAAGGTGCCGGTACTCATTATGGGCGGAGTCACCACATATGGCTCCACCCCTATGATAGCCACACCCACATTTGCCACACCCCTTATACCAGCCATGGCGCATATAAACAGACATCATTGAAAATATACTGGTATAGTAGAAAAACAATAACTTGTGATTTTTTTTTCATTATAAATCCTTTCTGTAAGATGTTACAGCTCCAGTATACCCAGTGCAAAATAAGACAGCAGATGTAAATTCTCAAATTGGACAAATTCCAAACACTAAAATGAAAATAAAATGATTTTTTCTACCTTTGTTGTCTGGTGACTGTTTTCTATCCATACTGGTCCAAGTGTCTGATTCTGCTGCTCTCTATCTGTTCTCTTAACTCCGTTTCCAGGGCTTCCTTTCCATTTATTTCTTTACTTTCCTCCTTTATTCTTCCATGTACAGCATTTCGCCTCTGTCCCCGCCAACCCCTCCATCCATCCATGTCCAGCAATTCTCCTCTATCTCCTGCTCTCCTCTCCATCCATTTCCAGCATTTCTCCTTCCTCCCCTGCCATCTCATCCATGTGCATCTCCTTCCTATCTTACCTTCCCTCCATCCATGTCCAGCATGTCTCCTCCATCCATGTCCAGCATGTCTCCTCTCTCCAGTGCCCTCCCATGTCCAGCGATTCTCCTCTGTCCCGTCCTCTCCTGCTATCCATGTCCAGCGATTCTTCTCTGCCCCCTGCCATCCATGTCCAACGATTCTCTCTTCACTGCCCTCCCCTCCCAGCAATGTCCAGCAATTCTCTGTTCCCTCCCCTCCCAGCCATGTCCAGCAATTCTCCGTTCCCTGCCCTCCCCTCCCAGCAATATCCAGCAATTCTCTATTCCCTCCCCTCCCAGCCATGTCCAGCAATTCTCCGTTCCCTGCCCTCCCCTCCCAGCAATGTCCACCACCAATTCTCCGTTCCCTGCCCTCCCCTCCCAGCAATGTCCCCCACCAATTCTCCGTTCCCTCCCCTCCCAGCAATGTCCAGCAATTCTCCGTTCCCTCCCCTCCCCTCCTAGCCATGTCCAGCAATTCTCCGTTCCCTGCCCTCCCCTCCCCTCCCAGCAATATCCACCACCAATTCTCCATTCCCTCCCCTCCCCTCCCAGCAATGTCCACCACCAATTCTCCGTTCCCTCCCCTCCCCTCCCAGCAATGTCCAGCAATTCTTCATTCCCTGCCC
Source organism: Microcaecilia unicolor (assembly GCF_901765095.1). Taxonomy (NCBI): domain Eukaryota; kingdom Metazoa; phylum Chordata; class Amphibia; order Gymnophiona; family Siphonopidae; genus Microcaecilia; species Microcaecilia unicolor. The sequence goes on from NC_044032.1 coordinate 52,908,583, forward strand.
TTCCCTCCCCTCCTAGCCATGTCCAGCAATTCTCCGTTCCCTGCCCTCCCCTCCCAGCAATGTCCACCACCAATTCTCCGTTCCCTGTCCTCTCCTCTTCCATGTCCAGCAATTCTTGGACCTTTTTTTTTGCCCCCCTCCCCCCCGGCGACATTCCCAGCGAGTCCTGACCTTACTTTTTTTTTTTAAGACTCAGAACGCGCGAACGATGCAGCCGGCAGCAATTGAAAGAGGCTGTCTGGCGTCTGCGTCGGAGCTTCCCTCACCCTGTGCGAGTCCCGCCTATGCGGAAATAGGAAGTTGTAACAACGAAGGCGGGACTCGCAGAGGGTGAGGGAAGCTCCGACGCAGATGCCAGACAGCCTCTTTCAATCGCTACCGGCTGCATTGTTCACGCTTTCTGAGTCTTAAAAAAAAAAAAAAAAGTAAGTGCAGGACTCGCCCGCAGTCTCCCGGGGGGGGGGGGGGGCAAAACAAAAAGGTGCCAGTATGCCATACCGTTGCCTACTGGCACAAAAAAAGCACTGGGTATAGATATATGTATATAGATATTTTTTTATTTGTACAAACAGAAATAAAATACACAGGAGTAGATAAATTTTAAATATGTTTAATATAATTTGTAATAAGTTCTTATTCGAGCGCATTTTGATAGATATCATTTTTTGTTTTTCGATTTGGAGCATATATGTATAAAGGCATTTGAGCCAACTCGTGAACAGGTGACATATAATTGGCCATGTGAAAAACATGGTTTTTTTTTAAGTTGACACCTGTGACTTTTAACGTTTGACCTTGAGCCTTATTTATAGACATTGCAATGGCTAGTTGAACTAGAAACTGCAGTCTTTTGAACTGTATCTGATAGTCAGATGGAGTAAAAGCAATTTTAAGTATAAAAACATGCAGTCCTTTAGCACAACCTGTCAAGATTATAGCTTCAACAACGTGTGGCATTAGAGTTTGAAGAGCTAAACGTGTGCCATTACATAGCTTTGGAGCATTTAGATTTCATAGCAGTATGGTTGGCAAACCAATTTTTAAGTGTAGTTGATGTGGTGGCATTTTATGTATTTAGCGGTGACGTTTTATGCATTAGCGGAATAGCCATTGTCAAGTATGCTTCGTCATCAGTAGAAAAGATAGCCACCTTGTGCCATTTGAGTTTCAGGACAAAAGTTCTTTCAATACTTTTTGAACATGTTCCTTCTTGCATGCATATAGATTGTGGATTGAGACAGCCACATGGGCCATGTATCATGTTTTTTATTATTATATCGAACAGTATTGGGTCTTTATTTTTATCAGGTATTTGGTGAGTGGGGGGTGTACTGCTGAGGAATGAGTGTGAGAATGAACGAGTGTGAATGGGGGTGCACTGGTGAAGAGGGTTTGAGTGGGGTTTTCTGCTGAGCGGTGTGTGAGAATGGGTGAGTGTGAGTGGGGGTATTTTGCCGAGGGGTGTGAGAATGGGTGAGTGTGAGTGGCGGTGTTTTGCCAAGGGGTGTGTGAGAATGGGTGAGTGTTTTGCTGAGGAGTGTGTGAGAATGGGTGAGAGTGAGTGAGGGTGTTTTGCTGAGGGGTGTGTGAGAACGGATGAGTGTGGGTGGGGGTGTTCTATTCTGTGGTGTGTGAGTGGGGGGTGTACTGCTGAGGAGTGAGCGTGCATGGAGGTGTGCTACTCTGGGGTGTGTTAGAATGGGTGAATGTCAGTGGGAGTGTGGTACTGAGGGGTGAATATGAGTGGGTGTGCTATTCTGGGGTATGAGTGTGAGTGGGGGTATTTTGCCGAGGGGTGTGAGAATGGGTGAGTGTGAGTGGCGGTGTTTTGCCAAGGGGTGTGTGAGAATGGGTGAGTGTTTTGCTGAGGAGTGTGTGAGAATGAGTGAGAGTGATTGGGGTTGTTTTGCTGAAGGGTGTATGAGAACAGATGAGTGTGACTGGGGTGTTTTGTTGAGGGGTGTGTGAGAAAGGGTGACATTGACATTGCGTTTGATACTTCTTTAAATCAGAAAATGTGGAGACTGGATCCCTACCTAGCACTAACTTTTCTTTTCCGATCAATTTGTTTAGATTGATTTTCTTGATTTGTTGTTTCTTTCAATCTAAGGTTTTTAATCCAGTTTTAAACTTCTTAAAGGAACATTCTAGGTGGAGGTGCTGAGGGAAGAAGTTCCAAAGGGAGGGGCTGACCACACTGAAAATTCATGTTCTGACAAAATCATAGCAAATATGTTGTAAAGATAAAGAGGGAACTGCAAGAGAATTAGTAAGCTCATAAGTAGGGCATCAATATTCAGGACACATACAGTGGGGAGCTGGAGTAATGAACTTTGTGAACCATGGTTAAAAATTTTGTGAGTTACTGGTAGCCAATGCTCCTCTCATGGTGGGGGTGGTGTGGTGACAAGGTCTAATTTATTTGAGCCTGTGAGTAGTTGTATGGCTGAGCTTTGGAACCTTTGAAGTCGACAGAGGTCAATAACTCTTAGGCCTTGGAAAAGATTGTTACAATAGTCTAAGCTGTAGATGACAAGTGAATGTGTGAGGATTTGTTAGGCTGTTTCAGTAAATGATCTATGGACCGAACAGATCAAGCAAAACTTAAAGAAAGATTGTCTAACAATATGAGAGACATGAGCTTGAAAGCTTAGGATTTGATAAAATATCAACACCCAGGATTTAAATACAGTGGGGGAAATAAGTATTTGATCCCTTGCTGATTTTGTAAGTTTGCCCACTGACAAAGACATGAGCAGCCCATAATTGAAGGGTAGGTTATTGGTAACAGTGAGAGATAGCACATCACAAATTAAATCCGGAAAATCACATTGTGGAAAGTATATGAATTTATTTGCATTCTGCAGAGGGAAATAAGTATTTAATCCCTCTGGCAAACAAGACCTAATACTTGGTGGCAAAACCCTTGTTGGCAAGCACAGCGGTCAGACGTCTTCTGTAGTTGATGATGAGGTTTGCACACATGTCAGGAGGAATTTTGGTCCACTCCTCTTTGCAGATCATCTCTAAATCATTAAGAGTTCTGGGCTGTCGCTTGGCAACTCGCAGCTTCAGCTCCCTCCATAAGTTTTCAATGGGATTAAGGTCTGGTGACTGGCTAGGCCACTCCATGACCCTAATGTGCTTCTTCCTGAGCCACTCCTTTGTTGCCTTGGCTGTATGTTTTGGGTCATTGTCGTGCTGGAAGACCCAGCCACGACCCATTTTTAAGGCCCTGGCGGAGGGAAGGAGGTTGTCACTCAGAATTGTACGGTACATGGCCCCATCCATTCTCCCATTGATGCGGTGAAGTAGTCCTGTGCCCTTAGCAGAGAAACACCCCCAAAACATAACATTTCCACCTCCATGCTTGACAGTGGGGACGGTGTTCTTTGGGTCATAGGCAGCATTTCTCTTCCTCCAAACACGGCGAGTTGAGTTCATGCCAAAGAGCTCAATTTTGTCTCATCTGACCACAGCACCTTCTCCCAATCACTCTCGGCATCATCCAGGTGTTCACTGGCAAACTTCAGACGGGCCGTCACATGTGCCTTCCGGAGCAGGGGGACCTTGCGGGCACTGCAGGATTGCAATCCGTTATGTCGTAATGTGTTACCAATGGTTTTCGTGGTGACAGTGGTCCCAGCTGCCTTGAGATCATTGACAAGTTCCCCCCTTGTAGTTGTAGGCTGATTTCTAACCTTCCTCATGATCAAGGATACCCCACGAGGTGAGATTTTGCGTGGAGCCCCAGATCTTTGTCGATTGACAGTCATTTTGTACTTCTTCCATTTTCTTACTATGGCACCAACAGTTGTCTCCTTCTCGCCCAGCGTCTTACTGATGGTTTTGTAGCCCATTCCAGCCTTGTGCAGGTGTATGATCTTGTCCCTGACATCCTTAGACAGCTCCTTGCTCTTGGCCATTTTGTAGAGGTTAGAGTCTGACTGATTCACTGAGTCTGTGGACAGGTGTCTTTCATACAGGTGACCATTGCCGACAGCTGTCTGTCATGCAGGTAACGAGTTGATTTGGAGCATCTACCTGGTCTGTAGGGGCCAGATCTCTTACTGGTTGGTGGGGGATCAAATACTTATTTCCCTCTGCAGAATGCAAATAAATTCATATACTTTCCACAATGTGATTTTCCGGATTTAATTTGTGATGTGCTATCTCTCACTGTTACCAATAACCTACCCTTCAATTATGGGCTGCTCATGTCTTTGTCAGTGGGCAAACTTACAAAATCAGCAAGGGATCAAATACTTATTTCCCCCACTGTAGATGGTTTGAAAGTTATAGGAGTGCCTGTCTTAACTAAAAGAAGATCAAAAAACAAATCTCCCAATATAATGCAAAAAAAGTGTCCAAATTTATTCAATGCTTTTCCACACTCTTGTAGAAAAAAATATACTTTTACATTTTCTTCCAAATCTTTTAAACATTTGACGATTCAGCATCAGTTTTTAAAGCGCCTATAATGTCGATATATTCAAATGACGCCAACGGAAATTGTCTGCTGCATAAAAAAACAACGGAACCCGTTTCACTGAAAAACAGATTCTTCAGGGTCTTAAACAGTATAGACAACCAATCTGAAAAATAAAACATCAAACATTTACTAAACAAAAAACATTTAGAAAAAAATATATACGAAAAATAAACTATGTCGCACTTACTTTGCAGTTGCTGTGTGTATGGCAAAAATAAACTCACATCTAGGCCAGGCGCTGCTAACGTCAGACACCTCCAGCATGGGGCATTAATAACGGATACACACATGTGACCCACCTCATCAACCAATCAGAATTCTCTCATTTAAAATACAACATATTAAATATTCCAAACAACATACAAAATAACAAACATAAAAAAAAAATATATATACAGTGGGGGAAATAAGTATTTGATCCCTTGCTGATTTTGTAAGTTTGCCCACTGACAAAGACATGAGCAGCCCATAATTGAAGGGTAGGTTATTGGTAACAGTGAGAGATAGCACATCACAAATTAAATCCGGAAAATCACATTGTGGAAAGTATATGAATTTATTTGCATTCTGCAGAGGGAAATAAGTATTTAATCCCTCTGGCAAACAAGACCTAATACTTGGTGGCAAAACCCTTGTTGGCAAGCACAGCGGTCAGACGTCTTCTGTAGTTGATGATGAGGTTTGCACACATGTCAGGAGGAATTTTGGTCCACTCCTCTTTGCAGATCATCTCTAAATCATTAAGAGTTCTGGGCTGTCGCTTGGCAACTCGCAGCTTCAGCTCCCTCCATAAGTTTTCAATGGGATTAAGGTCTGGTGACTGGCTAGGCCACTCCATGACCCTAATGTGCTTCTTCCTGAGCCACTCCTTTGTTGCCTTGGCTGTATGTTTTGGGTCATTGTCGTGCTGGAAGACCCAGCCACGACCCATTTTTAAGGCCCTGGCGGAGGGAAGGAGGTTGTCACTCAGAATTGTACGGTACATGGCCCCATCCATTCTCCCATTGATGCGGTGAAGTAGTCCTGTGCCCTTAGCAGAGAAACACCCCCAAAACATAACATTTCCACCTCCATGCTTGACAGTGGGGACGGTGTTCTTTGGGTCATAGGCAGCATTTCTCTTCCTCCAAACACGGCGAGTTGAGTTCATGCCAAAGAGCTCAATTTTTGTCTCATCTGACCACAGCACCTTCTCCCAATCACTCTCGGCATCATCCAGGTGTTCACTGGCAAACTTCAGACGGGCCGTCACATGTGCCTTCCGGAGCAGGGGGACCTTGCGGGCACTGCAGGATTGCAATCCGTTATGTCGTAATGTGTTACCAATGGTTTTCGTGGTGACAGTGGTCCCAGCTGCTTTGAGATCATTGACAAGTTCCCCCCTTGTAGTTGTAGGCTGATTTCTAACCTTCCTCATGATCAAGGATACCCCACGAGGTGAGATTTTGCGTGGAGCCCCAGATCTTTGTCGATTGACAGTCATTTTGTACTTCTTCCATTTTCTTACTATGGCACCAACAGTTGTCTCCTTCTCGCCCAGCGTCTTACTGATGGTTTTGTAGCCCATTCCAGCCTTGTGCAGGTGTATGATCTTGTCCCTGACATCCTTAGACAGCTCCTTGCTCTTGGCCATTTTGTAGAGGTTAGAGTCTGACTGATTCACTGAGTCTGTGGACAGGTGTCTTTCATACAGGTGACCATTGCCGACAGCTGTCTGTCATGCAGGTAACGAGTTGATTTGGAGCATCTACCTGGTCTGTAGGGGCCAGATCTCTTACTGGTTGGTGGGGGATCAAATACTTATTTCCCTCTGCAGAATGCAAATAAATTCATATACTTTCCACAATGTGATTTTCCGGATTTAATTTGTGATGTGCTATCTCTCACTGTTACCAATAACCTACCCTTCAATTATGGGCTGCTCATGTCTTTGTCAGTGGGCAAACTTACAAAATCAGCAAGGGATCAAATACTTATTTCCCCCACTGTATATATCTACATGACTCAGCTGCAAAAAAGTTCAATTGTAGAGATTTCTCTGTCAATGTCCTTCTATACTTTTTGAGGATATCCTTCAAAACAACAGTACCCAATCGATCTCTTGGTTCAAGCCCATTGGTTGTAAGGTATTAAGTTTATAAATCCAACGTGCTTCCTGTCTTCTTAATCTCTGCATTCAGTTACCCTCTCGATGCCATATTGGTTCTTGGTCAATAACAAAACATCTTAAATCTTTATAGCGGTGCATATTATCTATACAATGTTCCACAAGGGTAGCACTAACGCGACCCATTTTCAAATTGGATTTATGTTCACAAAAACATTATCTCAAACTCCTACTTGTCATTCCCACATATAATTTCTGACAGGGTCATATTATTACATAGATGACATAGAGGGGCATTTTCGAAAGGGACGTCCAAGTTGAGATTTGGACGACCTTGCAAAACGGTGAAATCCAGGGGCGGGGAAACCCGTATTTTCTAAAAAAAGATGGATGTCCATCTTTCGTTTCAAAAATACCATCAGAGACGTCCAAAGCCTTAAATTTGGCCGTCCCTAGACATGGACTTTTCTGACTTTCAGAGATTTTTGAAACCAGACGTCCATGTCAAAAATTATCAAATGCAAGCCATTTGGTCGTGGGAGGAGCCAGCATTTGTAGTGCACTGGTCCTCCTGACATGCCAGGTTGTCTGTACTGTTTAAGACCCTGAAGAAGCCGTTTTTCGGTGAAATGGGTCCCGTTGGTTTTTTATGCAGCAATTTCTGTTGGCGTCATTTGAATATATTGATATTATAGGCGCTTTAAAAACTGATGCTGAATCATCAAATGTTTAACAGATTTGGAAAAAAATGTAATAGTATATATTTTTATCTACAAGAGTGTGGAAAAGCATTGAATCAATTTGGACAGTTTTTTTTGCATTATATTGGGAGATTTGTTTGTTTTTTAACCAAAGAAGCATCACATTTTCAGAAGATCAGTAGTCCCTTGGATTTTTTAAGGTTGAATTTAAGTTTCTGTGTGCAAGGCGAGTTATCTACTTCAGTTAGTGAAATAGAATGACTGTTCCAAAACTTTCCAAATGCAGTACATCTAAGCACTCTGTGTAGGACTCTTAAGCTCCACATTTCTGTGGCCTTTGTATTTTGAGGTGACCCACTGTTAACCTCCTCCTTCTACCACCCATAAAAGAATTTAGAGGAAAACCAGTAAAGAAAGGATAAATATGATACAGTTATAATGATGTATATTATAAAGCTCCAATCGCTAAATCACTAATCCTCCTCTTTACAAAGTCACACTAGCAGCTGCCGGAGCGGTAATGCCGACACAGCCCATTCACTTTGAATGAGTTGTGTCAGCATTGTTGCACGGCTTTGTAAACCGGGGGTAAATTTAGTTTCTCTTATATTTCTCACACATATATATTTTTTTTTGGGGGGGGGGGGGTGGATTGGTTCTTCATAATACAGATTAAGGTTTTACCTCTCTGTGTGGGTTTTTATATTTAAATAGTTATAAAAATAACATTATATAAACACATAATTTGTTGGCTACTAGATTCATAAGAAGATACGAATAGCCATACTGGGCAGACTGATGGTCCATCTAGCCCAGTTCTCTGCTTCCAGCAGTGGCCAGTACAGGTCACAAGTAACCAGCCGAATCCTAAATAGTAGAAAGATTCAATGCTACTGATTCTAGGGCAAGCAGTGGCTACCCCCCATGTTTCTCTCAATAGCAGACTATGGACTTTTGCTCCAAGAATTTATCCAACATTTTTTAATCCAGATAAGCTAACTGCTGTTATCGCATCCTCTGGCAATGAGTTCCAGAGCTTAACTATTCATTCAGTGAAAAAATATTTCATCCCATCCATTTAAAAAGTATTACCATATAATGTAATTTAGTGTCCCCTAGTCTTTGAAGAGTAAAAAATTGATTAACTTTTACCCGTTCTACACCACTCAGGATTTTGTAGACCTCTATCATATCCCTCCTCAGCCATCTCTTTTCCAAGAGGCCTAACGTCTTAATCCTTTCCTCATATGAGATGGGGTCCACCCCCTTTATCATTTTGGTCACACTTCTTTGACCCTTTTCCACTATATCTTTTTCAGATATGGCAACCAGAATGGCACACAATCACTCAAGGTGAGGTCGCACCATGGAGCAATACAGAGGCATTATAATATTCTTTGTCATATTTTCTATCCATTTCCTAATGATTCCTAGCATCCTGTTTGCTTTTTTGGCTGCTGCCACACATTGGGCAGAAGATTTCAGTGCATTATTTACGATATCACCTAGATCTTTTTCTTGGGTGCTGACTCCTTAGGTGGACCCTAGAATCAAGTATCTATGAATTGGATTATTCTTCTCAATGTGCATCGCTTTGCATTTGTCCACGTTGAATTTAATCTGTCATTTGGATGGCCAGTCTTCCTGCAATTTTTCACATTCTGCATGCATTTTAGCAACTTCCTCAGACATTGCCTTATAAAGGTACCCATCTTTACTACTTTGTTGGTTTTCTTTTAATTAACATTAAGGTCATAAAGAACATTAATTATTTGTTGAAGAACAATGACCATTAAGGTAGCACAGCATCATCCTCTGCTGCTTTTCAGATCTCAGAGCTGCAAATACAATTTTTGACCTGATTATTTTTCCTGGTTCTCCTGATTCTATTTCTGGCTGTCCAGTCAGGAAAAGGCTCAATGTATGAAACTATCTTGCAATTCCACTGAGTGCTTTAAGTATTAAAAATGCATGTCTGTTTCATGAGTTCATCAAGGAGCCAAGAGAAGCTTGAGATGCCTGAGTTAGCTTTATTAGCTGAACATCTGCTGTATCTCAACCAATTCTCAGATCAGTATTTTAGGGACAGGTTGGCATGCTTGTTGCCATCTGGGAGCTGGAAGGAATTGCATTACTTAAACAAAGGCAAGTTGGAGATTCTGTCACTTACTTGCCATTTTTAACCTTCCAAGGATGTTGGGAAAACTCAATAATTAGGAGACATATTACTTGCAGAGTTACCGGAACAATCTTTTGTGTGGGCACAAAGTCACAGTCCAATGGCCATGTAAGCCAGGGCTTCCCAAACTGTGGGGTAGGGTCAGAAAACTCACATTTGGGATCATGGAGGAGTGGCCTAGTGGTTAGGGTGGTGGACTTTGGTCCTGAGGAACTGAGTGCGATTCCCACTTCAGGCACAGGCAGCTCCTTGTGTCTCTTGGCAAGTCACCTAACCCTCCACTGCCCCAGGTACAAATAAGTACCTGTATACAATATGTAAGCCGCATTGAGCCTGCCATGAGTGGGAAAGCACGGGGTACAATTGGCGATCCTTTATTAGCAGGCTCTGTCCTTGTCTGGATTCCACTCCCCAGCTTGGGGGGCTCCACCCTGGACTTCACCACCTTCACTTCAGGCGTCACCCCCTCCATGAGAGCCACATACTCCAGCTTTATTCCTTCTCTCCTCCATAGCTCTTTTTTCTTCACTTGCCTGTTCAAGGTTCGGGGTGGGGGGGGGGGGAGGGAACAATCAATTCCAAGGTGATTTTGGCTTGTCTCTCCCTCCGCTGTGATCCCCGCCTCAGCCAAGCCACTAGACTTGCTTCCCCATTGGCAAGTGCACCAATCCAAATGCACCTTCCTGGGTTTTTAACATTCCCTCAGGAACATTCTCTGTCGAGAGAGCAGCCACTGCTTCAACCAGGCCTTGAACCCGGGCATCAGTTCAAAGGGTGTCTTGCCCATTGTCAGACCCAGAGTCACTGTCCAATTTGGAGTCTGTGTCCTCCCTCTCCACTCCTTGAACTCCTCCTCCGAGGGTCCTCACCGGAGGTTCACACCGATAAAACCTGTCTGCAAGCTGAGCAGCGCAGGCACACCGGAGATAAAGACACTCCGGGCAGATGGTGTCAATATGTGCCCCATATTGACACCATTCTCCACCATCAACTCCACAGCAGCTTGCATTCGGTGAGCAGTTTCATCAATCTGCACTAACTCCAGATCAGCCATGAGTTCTCTCTGTGCACCATCCGATTCAACGTTCGCCCCCTCCTCTTGTGTAGCCAACACCATAACTGTATACCTGGAGTTTGTGTCACAATCATTCCCTCGGAGCCTTCTTGGATAGTTTGCAAGACCCTGGGTTCAATCCCTCTCTCCTCTGAGTTCTCTGCTCCAGGACCCCTCTGTTCCACCTCCCTCAGAGTATTGAGGTGGTACCCTAAGAGGTCCAAATGTTTCAAAATGATCAACAAAGCCTGGTGTTCTTCCTCAATCTCTGGGGGGGGGGGGGGGAATTAATCAATCCCTCCCCCACTTTCATTCTTTCATTATCATAATAGCCTCAGAATCCAATTGGGTCAGTAGGTCCATCCTTTGGGCATGATATTCCCTGTCACTCACAGGGTTGAACCCTCCGGTTACTTTCCCCATCCAGTACACCCATGACAAGTTCTTGGTGCGCTTCGTGCTGTCTGTTAGCACGGGCTTTTACCAGGCAGGGAATTTGGTTTGTTTGTTTTTTTTTAATTGGGCTGGTGTCCACAGTCTCTCCAGTATTAATTTTGTAAATCTCAAACCTAAGTGACAGGCCCTTTTATTTGTAATCCACAAGCAAAAACATTCAGTCTGTTCTCCACAGTCAAACAAATCCTTCATTGAAACTCATGCTCCTCTTCGATTTTCCAAACGCCCCACGTTGGGCGCCATTTTGTGTAACCGGGCCTCACCTGGTTCTAGCTCTGGACCTGGGCCAGAAAGGAAGTTCACTACCTCTCTCACTCCAAAGCTCACATTCTTTGCTTACACGCGAGCCACTCTTACCACTGATTCCAGTCCACTCTTTACCACTGATTCCAGTCCACTTGCAGTCGAGCGGGGAATGGGTCAATGGTCCGGAATAGCAATCTGGGGGTTTGAAAGACATTTTGCAAGCTTTGGGTTTTCCACCTTCCGCAGCAAACAGATAGCAACGTGACTTGATCATCAACACAGTTAATGGTATAGCTGTCATATAATTTAATCCTAGATTTCTATCATTCTGTGAGGAATACCTCTACGAGAGAATGACACAGGGATAAAATTTGTCCCCATCCCCGCAAGCTGTGTTCCCATCCCTGCCCCATCCCCGTGAACTCTGTCCCCATCTGTCCCCGCGAGCTCTGTCAGATCCCATCTGCACAAACCTCATTCTGATTTTATATTTAAATCATTTTATTAAAGTATAAAAAGAAGCAATATCCTGTACAACTGTCGTTTTATAAATCACAAACCGTACAGAACAAGGTTCAACAAAATCCCTGTCTCCCCTCACAAATATCCCCTCCACTATCAGCAAAACTGAACAAGCCAAATTACTACAGAATGCTACATAGAAAATTCATGCTAACAGAATACCTTGGTCACACACAAATGGAACACAAATGCCAAATACATAATATCTGACCAAAAATGATAAACATATATTAACCTAAAACCACAAGAAGCCACACCACAGAAATAGAAAGATGTGCATTTCCTCTTATACAGTGCAAAATATAAAGAAAGATCACACATGCCGAAGACGGTGTTAGGGAGGTGCAAGTAGGACATCTGCCCCCTGGCCAGAGAGAGCCCTATGCCTATCCTTATTCTCTCCACCTATATCCAGCATTACTCCTCTGTGTCCCTATGCCCTTCCCTCCACAAGTCCAGCATCTCCCTTCTGCATTCTTATTTTCCCAGATGTCTAGCATCTTCCCTCTGTGTCCATGTACCCCCTCCCATGTCTGGTATTGCCCCTCTGTGTCCCTTTCCCTCCCTCCTCCCCTGCAGGTCCAGCACCTCTCTCCCTTCACTCCAGGCCTACCGCCCCATGGGTTCAGCGGCTCTCTCTCCCTTCCCTCCAGCCAGCCCTCCCTCCTCCCAATGGTCCAGTGCCTTTCTCCCTTCTCTCCAGCTCCCCCTTTGGGTCCAGCAGCCCCCTCCCTTTCTGTGGGTCCACTCCAGCAACCCCCCTCCCGCATTTCCAGTGCCTTCTCTCTGCAGGTCCCTATAACCAGTCCCTCCAAATAACACACTGATTACAATTTAGAGCAAATTACTACTCTAGTTATGAAAAGTCATTCTGTTATTATACTTCCTCTGTGTGTACATCCGTATGCTGCACAAGCCGGCATGTTTGAAAATATAAGTGGGATCAAATAAAAATGGTTCCAACAATAAAGAATGAGAGCGTGGAAGAAGTAGCTCACAGGTTTGGTTGCTTTGTTTTGAGGCTCCCTGTCCCCGTAGTCAGGTATCTGAGCTCTCCCTCCCTTCCTTTGGGTCCAGCCGGCTATCTCTCTTGTTTCCAGCAGTGAGCCGCGGCGCGGGCAGCGCTGAAGACAGCTGCTACCGGCTACCTCGGTCTGTCTCACTGCTTGGTCCCACTCACAGGAAGCTGAAAAGGCAGGATGAAGCAGCGACGGGACCAGGGCAGTCGGAAGCAGCTCTCTTCAGCGCTGTTTGCAACACAGGTCACTGCTGGAAACAGGGAGGAGAGATAGCCAGCCGGACCCGAAGGAAGGGAGGGAGAGCTCAGCTGCCTGACTGCGGGGACAGGGAGCACAGGGAGCCTGAGGAAGCAAAAAACCACCTGGCTGACCACTATTGTTAAGGGAGCCTGAGACAGAAATGGGGGGGGGGGGGGGGGGGGGCCCTGGGCCCCCGAGGCTCCCTGTAGCTATGCCACTGGAATAAGTCACAGGGGAGGAGGAGGACAACGATACTGAGAAGGGACCTGAGCCCAAACTTAATAACTGGTTCCCAAAATTCTTTTAAAAATGAACAAACAGATCGTGCAAGTTGGCTCCAGCACACCACTATCTGGCTGCATAAGGCAGAGCTTCTGTGGACGGAAGGGAGGGATGGCGGGAGGCAGGCACAGAGAAACGGGACCGGGAATAGTAACTGCAACTGTTTTTTTTTTTTTTTTGTTACTACAGAAGCAAAGCTTTTTACTGCTTCCACAGGGCGGTAAAATGTTTGCTCCTGCATCTGCGGTAAATAGCCAGATTTTTTTCTTTACCACAGATTACTACTGTTTATTTATTTATTTATTTACGGTTCATTTCTACCCCACATTTTCCCACAAATGCAGACACAATGTGGCTTCCATGAATTACAAAAGTTAAAAGATACAACACATGAATTTAGCAGTAGAATAAGGATAAAACGTTAGCAGCAATTAGGATGGCTAAACAGCAGAATTACTAATGGAATACACTTGTTTAAAATGGTACGTTTTCAGCAGCTTCTTGAAAAGAAGGTGGTCAGCTTGCGATTTTAGGTACAGAGGAAGAGCGTTCCAAGTCTTCGGGCTGGAGAAGTGGAAAGTAGAGGCAAAAAGAAGCTTGTATTTAACACCCCTGCAAGATGGATAATGTAGTTGTAAAAAGGTGCGTGCTGTTGTGATGACATTTCTAGGTGGAAGATCTATGAGCGGAATCATATATTCCGGAGCTAAGCCGTAGATTATTTTATGTGTCAGAGTGCAGATCTTGAATACGATTCGTTCTCTCACAGGTAGCCAGTGTAGATTGAAACGTAGGGGCTGCGCAGAAACCAAGCGCGGTTTGCCCAAGATGAGTCTTGCAGCAGTATTCTGGGCAGTCTGGAATTTCCTCAGTAGATGCTCCTGGCAGCCTGCATAAATCCCACTGCAGTAGTCCAGGTGAGACAGAACTAGCCAGTGAACGAGAGCGCGGAAGAGCTCTCTGGTGAGACAAAACCTAACACGCCGCAGCCTCCACATTGCATAGAACATCCGCTTGGTGACCGCTCGCACTTGCGGATCCAGGTGCAGGTGAAGGTCCAGCTCAACACCCAGAAGTCTAAGGCTCTGTGAAATAGGGAGGGTCTGGTCTTTAATGACAAGGGAGTTGGTGGAAAATCTGGCATCTGTGTCATTCTCTAACCTGTACCACTTTTTTTTCTGGGTTTATATACAGGGAGAGTCATTAGGCAGAGCTATTTATATATAGACAAGAACTCCTGTCCATGCCTATCCTGTTTGCCAGATGACACCTCAGGGCTGTTGTTCTCCATCAAGTTGCTCAGCTACTTCCCCCAGGCTCCTTCCATCAGTGCACCTCCCAGGGCTACACCCGGCCTTGAGCAAGCAACTTCCTGCCTAAACCCTGCTTGCGGGCTGGACTCCACAATCCACCTGAAGCTCTGTCTCCTTCTTCAGTTGTTGTAATTGTGGCAACAACTGCTCTTTAATCTCAGCCCAACTGCAATTTCGCACTTCAGGATCCTCTTTCTCATTCCAGGTCCTTGACAGGGGCTTGCAGGCAACCAAAGACCACTAAGTAAACAAGGCTTGAGGCATAAACAAGGACACTTTCCAACTCTAATTCTCCTCTTTCATTTCCTCTTAATTCCTCCCAAATCTGTTATTCACCCCAACATGGGCACTATGTTTGTACACTTTATTCTATAAACCCTCCCAAAGACTGGGCTTCCTCCTACCCAGGGACACTTCCTCCTACCCAGGGACCTTCCAGCCAACCCCCCCCCCCCCCCCCAGTGACTCTGTACCAGGGCCTACTGTTTTCAGTAATCCCAACCTAACCAGGGATTACATAAAGTTTTGATGTCACCTCAGAAAGGCCAACATATAATTCCTCCACTGCAAAACACTATATGCAAACTTATAGTATGGTAAGCTTCTGAGTGTTTTTTTGCACAACAATACTAACTCCCAGGACTCAAAAATCAACAATCTTATGCATGGAAAAGCAGCACTGTAAATATTCCACCATGCCCTAAAACACTGATACACCATCTAGTGAACCCCCCCCCCCCCCAACAACAACAAACAGGACTGCAACAAGATCTCTACACAGACTCTACAAGCTAGCAGAATGCCATACTTTGGTCACACACAAAACACATACAGACCCCTCAACAAATGTGAAAAGGGACCATACATCTAGGGATATGAAGACAAAAAACTGAACTGGGAACCTCAGAAAATCAAACTCTGCACACAGCATTAACAGAGAAATAGAAACTCAAATGCAAAATAGCAGATATATGCATTTCTAAAAGCTGACATATTCCAATAATAAATTCAGAACAAAATGCTTTTTTGTTTTTTTCTTCCTTTGTTTTCTGGGTATTTCAATTTTCTATTTGATTTGGTCCTGATGTGTCTTTTCTGCTTTTCTCTGTTTTTTCCCCCAACTTTTCAGGGTCTCCTGTCCATTTGACATTTCTTTTCTTACCATGTTCTCTATCCATCTTTCCTCTGTGTCCTTGTCCCTCCCTGTCTCCCTCCATGTTCAGAGTGACCTCTCAGCGCCCCTATCCTCTATATTCATCATTTCTCTTGTGTGTCTCTAGGTTGACCCTGTGTCCATATCCCTTCCCCTGTGATCAGCATAGCTCCTGTGCGTCCCTATCCTCCCTGTGTCCAATACTGCCCCTGTGTGTCCCTATTCCCTCTCTGTCCAGCATTGCCCCTCTGTGTCCCTGCCCCTATGCTCCCTCCATGCCCAGCATCTCTTCTCTCCCTGTCCCCTTCCTCCCACCCATGGGGCCAATATCTTTCCTCCTCTTTTCCTTCCTGCTCCTCCCCTATGGTCCAGTGTCTTTATAACCTCTCTTCCAGTCAGTCTCTCTCTATATATATATCCATCCCCTCCACCTCCCCCTCCAGTGTCTTTCCCCTCTATACTTCTCCTCCAGTCCAGTTAATCTCAGTCTCTCTCTCTCTCCCCACCCTCCCCCTCTTCCTTTCCTCCAGTCCAGTCAATCTCAGTCTCTCTCTCATTTCCCCTTCCCTCCATCTCTCCCCTCCAGTTTCTATTTCTCTCTCCCTCCATTCCACGGATCAGCATCTCTCCTCTTTCCTTGCCCCCCTTCCAGCGTCTCCCCTCCTGGGTCTAGTGTCTTCCCCTTTGACCCCTCTTCTAGTCCAGTCTCTCTACCTTCTTCCAGACCCCTCTCCCTCCTGGGTCCTGTACCTCTCTTCCTGTGTGTTCCCCGCCCCCAGGTTCAGTGGAGCAGCACCTACTACATCTGACTCTCCCTGGATCCAGCACCTCTTTTCTCCTCCATTACTTCTGGTCTAGCATCATTCTCATCTATCCTTCTCCCTCATTTCTCTCCCCTTGTAGCATCTATCCCTCTCCCTTGCAATGTCTATCCCTCTTCCTCATTTCTCCCACCCATTGCAGTGCCTATCCCTCAGCCTCATTTCTCCTCCCCCCCATTGAAGGGTTTATCCTTTTACCTTGTTTCTCTCCCCCATTGCAGCATCTATCCCTCTCCCTCATTCTTCCCCATTACAGCGTCTATCCCTCTCCTTTATTTCTCCCCCCCCCCATTGCAGCATCTATCCCTCTCCTTCATTTCTTCTCCCCTTTGCGGGAATCTATCCCTCTCCTTCATTTATCCTGTTGCAGCATCTAGCCCTCTCCCTCAATTCTCTCCCCATTGCAGCAACTATCCCTCAACCTCATTTCTCTCCTCAGTGTAGAATCTATCCGTCACCCTTGTTTCTCCCCCCCTGTTGCAGTGTCTATCCTTCGCCTTCATTTCTACCCCCCCATTGCAGTCTCCCTCCCTCATTTCCCCCCATTGCAGTGTCTATCCCTCGCCCTCATTTCTCTCCCCCTTTGCATCTATCCCTCTCCCTTGCTTCTCTCCCCCCCACTGCAGTCTATCACTCTCCCTCATTCTCCCCCCCCCCCCAGATGCAGCATTTATCCCTCTCCCTCCCTTGCTGCGGTCCCTCTAACTTGATTAGATCATCACCATAGCAGCACTGCACTAACTAAAACTGCCTGCTTCAGTCTTCCTTGTGAAGTGTCCTGCCCTCATGGAAGCAGGGATTTGCATCAGAGGTGGCGAGACGCATCACAAGGAAGGTTGAAGCTCCAGAGCAGGCTGTTTTAGTTAGTACAGTGCTGCTATGGTGATGATCTAATCAAGTTAGAGAGACCGTGGGGAGGGAGGGAGAGGGATAGATGCTGCAATGGGAGAGGAGGGGGAAATGAGAGAGATGCTGGACCCAAAGTAATGGAAAGAGGTCTGGATCCAGAAAGCGAGGGATGCCAGCACCTGGAGCAGACCTGATATGGAGAACCTGGTACTTGACATAAGGTTTGAGGGCTTGTGACTTGGGAGGCTTAGCTTCCCCAAGCTATGATCTATTTCCCTATCTGCGGTTGAGATGGAGGTCCTAATGAAGGGATTGTTGTTTGTTTTTACCATGACTTAGGACTTTTGTCAAATACATATAGATCTTTTTAAATTGAATTGGAAACTTCAGATAAACACTTTTTTTCAAACCAGGATACAGATGTATCTGTGGTTAAAAGCAATTAAAAATGGATCCCCCTTGGTCCACCTGACCCGTTGATAGCTGCTTTCACTGAGCTTGTACTCAATTATATTAAAGCATGAGTGAGATAGTACGAAAAAGCCTTTTTTTTTTTTTAAAAACATGACTAGGAATGAAAGTAATGCCATCCGCACATTATCTTCTAATCATGACATTATCATAAAACCAGCAGACAAGGATGGTGGGAGCATGATACAAGATTGGAGTAAATATATACAAGAGGTAGAAAGGCAGATCATAGATAGGGAGTTTTATGCTTCTCTTGATTCCAATCCCACAGAAAGCCTAAAGTTTGATATTAAAGAAGTAGTAAATTATGCATAGAGTCATAATTATTTAACCCTCAAAGAATGATCATTTTTCATCATGGACCACCCTGTCATTCCCACAATCTACATGGTAGCCAAGATTCATAAGTCTCTGATAGACCCCCCCCCCCCCCCAGGAAGACCTATAGTTTTGGGGAATGGCTCAGTTGTGGAACCCTTGTGAGCTTTCATAGGTTTTTGAGGCCAATATACCACCAATTGCATCATATATAAGGCATTTATTCCATCTGCTAGATCAATTTGATGGAGACCTAGCTGATGCATACTTAGTATCTATGGATATAGATTCTCTATGTACAAATATTCCCCAAATGGAAGCCCTGACTGAATTCCTAATCACTTTATTTTAACCTTGGCCACAATTGGTCTCACAAATAACTCTTTCTATTTTAATGGTAAATTTTATCAATGTCAAAGGAACAGCAACGGATGCCTCTATGGTGCCTGACACAGCAAATTTCTGTGTGGCTGAATTCAAACAGTTACATCTTACAGAAGGTTAATGAAGATCAGCTATGGAAATTTGTCAACTGGATAAACACCAGAGGTGCAAACCTCAGATCCAAAATGCTATTTGACAGAGATAGTACACCTTTTTTGGATATTCAGATTATGAAAGATAAATATATATATATACTGTATTATCACATCTTTATACAAAAAACCCACTGATAAAAAAAACCAGTGCTAGAAACCCACTGATAGAAATAATTTTCTACACTTCAACAATTTTCACAAAAGACATCTTATAACAAACTTGCCATACTGTCAATTTTTAAGGCTGTATAGTTTATGCTCCAAACAATCAGTTTTTAAGAATCAGGCCACTCTTATGGCTCATAGGTTTAAATACAGGGGATATCCACTAAAATGTATAAATATAGGAAACAATGGCATGTCACAAATACATGAATGTTTTAAAATAAGCAGTCTGTTATAGCTTATTCCTGTAACTCAACTCTTATGAACAAATTGGTCCCATCTGTGTTACCAGATACATTAATGGAAAGCCAACTATCTCTGGGTCATAATCCATGTGGATCATGTTTACTGTGTAAGCATTCAATGCAATTGTCCTGTTTTACTCATCCTGTTACAGGCAAAAAAAATATATATAATCTCAATTTCTCTAGCACTTGTACATCCACTTGTGTGGTGTATGATATCATCTACCCTTGCAATTTACTTTATATCAGGAAAATGAAGAGATTATTGAAAACTAGCACAGAACATTGAAATTGCATTGTGAGAAAAGTAGAATCAGCTCCAATAGTAGAGCACTGGATACAGTTATAGCATACTGTGGAAGATTTAAACTTCTTTGCAATTAAAACCGTCAAACCAAGATGGAGAGGGGGAGATCTATATCTGGCGGGACTGTTGGTTGGGAGGCGGGGATAGTGCTGGGCAGACTTATACGGTCTGTGCCAGAGCTGGTGGCAGGAGGCGGGGCTGGTGACTGGGAGGCGGGGATGGTGCTGGGCAGACTTATACGGTCTGTGCCCTGAAGAGCACAGGTACAAATCAAAGTAGGGTATACACAAAAAGCAGCAAATATGAGTTATCTTGTTGGGCAGACTGGATGGACCGTGCAGGTCTTTTTCTGCCGTCATCTACTATGTTACTATCCCTTCAACGCCTTGCACAAAGACTGATTTTTGAACTGGACACTGTCCAACCGGCCTCAACTGTGAAATAGATATGTCATTCTTTTTATAAAAGTATTATAGCCTTTGCATATATTAGTGTCATACTTCAATTTATTTTATCTTATTGTTTTATGTATATTTATGGTATATTTCATTTTATATAAACATCTGTTTTTAAAAGCCAATATATCATAGATTTAATTTGATCCCATATTACATTTATTATTCACTTTTTATATACAGTGCACTCCATTTAAGTGCACATTGGATAAGTGCGTGCTCTGTTTAACTGCATGCCGTACTTCGGTCCCGTTTTTGGCGCCATCAATTTCTATGAGGACAGACTTCAGTTTAGTGCACCACTGATAAGTGCAAGATTCACTTATATGCATGGTTCAAGACCGCTCCTCTGCAGGAAAGACTCCGCATAAGCGCGCACACAGAATATGGAAGCCAATTGGCGAGTGACAAAGGGGCGGTAAATTTGAAATCTCATTGGTTAACTGCCACAGGCAGAATAAGTGAAAGAATGTTGTTAGAGTGTACACTGAAGTCGTCGTCGTCGCGCAACTGTAAGACTTTAACACTGGCTGAACGAATAGAAGTTCTTAAAAAATTAGAAAACAAAGTCAAGTATCTATTGCTAAAGAATATGGTGTCAATCCCAGTCAAATTTCATGTATCTTGAAGCAGAAAGACCAGCTTCTGGAAGACTGGCAAAACAATACAAATCCACACCGGAAACGAAAACGGGCGGGAAAAGCTGAGGAGGTAGAAGATGCTCTTCTTCGGTGGTTTTCTCAAGTCAGGAGCAGACAGTTTCCTGTCAGTGGTCCACTGCACATGGAGAAAACTAATCAGCTAGCTGAAAGTCTTGGACTAACTGAATTCAAAGCCACTGTTGGATGATTGGAAAGATGGAAGGAGAGAAACAACATAAAATTCAAGAAACAGACGCTGATGAGTTTGGTGCTGAAAATTGGGTTGTTTCAGTTCTTCCTACCATCTTGAACAAGTTTGCACCTCGTGACATTTTCAATGCTGATGAAAATGGACTCTACTGGCGAGTGATTCCTGATGGAACACTTGCATTCAAACAAGCCAAAACTACAGGAAGTAAAACGTCGAAGGACTGACTGACAATCCTCCTTTGCTGCAATATGGATGGGAGTGAGAAGTTGGAACCACTCGTCATTGGAAAGAGCAAATAGCCCCGTTGCTTCAAGAATAATTAAGCGACTTCCTGTGTCATACGAGGCTAACGCAAATTCATGGATGACTGGGGAAATTTGGAAGCAGTGGATAAACAAGTTAGACACTAGAATGCGGGCACAAAAGCGTCAGATTTTGTTGCTTTGTGATAATTTATTATTAGGATTTATTTACCGCCTTTTGAAGGAGTTCACCCAAGGTGGTGTACAGCAAGAATAGATCAAACATGAGCAATAGGCAATTACAGCAGTAAAAATATTCGAAAACAATACAAAGTATGGCATGGTATACTAGCAATGTCAACACAATACATAATAGAACATTATAATTGGTAGTGAAGGGTAAGGCAAAGTTGTAACATATAGTTTGTAACAAAGTTGTAACATTATTGTGCTGCACACAATGATGATGTCAGGCTGTCTAACGTCAAGGTGGTCTTCCTGCCACCAAACACTACCTCTCTGATCCAACCTATGGATCAGGGCATAATAAGCCAATTTCAAACAACATTATCGTGCTCTTGTGCTATGTCGTCTGATGAGCGTTATGGATGACCAGACTGGCAAGGATAAACGTGCTGTTGAACTGGCTCATAATCTATCACTGTTGGATTCCCTACATATGCAGAAAGAAGCCTGGAATCATGTTACACATGCAAACATGGTGGACTGCTACAAGCGGGCAAGCTTTGTTAGGGATGTGGAGCGGGACGAAACAGATGGAGCTGTTGCAAACGCGTCAGATGAACAGGCTGATGACATCCCAGTTTCATCACTACATAGCTGTTGATTACGATCTACAAAGAGCTGATGACAGCACTGATGTCCAGATATGCGCCTACATGCAGGCAACGGCTGATGATGGAACAGATGATGAAATGAGCAGCGAGGCACATGCTGACGAAATTCAACAACCTCCTGTCACTTTTGCAAGAGCGCTGGAGAGTCTCAACACTGTGCAGGCCTATCTGGAGGCCACTGGATGTCAGTGCTATGACAGTTTTTACCATCTGGCAGACGTAGTCTATGGAACTCACAGACAAGAGAGTACAGAGGACTATGACTGATTATTTCAAGTAAGCCTAACATCAGTTAACGGAGACTGTATACTGTACATATAACAGTACTGTACATATGCTTATCAGATGTCAAGCTTCCTTTTTGGGTCACAACGGTTAAGTGCACGCTCCGGTTAACTGCATGTATTTCTTTGGTCCCAGACCCTTGCACTTAAGCGGATTGCACTGTATTTATATATTCTACAGGTTTAACATGACTACATTAGGTCCACTGGCTTGTGAACATTTAAAAATTTTTATGGCTTCAAATATGATTTTATTTCAGTCTGTTTAGTAATATGTTTTAGGCTTTTATTAATTAACAGTATTCATCACAGATCCAGTGCCATACTTATGGCTGCTAAAAGCAGGTGTAAATGCTGGTGCTCAACTTAGGAATGCTTCAGGTGAATTCTGTAAATCCACGTGCAACATTTTGGAACACTCCTAGCCATGCCCCCTTTTCAGATACAAGTGATTAAAGTTAGACATTATAAAATAATGTGCAGTGAGATGCACATATACATTTTTCAAAGGACTTCCAATTAACATTGGTAATTAGTTAACACCCAATTATTGATATTTCCAAGTTCATTAGTCAATTTGCACAGAAATTTGGGCACAATATGTAGAATTCAGGGGACTAGGTCTAGGGGAAGCCCTATGAAATGTGCTCAGGACTCAAAGATAGGATTGCCAACTGTCTGGCTTCTTTTCAGAAGTCAGCAAAATTCTACAAGGTTCCACATTAGGAGTCACCACCTAGGAAAAATATCTAAGTGTCATCATTGAAGATACGTTGAAACCCTCTGCTCAGTGTGTAGCGGCGGCAAAGAAAGCAAATAAAATGTTAGATAATATTAAGAAAGGAATGGAAAACAAAAATGAGGATGTCATAATGCCTTTGTATCGCTCTATGGTGCGACCACACCTCAAATACTGTGTGCAATTCTGGTCACTGCATAAAGTGGAATTAGAAAAGGAATAAAGAAGGGCGATGAAAACGATAAAGGGGATGAGATGACTTCCCTATGAGGAAAGGCTGAAGCAGCTAGGGCTCTTTAGCATGGGAAAAAAAAAGACAGCTGAGGGGAGATACGATAGAGGTCTATAAAATAATAAGTGGAGTGAAATGGGTGGACATGAATCACTTGTTTACTCTTTCCAAATATACTAGGAGTAGGGGGCACACAATGAAGCTACAAAGTAGTAAATTTAAAACAAATCGGAGAAAATATTTCTTCACTCAACGTGTCATTAAACTGTGGAATTTGTTGACAGAAAAAGCAGTTAGCTTAGCGGGGTTTAAAAAAGGTTTGGATATCTTCCTAAAGGAAATGTCTATAAGCCATTATTAAGATGGACTTGGGAAAATCCATTGCTTATTTCTAGAATAACAGCATTTTTTTTTTTTTGTTACATTTGTACCCCGCGCTTTCCCACTCATGGCAGGCTCAATGCGGCAGGCAATGGAGGGATTAAGTGACTTGCCCAGAGTCACAAGGAGCTGCCTGTGCTGGGAATTGAACTCAGTTCCTCAGGACCAAAGTCCACCACCCTAACCACTAGGCCACTCCTCCCCTGTTTTCAGATCTTTCCAGGTACTTGTGACCTGAATTGGCCACTGTTGGAAACAAGATATTGGGCTTTATGGACCTTCAGTCTATCCCAGTATGGCAACACTTATGTTCTTATGCAATATCCAGAAGGTAGGAGGAAGGGTAATATATTTGGACATATTTTTAGCATCTCCCTCCCCCCAAAAGTAATTTTGGCTAAAGTGAGAGGTGCAGTGAATTCCCTTGAAGAGGCGAGTCCACAAAACAAGGGGCTATTGTAGGGAAATGTCCTACTGGCATGTATAACAAGTTTGAAGGCTAAGAACTTTTTCTGTGAGATCTGTGGATTTATTATTTTAGTGAATTATAGATAGTGGCTATGCATCTTTATGTGGTTTAATTGGTAATTTGATACACCTCCAGACATCACTGATTGATTTTTGGCACTGAAGGGGATTATTTTGAACAAGTGTCCTTTTGAAGATTATGGGGCTTATTGTATTATTATTGTGGAGGGTTTTTTTTTTAGGGGGGGGGGGGGTGACAAAAACTGTAGCCTTCTATATTAACAGCTTTTTAGTATTTTTGACTGAGGTCTTTTTTCTCCACATCTTTGATGCCCACAATTTTACACATTTTGTTTTTATTTTACATTTGTACCCCGTGTTTTTCCCACTCATGGCAGGCTCAATGTGGCTTACATGGGGCAATGGAGGGTTAAGTGACTTGCCCAGAGTCACAAGGAGCTGCCTGAAGTGGGAATTGAACTCAGTTCCTCAATTCCCCAGGACCAAAGTCCACCACCCTAACCACTAGCCCACTCCTCCACTCCATTTCCCCTGACAACACAAAAACATTCTTTGAAACTGTAAATAGATTTTCATGGCAATTGAGGTCACATTATTACTGTGATGTCAAATTTGTTAGCATTCCTAATTTCTGATAGCAGATCACCTGTCTGTTGACTGACACAGTAGACAATAATATATCATCTATTACTATTCTCTTCCTCTTTGGAAAAGAGGAAAGGAAAAGGGGATGGGACTTGACATACCTGTGGATACAATCAAAATAGTTTAACATATTATATTCCAGTATTATTTTGTACCTGGGGCAATGGAGGGTTAAGTGACTTGCTCAGAATCACAAGGAGCTGCAGTGGGAATTGAACCCAGTTCACCAGGATCAAAGCCAGAAGACCTAACCACTAGACTACTCCTCCACTCCATAAATATTTCACAATACATCGTGTTCCCATCCTCTGACTCAGTGCCCTCCTTAAAATATTGCATTACTCCTCCATCCAGTTTGACCCACCCCCATCAATATAGTTTGTATCCTAGTAATTCATTCACTACCATATATTCTAACTCGCTCAATTTGTTTTTAAAGACTTCTAGCATTTGCATATAGACATTTCAAAATATACTTCTGGCAGGGGTAATTTAGAATTAGATACCGAGCATACTGCATCCTTTGTGTAAAAACAAAAAAGTATGCATTGATTACATAGCAGGCAAACTTTAAGCTACATTAAAAAAAAGAAAATGTGTGTGTTGAGATTGGGAGAGAAAAAAAATGCCACATGTACATTTGATCTTCATACATATATTATTTTACACACCATTGGCCACCTGGTGCAATCAAGCAGGAAAATGGACGTTTAACAAATTTCCTTTGCACTTGATCATTTTCAGTCTCAAAGCATGCAAGTTAAACCCAGCTATACAACCTGAATAGTTGAATTGCCCACATAATGGTATGACTACCCTTGCAGACATCTTTTTTTGTACTTGAAAAAAAAGATTTTTTTTTTTGTCAAACAAGTATCTCTCTTCAAATTCTTTACTCTATTTTGTTGTTTTACATGTACTAGTGCTTATGCTCATTAGATTACCCATTTTTTGAAAAATGCTTTTCTTGCCTTTAATAGCCTCTTTCACAGCACCACTTAAACATGCTGGTGTTTAAGAGCTTTAGAAAACAATTTGTAGGCTTCTAAAACTGGTGATAAATGCCATATACATGCCTTGTGCAAAACATTAACCTCCCTCCCCCCAAATGTCCTCATTTCATTGTAGTAATATAACAATTACAGTAGTAGACTATGAACCAGGAACGCCAGGGTTCAGATCCTGTTGACGCTCCTTGTAACCTTAGGCAACCTTTCACTGCCTCAAGTAACAAGATTAAATTGTAAGCCCTTCAACAAGTTACAAGCTAAATCCTAAGAAATGAGTCATCTTTTTTTCAAGTTAATAAAACCACCACAGTAAAATTTACCTTCTGTCACTTATTTCAAAATTAAGGACCACTTTTACTAACGTGTTTAAAAACAGGCTTAGCATATTTTCATTTGGGACTTTCTAATACGCTAAGCCCATATTTAACGCATCAGTAAAACAAGGCCTTATTTGCAGGTCATGAGCTGTTACTAGCGTACAGCAAATGCAAATACTTAGCACAGGAGCAGTTACCACCCCTTATTTATGAGGCAGTAAATGCTCCTGCAGTCTGAACAACACTTCCAAGCCCATGGCATGCTCCCTCCAAAAAAAGTGCACTTAGCATGAGGGAAACGCCACATTTACTTTATTTATTTACTAGTAAAAAAAGGCCCGTTTCTGACACAAATTAAACGGTCACTAGCAAGGTTTTCCTTGGAGTGTGTATGTTTGAGAGTGACTGTGTGACAGAGTGAGATTGGGTGCGAGTGTGTCTGAGTGAGACTGGGTGCGAGTGTGTCTGTGTGTGTGAGAAAGTGTGTGCCAGGGGCCCCCCTCCCAGTTCCAGGGTCGCCCCCCACCTCCCTCCCAGTTCCAGGGTCGTTCCCTCCCTCCGACTTTCAGGGTCGTTCCCTTCCTCCCTCCGACTTTCAGGGTCCCTCCCTCCCGAGGATTCGTGGCAGCTGCCCACACACCCTTCCATGGGGCACGGAGGGGCAGCCGCCGCCTGCTTTCCTCCTCTGCAGCGCCGCTCCAACTCCTGAGATTCCCCCTCCCCAGTGCAGGAACGTGCAACACAGCAGCACACTCTCCGTGGTTCTGCCCCTCCGCTCATGCCCAAGGAGGACTCCGACGTTGCGAGGCTCTTGGCTGCTCCGCCCAACGCTCGTTTCTCTTTCAAGCTCTGCCTCTGCCCCTGTGCCCTGCCCCTTTTGCTCCTCCTCCTCTGGCGTTCTACATGACATCAGCCTGGGCTACGGAGCCTAGCAGACCAACTCCGAAGAAGCCACGGACACAGGCAGCAAGACGCATAGAACGTTGGAGGTGAGAATTATTATATAGGATGTTTTGCTCATACCTTTTTCAGTAGTAGCTCAAGGTGAGTTACATTCAGCTACACGGGGTATTTTTCTGTCCCTAGAGGGCTCACAATCTAATTACCACAAAATGCTTTGACGTGTTTTGCAGGATGTGTTTTCTCACGTGCTAAGTGCACATTACGGCTTAACGCCTTCTAGTAAAAGGCCAATAAGTGCATTATGATCACTAGTAGATTCAGCATCATTGCATTGTTTTATATTCCAAGAACTAGATCATAAATAGCTCCTCTATTCTAATATTCATTAGAGAAAACTGTAGTTTTTTTTAAATTCACTAGTGCCTGTGTATACCCTGCATCAAAATATTGTCCACCTGAACTCAGCAGATCCAATATAATTCCTAGACGGCTGAAAAAGAACGAAGTGTTCTATTCTTCCCTCCTCCCCCAACCTATACATATAATCTGAATAGGTTTATTATTAGGGCAAGAGATTTTCTAAAATATATGCAAATGATATTTAGCTTGATCCTGAGTTCTGTCCATGGAAGACTGAAGCACTAGCCTGCAGGCGATTGCAGGGTTAGGTATCAGGCAATAGCTTGAAGCTTAACTGAGGGAAGTCTGAACTGAGTTAGGAAATCTATCCACATACTTAGCCCTATGGCAGTAGCTCCCAAACCTGGTCCTGGAGGCACCCCAGCCAGTGCGGCTTTCAAGATATTCATAATGAATATTCATGAGAAGGATTTGCATATGGATATCCTGAAAAAAACTGGCTGGGGTGCCTCCAGGACCAGGTTTGGGAATCCCTGCCCTATGGTGATGAATGCACATCATGGATAGCGTCATGGATTTGGAATGGACTATGACAGTGGTTCCCAAACCTGGTCCTGGTGGCACCCCAGCAGTCAGGTTTTCAGAATATCCACAATGAATATTCATGAGATAGATTTGCATGCTGTGGAGGCAGTGAATGCAAATCTCTCTCATGAACATTCACTGAGGGTACCTTGAAAACATGACTGGCTAGGGTGCTTCCAGGACCAGGTTGGTCTATGAAATTCTTGTACTACAAATTTTCTAAGGCTTTCTTTTTACTAGTCAGTTATGAATGATCTGCCCATTCCTGGAGAGGAATGATTTGGCCACCTGAATTCACTTTCTCATTAGCACTAGACCGTATTTCAGTTACGCAAGTATCCTTGGGGTACGCTGCAACACAATCAAAAATTTAGCAACTTTAGTGTTAATTCCCTGATGTGACTGAATTTCATCTTTCTTACATTGGCTCTCTGTAAAGTATTGCATAAATGTACATTGTTCTTTGCTTTAAAAGCTGCCATTGTATTTGAGAGAATGCTCTGTCCACTATAGTTACCTTCAGCCAGGGATTCTCAACCCAGTCTTTGTGACACAACAAGCTATTATATGCAAATCTACCTCATGCATATTCATTATGGATATCTTGAAAACCAGACTGGCTTGGTCTGTCTCGAGGAGTGAGTTGAGAACTCCTGCCTTTGGATGGTGGCATATCACTGTTTTTTTTTTCATGGAAGGCTTGGCTAAAGCAATGGTTCTCTTTAGCCATCATGGCACACCAGCCAATGAATATGCTAGAGAAAGATTTGCATTACACCGAGGTAATGCATGCAAATCTGTATCAATTCATATGTATTGAGCTTATCCTAAAAACCTGACTGGCCGATGTACTCCAAAGACTGAGCTGAAAAGAACTGGGCTAAAGAGTACTAAAACAAGTGCCGTTTCTAGTGATATGCTTACTTTGTGGAACTTTTAGTGTACAACATATGGGAGATTAATTTTTTTTTAAACTACAGACTGCAAGTCTGAGAGCTATTGAAATGGTGTACATCGGGTACAGCAGGTACTTTTCTGTCCCTGGAGGACTCACAATTTAAGGGCCTCTCTTACTAAACCGCGCTAGCGATTCCTGGCACAGCAAATGCACTGCAGCCTATGGGATGCGTCGCATTTACCATGTGGGAATCACTAGTGCAGATTAAACAAGAGGCCCTAAGTTTGTACCTACCTGTTTAGGAAACAGAAAATAAAATATTTAAAAAATCTTTTACGTGTGAATTTGTTTTAGTTGACTTGGTTTCAATATATTTGCTTGCATTTTAAAATGCTCTAAGCGGTTTTGGTAATGTGTCAACCAAGTCTGAGCTAATAAAGGAATACAAAATGAAAATAAAGATGAGGCTTAACATCAAAACAAAGCAAGCAGGACATGTTAAATGGAAACAAGTCTTTATTAAGGACTTTTAATATCAGAAAAATAAAACTCTTATAATTCTCTTTACAGCAAATATATATCAGTGCTTTGGCCATCATAAGTTAAAGGCCCTTTATCATAAAATATATGGTTTTTAA
Organism: Microcaecilia unicolor; assembly: GCF_901765095.1. Lineage (NCBI taxonomy): Eukaryota > Metazoa > Chordata > Amphibia > Gymnophiona > Siphonopidae > Microcaecilia > Microcaecilia unicolor. Next base: position 52,937,949 of record NC_044032.1, read on the forward strand.
ACTTACTCAAATTGATTTATAACCCCTATGACCTCCCTACATATACATAACAAAAGTGTAGTAAATTAGCAAATACTAAACTATATCGATAGTTTGTGGTTTATAGAAACGGTACACTCATCTAATGTATATTCCTTGGCTTATTAGTTGCAGTGTACGATGCAATACAATATAAAATACATGCTTGGCGAACATTCGTTCATACTACAAGACGGCAGCTAGAGATTACATTTCAATACTGACATTTAAACTATTCTACAAGCAATTAGCATTAAAGTTATGCATTACATCATAATATGCCATCAAGGCAACTCTTATACTTGAAAAAATAAAACCGTTATTTGTAAACTTTTATACGAAATGTAACTCTTCAAGTGGAAATAAAAAATAAAATTTCTATATATATATATACTAGTTCAATAAACATAGAATTTTAAAGTTATACTGACAGAAAATCTTTTCTTTTGCCATGGGAAAATAATGCTTCCAAAAAATAATTAGTAGAAAAAAAATCCATCAGGAAATCATTATAATTTCAATCTGAGTTCAGATTTAACAAAGCAATTGTGTCCCACAGGTTGAAATGCAAAAGTAAAAAGGAGCATGATAAAGTAAGATTATTCCTTGTGACTGGACATTTGACTTTTGATATTTAATAAACTGATTGCAGGCTGAGGTCACAGCTGCTTTTGTAAATTTTGGGAGGGCACACAGCTAACCCTGTTCCCACTTTCCCTATGATTGCTAAAATAAAATGTATACATAATATGCAAGATGGACGGGACATAAAAACTGCTTCACATTAAACTTATATATACCAGTTAAAAGTGTAACTTTTAAGAGTAGTTTGGTAAGACTAAGGAAAGGAATAAAAGCATCCTTCCTATTAGTCAAAAATATGCACGTCCCAATGCCCTTGTTGAAATGGAAGAAATCCTATTGGCAGATTTCTTTTCCATTAGGTTAAGAAAAGCAGTGGGTAAGAACTCACAATTAGTGAAAAATTTACAAAAAAACTGCATAATTAGGCAGAAGTTATTATAAGTTAAAAGGAAGAAACTGTTTTACAAGAATGGCAGTAGAAACAAGGCAGTATTTAAAGTTATCTTGATAAACTGAAAATGGCATAACCCTTCACAGCACATTATATCTCTGTTAGAACTATAAGGTTAATGGTCTAATTAAAAAAAAAGAAATAAAAAGAAAAAGGAGTTAAGAATCTAATACAGTTCTTGTGAAAGTCATAATTTATATGCTCTTATTAATTTTTCCTCCTTATTCTCAAATCATAAACCAGGTGTCTAGCAAATCAAAAGTGGACCAGAGACCAAACAAGGGTTTAGTGTTACAATAGCAGCTTTTTTTAGATAATAATGGATGACATTAGCCTAATTCTAAGACAGTTCAATGACAGTTATAAGAATCTGTAAGGAAATTTAGTAAGAGGGGGTCTGTTATACCCATGCCATTAAAAGTTTAAGAGTCCACAGATCTAAGAATGGATTCGGATTGCCTGAGTAACAGCGGTCTGGCAGACAGGACACATTGGTGTTTCTCTTTCACAGATTTTGTTAGCACATTCAATGCAGAAGAGGTTGTGGCCACATGGAACCAGGGCTGCAATGATTTCATTTTCAAAGCATATCACACAGTCATGCTTTCGTCTCGACTCTGGAGGTGAACTTGAGGTGGAGCCACCATTGGAAGAAGAGTAGCTGTTGCTACCATTGGAAAAAGCAGGGATGTAGATTGGAAGGCCAGCCTGGTTGTTCATAGCAAGAGGGTCACTTCTTACCCTCCTGGCAAGTGGATGTTCCATACTTTCAAGAAAAGTAGGTGACAGACTTCCTCTGCGTTGAGCCTTCATGCATGCTGTGGGATCACTGCCAAACCCTGAGAGTGGATTTGCTGGCTCAAATGGTGCCCAGATGGTTTGGGAAGGTGCTGGCAAAGAGTCAAAGGCAGGAGGGTCAACCACCAGATCTTCTGAGCCTACAGATTGGATTGTATCTCCAAACCAGAAGCTTCCTGTGCTAAATGGGCTAGTTGGGCTGAAATCTGCCAACCTATTGCTTCCAAGAAAGAATCTGTAGAACCACTTCCTAGAGAGCTAGAGCTATCATTTCGATAATTTGAAATCATTCTAGTACGGCCAGGAGCTGCTGGATTAGAGGTCAGCCAAACAGATGTAAAGTTGGCCACTTTCAATGCTGACATCTGTACCGTTGTAATGGAAATCATTTTCTTCATTCAGCTCAATATAGTTTCCTGTGCGCATGGCAATATGCATTTCTATTTCTTCACGTGCTCGATCTACATTTCGGGCATTCCTGTCACCTCAAAGACTGGCTCCTTGTCTCTACTAGGAGTTACTATGTATGTGTGTGTCTGCTGCTGAATTCGTTGATGGTAGCGCCTTTGGGTCCAACCACGAGTCCAACTACACGATAAGGCACCCTGACCTGGACAGTGGTCTGCCCTGGCAGGTTGGGTGTGCATGGTGTACCCCCAAGGGCAGGACCATTTTGTTACGAGATGCTCTGATCATGGAAAAGTGCTCAGCAGCTGACAGAATCTCCCGTTTGGCCATGGCTACATCTTCTTCCGTCCAGTGACTACAAAAACTGGTTCTTCTCCACGAACAGGTGTTTTAATGTAAGTGTTTGTCTTGGCTCTTAGTGCTTTGATTTTGCAACCTATTTAAAAAATATGAAAAACAGAAAACATTTGTAAGAATTTATATTTCAGAAACATTTCAATGTCATTATCAGTCTTCTCTCCTTTTCCCACCAATCATGTGTTACTGGTCAGGTAATAGCCCATAGCCATTTAAATACCAAATCATAGACAGGAAGGATATTTCCTGATTACTGTCGTCATGCAGAGTTGAGAGTCTCCAGCTGATCTGAAACACTGGTAATTATCTCCATTCCCAGATATTATGCTTATTTCAATTTGAGCGCATCCTGCACCACAAGTTTGGTCACTTACCCAAACACATTCATAAAATAAGTAAACAAACACAATCATGAAAAATATACTCTTCCCAATACTATTCTGACAATCAATCCAGTAATTCCCTACCCTCTTACCAGAGGAATTTTAAATTTAAAAGGAAGGGCAAAAACTAATTTTAAATTGGTTGTTTATTCTTCTGAAGACCTTTACAATGGAGTAAAGTAATTCTGAAGTAAACAGAATACTGGAAATCTAGGCTCTTAGAATATAACCAGGATATCCAAGAAGTTTTAACACACACAGTTGTGGATCAGTAGAAATCAAGCATTTTTCCTGCTGAAGGTCCTACTGAGGACTTGCTATATAACAAGTTTTTCAGTCATTATGGGAGAGATTTTATATATAGCAACTAAAGAAAAACAAAATGGTGCTGGTTTAAGCCTGATAATTGGTGCCTAGATTTAGGCACCGATTATAAATGTGCTTAGTTGATATTTCGGCGCCTAAATATGCCCATCCATTTACACCAACAAAAATGTGGCATAAATCCCAGCGTGCAGATTAGGCGCACTGGGCCACATTCTATAACTAGGTGCGTAAATTTCAGAATGCCCATGAAATGCCACTTCCCCGCCCCTTTTTGCCTACAAGCATTAGAAGTTCAGTGCACATCGTTACACAATACACAGCGAGTTGTGCGCCTAACACCAATTAATGCTCATTATTGCTTGTTAATAAGTGCTGTTATCAGCCCTCATTAGCTATTGAGCTTGTTAAATTACACTACTGTTACAGAATCCGCGCCGGGCTATCTATATAGAATCCAGAGGTATACCTGCAATTTCCACCTTGACAAAGAAGTTACCTAAGGTGCAGGATTGTCTAGACTTAACTAGTTGCTGGATGAACAAATTTAAGCTTAAACACTGATAAAAACAAAATTTATATAATTCGTTAACCCAGTTCTTAACTTAGGTCATATTCTCAAACAAAATATTCTTTTTGCCCTACATTAAAATCTTGGAGTCTATTTGATCAGCCCATCATGTTAATGATCTAATAAAAAGGTTCTTTTTGTTGATGAGGAGGAGAATTAGGAATTCTTTGAAGTAGAACAACTTACACAGTAAAACAGTAAGACGGAAAGATCTGAACGTTCCATCCAGTCTGGCCAACAGTCCTAATTCATTATCAATTCAAGATTAACATCAACAATGACTTGATATTATATACTTCATCATGGTCTCTCTTGGTGTTTCTGGGACGTAGACCGTAGAAGTCCACCCAGCTCTGTCTTATGTTCCAAGTATTGGAGTTGCCGTCAAAGCCATTTTACTGTAAACTGCTAGAACGCATTTTTTAAAAATATAGCAGTAAGTAAATCAAATCAAAAAATATTCCCCATAGTCTAATGCAACTCCTGGAGTTCCAGGTATTGCAGGGCACCAGGTGTAGGTATCCTTAAAAGATACAGTCCTGTTGCACTGTGAACACCTTTGAAGATGCCGAGAGTCTTCTTTTGATATTTCTCATCTAGAAAAATAAGTTGCGGCAAAATCAAATGACTCAATAGAATTCGCTGGCTGGGAGCTCAAGGCCTATAGATGTCCCACACTAAATAAGAAAAAAAGAAGCAAAACTTGAAAGTGACAGAAAACCTAAGGATCTACCAGGGAACTTGTGAAGTGAATCACATGCAGAGGCAGGACAGCTGAAATAAAATAAGGAAAATAAAGATAGTAACTGAGGTAACCACAATTCCGTGCCTATGGAAAAAGTTTAGACTGAGGAGTTCCCACATGATAGAACCCCTTAGTCACATAGTTTCTCACAATTGTACCACAGAGAAGAGATTTAGCTGAAACTGCCCTCAACATCTAAGAAGACAGGACTTTAATCAGTCACACCCCTGCCCCAGGTAAAAAATAAGTACCTGTATATAATATGTAAACCACTTTGAGTGTAACCCTGAAAGGAGATATCAAGTCCCACTCCCTTTCCCCAATGAAAAAAAAAAGGTTATGCATTTCAAACATCTATTACACAGTAATCCTATTATATTTGTGTTATCACCAAACTTCCATCATGGCCAGCAATTAGTACAGGCCTTGCTACTCTCTAAACTAGACTATTAATCTGGGTTCACTGAAGCAGTCAATCCAAAAATTCTAACTATTCAGAACATTGCAGTCAGATTAATTTTCTCCTATATAATAATTTGCACCTCAAACGTTCCATGTCTGTCTGCCTGGGTTCGTAACATCTCCTGATGTCAGCCAGCCTCCAGCGTTTCATTCACCTTCACTGTCCCACCCTTGCGTCAAGACGCAATGACGTCAGGAGGGATGTTACGAACGGAACGGAAGCCAGCCAGAGAACGTTCCAGTACAAATCGAGGGGAGGGGAAGAATCGCTGGACATGGAGAGGAGGACAGGGGGAGAGAGAGAGAGAGAGAGAGAAAAAAAAAAGCTTACAAGACAGCCTTCCTAGGGCCCGTTTCATTGTTGAGGAAATGGGCATGGTTCCACTAGTTTAAAATGTTCTATTCATATTGTGTTGACATTGTAAGTAGTATACTATGCTATACTTCGTATTATTTGAATATTTTTACTGCTGTAATTGTCTATGGCTTATGATTTATTCTTACTGTACACTGCTTTGAGTGGATTCTTTCAAAAAGGAAGTAAATAAATCCAAATAAATAAGATCTCTGCTTAATAAGTTACACCGGCTGACTATACAAGCTAGAATTCACTATAAATTATGCTGTATGTTATTTAAAATTTATAAGGGGTCTGTCCAGACTATCTAGTTCCTCTTACTGAATTTGGGAAATTTAATAAGCTTTGAAGAACCTGTATCTTTCTTACTTTGCTTTACCTCCTATTAAGAGCAACATTTATTTATTACATTTGTATCCCACATTTTCCCACCTATTTGCAGGCTCAATGTGGCTTACATAGTACCGTAAAGGTGTTCGCCCAAGTCCAGTAGGGAAACAAATACAAGGTGGTGATGTGGTCGAATAAAGGTACGTGTGTTTCAGGCACAATTGGGGTCGAAGAGAGGGAAGGTTATATAGTGTCCAATACGATCTTTGGTTTTGCTGTGTTGCAGAGTTTAGTCATTTATATTGGGTCGGTAGGGTATGCCTTTTGAACAGGTTGGTTTTAGCGATTTCCTGAAGTTTAGATGGTCGTAGATTGTTTTCACAGCTTTGGGCAATGCGTTCCATAGTTGTGTGCTTATATAGGAGAAGCTGGATGCATAGGTTGCTTTGTATTCGAGTCCTTTGCAATTTGGGGTAGTGGAGATTTAGGTATGTTCGTGATGATCCGGTTCTGTTTCTGGTTGGTAGATCTACGAGGTCTGTCATGCATCCTGGAACTTTGCCGTAGATAATCTTATGGACCAGGGGTGCAGATTTTGAAGGTAATATGTTTGATTGGGTGCCAATGCACTTTTGAATCGTTTTTTTGCCGAATATCAGCCTGGCTGCTGTGTTTGGGCGGTCTGGAGTTTGTGAGTTGTTCTTTACATCCCGCATAGATTCCATTGCAGTAATCTGCATGGCTTAGTACCATTGATTGTATTAGGTTACGAAATATTTCCATTGGGAAGAAAGATTTACGCATTTAAGTGTCCACATGGAGTGAACATTTCTTTGTAGTGGAGTTTACTTGGCTCTCAAGTGCAAGATTGCGGTCGATTGTAACACACAGAGTATTTTAGGCTGAGATAGGGAGGGTATGGTCTGGGGTGTTTATGGTTGTGGGTTTGTACTTATTGTGTTGGGATGAGAGGATGAGGCAGTGTGGTTTTTTCAGTGTTCAGTTGAAATGAATTGCCCGTTAGACTGAGCTTGATTCATTTGGTGATTTCTGTCAGATCGTGTCTGAAGGGAATGTAAATTGTGACATCGTCTGCATAGATGAACGGGTTGAGGCCTTGATTGGATAAGGACTTGGCCAGTGGGATCATCATTATGTTGAACAGTATTGGTGATAATGGTGATCCTTGAGGTACTCCGCAGTCTGCTTTCCACGGTGGTGATATGTTTTAATTTGATTTTACTTGGTATGTTCTGGTGGTTAGAAAACCCTTGATCCAACTAAGTATATTTCCACCAATCCCGAAGTGATCTAGGAGTCGTAGTAGTATATGATAAACTAAAGTACTTGCTGTGCAATATACCAAGATTTGGAAGCTGATATCCTCCTATTTTAATCAGTTTTCTAATTATGCAATATTTAGGAAAAATTTCAAAACATTCTTCAAGAGATATCTGGATTCATTATAATGGGAAAGGGAAATGGGACTTGATATACCGCCTTTCTGAGGTTTTTGCAACTACATTCAAAGCGGTTTACATATATTCATGTACTTATTTTGTACCAGGGGCAATGGCGGGTTAAGTGACTTGCCCAGAGTCACAAGGAGCTGCAGTGGGAACTCAGTTCCCCAGGATCAAAGTCCACTGCACTAACCACTAGGCTACTCCTCCACTCCCTAACACAGAATTTATGATGAAAATTGCTAATAACTATACTATTTTTTTTAAAAACTTTTGTCTACCGTTTTGTATTTTTTTTTTACATGTATGTAATTGCCTTATTGTAAACCACTCAGAATCAACTGGTATAGAGCGGTATATAAGCCTTTAAAAAAAGTTTTCAAAGATCAAACTATGAAACCTCTATTGACACAATTCCCACACACCCCGCTAGTCAGGTTTTCAGGATATCTACAATAAATATCATGAGAGATTTGCATGCAGTGAGATATATATTAGCATGCACTTCACTGTGAGTATCCTGAATACCTGTCTGGCCAGGTAGGCCCCAAAGATTGGGCTGAAAACCACTAACCGAGTTTTTTTTTTTTTAATCTAGAGGGAAGAGGGGAGGCCGTGTTTGGAGTACAAACATGTCACAGGTTTGGAAAGAATAATAAAGTGAAACCAACTGTGATAAGTAAAACTATCATTGCGTTCAAGATCTGCATGATTGTACACAAAATCATTCACGCAGAAGCCCCAATCTACATGCTAAACCTCGTGGACTTGCCTCCCAAGAACGCCATAAGATCATCCCGCAAATTTCTCAATTTGCACTTCCCCAGCTGTAAAGGACTAAAATACAAGCTGATACACGCTACCACCTTCTCTTACATGAGCACGCAGCTGTGGAATGCATTACCTACAGCCCTGAAAGCTACTGACGAAATAACTAACTTCCGCAAATCTTTGAAGACACATCTCTTCAACAAAGCCTACAAAGAGAACCCATAGCCTCACAGAACTACCTCACCAATCCATCCAATCTCTAAAGTCCACCTTCCATACTATCCTGCCTAACACCTTTCTTCTGTCTTCCCTTACTTAATCTCTATACAATACTAAGTGTATGTGATATCATGGAATGACAATGTCATAAACTCTGTAAGCCACAATGAGCCTGCAAATAGGTGGGAAAATGTGGGATACAAATGCAATAAATAAATAAATCAAAGGATAGATTTCACAGTTTAACCACAGGGTGCTACCATCTCTTATCAATAGGCATTGCTATGCTTCACCACTACTTTACAGCTTTCTTAATCAGTAAGTTTCACAGTAGAATTAAAGAAATTAAAATACAAATCTAAATCATTAAGAGGCAGCATATCAAACAGAAACTTGGGACGGAAGAGCAGGTATGATGGAAAAAGCATGCAGAGCACCCTTATGGAAGTATTTCCCTCTGTATGTGTCTGATCGGGAATATACAGAGATTCTCTAATAGCCAGCCCAGTAGGGACAGGGGTATGGCAGTGTGGTTGGAAGGCAGCCATTTATTTTATTGTATTAATCTGTGTGGGGTTAGAGAGATTTTTGCTGCTGCTATCCATTTCCTTCCTCATCCACATCACTTTACAATGGCTTTCTAATGGCATAATCCTTACTTTACAAGGGGCTTATTCTGTGTGTATATGTTTTCAGTATCTACTGGACACTAAAGTCACATCTTAATTCACTTAGGGCCCCATTTGCTAAGCCGCTCTGTAAGCATGCTAGCTTTTCTTTTATGTGCGCTAACGCTAGAGATACCCATATATTCCTATGGGCGTATCTAGAATTAGCAAATGCTAAAACACTAGCACACCTTAGTAAACAGGGCCCTGATATTTTATGCTAAATAGAAAGAATGAAGAGCATCTTAACATCAAAACAAATTAAAGGAAGAAATCATGCAAAAATCTTTGTGTCTTTACATTAGAAGGACAAGATTAGGCCAAATCCTTTTCCATGATGTTATGGAAGAAATAATCAGATTAAAGTAAGTCTTCTGGTAGTGGTTCTGTATAGTGCCCCTCAGGACCATTTTCCATCCGGTTATGAGGACTGCATGATTACTTCTATTTTGTGCTAGTCCAAAAAGGACCTGTTTCAAGAAAATTTGTTTTTTTAAAAAGCAATCTAGTAGTCCAATTTATGTTTCCATTTCATTCATGAATTTGCTTTTCACACCAGGATAAATTTTTTTTTTTTTAAAGTTTAGTCCATAGCGTTCTACATCAGTTCCAGATAATTGTGCTATAACGTGGCTGTGGCTATGCCAGCCAAGTGGGAGAGTAAGATAATGCTCCAGTCGTTGTGGATACAAAATAAGACTTGCCACACTGGGTCAGACCAAGCATCGTATTTCCACCAGAGGCCAATCCAAGACACAAATACCTGGCAAGATCCCAATAAGTACATAGCTTCCATGCTACTTACTTTCAGATATCTGTCCAAACTTTTTTTTTTTTTTAAACTCAGCTATACTAATTGCTTTTACCATATTCTCTGATAACAAATTCCAGAGATTAACTGTATTGAGTGACAAAAAATATATTTTCTCCATTTTATGTATCTCTAATATATCCAGAAATGTTCTTTTATGTCTCTTGCTTTAAAACCATCATGTATTTCATCACCATGTAACCCAAAACCCTCTGTAAAACCAATTGTATGTTCTCTTCTACCTCCAGCATCCATGAAGAATTGTAAGCCACATTGAGCCTGCAAAGAGGTGGGATAATGTGGGATACAAATGCAATAAATAAAATAAATAAATAAATGTACTACTTAGTAACTAAATGCAATACCCTAGTCTTTGTACTTCTTGAAAAAAAAAAAAAAAAATCGGGCTGCACGTTAATTGCAATTAACAATTAACCGCCCTCCCTCCCCTGCAGTCGGCCCAGCATCTCTCTCTCTCCCCCCCCTCCTCCGGACTGCCAGCAGCTCTCTCTCCCCCCCCCTCTTCTCCCGGTTTACCTTTTCATTTTCAGTAAGTCTTCACCCTGCAAGCAGCCATATTGAAATGCTGCCTCTGCTTACATGGGGCCTTTCCCTCTGACCCATCCCACCCCCTTTTACCTCAATTTCCTGTTTTCAAAAGGGAATGGGACGAGTCAGAAGGAAAGGCCAGGTGCAGGAACAAAAGATTTATACAGGTCCACTGGATCTTAGGCAGAAAATCTTGTATCATATATCTATTTTAGTTGAATGCTCTAATGCATGCTTATTAGGTGTATTATTAGCATTATGCAAACACTGTATTATATCTTTGGTATTTGAATTCCAGTGTTATATTTTTGATACTGTTTCACAGTAGTTCTAAGTTTCAAATTTATTGTTTTCAAGTTTACCTCATTTATTCTTGGTTATTTTATTATATTATGCTATTAACAATCGTACCTACTGTACACCGCCTTGGCTGAATCTTCATAAAGGCGGTCAATAATCCCAATAAATAAAATACATGGATTTTACTCAAAATTGTGGAGACTTTTTCCCACACTGGGAGTACTTAAGTATTACCACACTGGAACAGACCAAAGGTCCATCAAGCCCAGCATACTGTTTTCAACAGTGGCCAATCCAGGTCATAAATACCTGGCACGATCCCGAAAATGTTCAATACATTTTATGCTGCTTATTCCAGAAATAGCAGTGGATTTTCCCTAAGTCAATTTAATAATGGTCTATGGACTTTTCCTTTAGGAAGCCATCCAGACCTTTTTAAACTCAGCTAAGCTAACCGCCTTTACCATATTCTCTGGCAACGAATTCCAAAGTTTAATTACAGTGTTGAGTGGAGAAAAATTCTCAGACTAGTTTTGAATTTACTACCTTATAGCTTCATCGCATGCCCTCTAGTCCTAGTATTTTTGGAAACAGTAAACAACTCACGTCTACCCGTTCCACTCCTCTCATTATTTTATAGACCTCTATCATATCTCCCCTCAGCCGTCTTTTCTCCAAGCTGAAGAGCCCTAGCCGGTTCAGCCTTTCCTCATAGGGAAGTCGTCCCATCCCCTTTACCATTTTCGTCGCCCCTTCTCTGTACCTTTTCTAATTCCACTATATCTTGACATGCGGAGACCAGAATTGAATTCAATATTCGAGGTGTGGTCGCACCATGGACTGCTACAAAGGCATAACATCCTCACTTTTGTTTTCCATTCCTTTCCTAATAATACCTAACATTCTGTTTGCTTTCTTAGCCACCGCAGCACACTGAGCAGAAGGTGTCAACATATCAATGACGCCGCCGAGATCCCTTTCTTGGTCAGTGACTCCTAACGTGGAACCTTGTATTATGAAGCTATAGTTCGGGTTCCTCTCACATGCACCACTTTGCACTTGCTCACATTAAACATCATCTGCCATTTAGACACTCAGTCTCGTAAGGTCCTCTTGTAATTTTTCACAATCCTCTCACGATTTAACAACTTTGAATAACTTTGTGTCGTGAACAAATTTAATTACCTCACTAGTTACTCCCATCTCTAGATCATTTATAAATATGTTAAAGCAGCAGTCCCAGCATAGACCCCTGGGGAACCTTCTCCAATACTGACCATTTAACCCTACTCTCTGTTTTCTATCCTTTAACCAGTTTTTAATCCATAATAGGACACTACCTCCTATCCCATGACTTTCCAATTTCCTCTGGAGTTTTTTCATGAGATACTTTGTCAAACGTCTTTTGAAAAATCCAGATATACAATATCAACCGCTCGCCTTTATCCACATGTTTGTTCACCGCTTCAAAGAAATGTAATAGATTAGTGAGGCAAGATTTCCCTTCACTAAATCCATGTTGGCTTTGTCTCATTAATCCATGCTTTTGAATATGCTCTGTAATTTTGTTCTTTACAATAGTCTCTACCATTTTGCCCAGCACCGATGTCAGGCTCACTGGTCTATAATTTCCCGGATCCTCTCTGGAACCTTTTTTAAAATATTGGCGCTACACGGGCTACCCTCCCATCTCCCAGTGCCACACTTGATTTTAAAGATAAATTACATATTACTAATAGTTCCACCAGTTCAGTTTTCAATTCTATCAGTACTCTGGGATGAATATCATCTGGTCCAGATTTGCTACTCTTCAAATTTGTCATATTGCCCCATTACATCCTCTAGGTTTAGAGAGATTTCATTCAATTTCTACGACTCGTCAGCTTTGAATACCATTTCTGCACTGGTATCTCTCCCAAATCTTCCTTGGTGAAGACCGAAGAATTCATTTAATCTCTCCACTATGGCTTTGTCTTCTCTGATTGCCCCTTCTACCCCTCGTCATCTAGCAGTCCAACCGATTTTTTTGCCGGCTTCTTGCTTTTAATATACTGAGGCAGCTTGGACAGAGAAATCATATTAATTTGTTAATTCTGTTTAAGTTTGGTTCAGTCCTGCAAGTGATAGAATGCCATCTGGGTTTAATTACTCAAATGTCTAGCTTTTGCTAGACTAGAGGTTAGAAAGGTCAGAGAGAAATGAAACTTTCTTTGTCCCTTTTTGAGTGATGGATTGTTCAAAGGCATAATAAACCACATCTGGATGCCATTCTAAGTAAGGCATACTGGACAATCTCGAGGGGATCAGCAAGCAAGCTGTTTTAAAAGATTAGGCTGAATGCTGTTTAGAAGGAGATAGAGTAGATTTAAATAATTCTAGATAATTTAGATTTTGTCTTATAAGGAATTCTGATTTTTGCTTATTTTAAAATGTTTTATTCTGTTTAATTAATAAGTTTTATTTCTCCCTGTAAAATATCTTTTCAATTCAGTGTCTGACTTTCAAGTGAGATTTGTCTGCAGTTTAAGAGGTCATCATCTGGTTTGAATTATCCACAGTCCTAGCTAGGTGAAAGAGGTCAGGAAAAGTCAACTCTTCTCCTTGATGGATTATAGCTAAGTGTAGGACTGGTCTCCTGAAAGTAATAACAAACCATGTCTGTGTGCCATTAAGCAAGATTGGCCCCTTAATGAATGCCAGAGTCCGGTTAGTATTTTAAGTTAACTGGGAATCTGAGAATTTAATAATAATAAAATGCAGGAGATAGGTGCCACATTGTCTAGTTTGAGAGGCCCCAGGTCAAAGGTCAGTTTAGGAAATATCTCAAACCTATGTAACTGATATTTTTGAGTAAATGTGTAGAGATAATTAGTTCAAGACAGGGTAATCAATCTATTCTTTACCATCTGGTGAGAAAGGGGGGCTAGAGGGGTTTAGGACAATATATAAATGAGAACAGAAGCAGCTTACGTTAGACGAGAAGGAACCAAGACAGGAGACACAAGACACAGAGAGCTGAAGAGAAGGAGAGAGCTAGCGCTGATGTCCTACTTTGTTTGCTGGCAAATAAAGAAGATTTCTCTCTCATTCTGGTGTGTGGTATTTGACTCCTGAAGTACCACAGATTCTGCTAACAATAGTGGTAATTCCTGCAACAATACCTAAACAAATTTTACTATGTGTTTTTGCCTCCAACGCAATCTTTATTTAAAGTCCCTCTTTGCATAAGACTTCACCTTTACCACAGTTTTGGACCACCTACCAACTGGATAAAAGTGAACACTAGATTTGCATCTTATGAGAACACTGGATGCATATGCTGCATAACTGATGTTTATGGTCGCTATATGGTCAGTATCCCCCAGATTCTATATGGCGCGCCTAGCGTTTTGCGCTGAAATCCAAGCTATGCTATAACAGGCATAATTTAACAAGCCAATCAGCATTAACAGCATTTAAGCAATAATGACCACTAATTGGCAATAATTAGAATTTATGCGCACAACTCACTAAGAGTATTCTGAATCTCAGTGTGCAGGCAAAAAGGGGCATGTCATGGGTGGGGGCCAAAATTTACATGTGTAGTTACAGAATATAGCCCAGTGCGCCTACCTCTACGCACAGAAAATTTCCACCATGTTTTCGTTGGTGTAAATGGACACACATAATTTTAGGTGCTGGGATATCAACTATGCATATTCTATATACTGCACCTAAATCTAGGCATCATTTAGAATACAAAGGCAGAAATGTTTTCTGCGTGGATTTTTTAAAGTGCTATATATAGATCCCCCCCCCATTTACTGTGATTTATATTAGTTCTGTGATATATTGATAAAATAATAGATCGTTAAGAAGTGCGTAGTTTACTAGATATTTTATTATTATTGAAACTACTTTATATTGTATCCCTCAATTTGTTTGTGTTTTAATTAAGAATATAAGGGAAGTTGAAAAGAAAGATGACCACCGGGAAAGGTGGAAGGGGGGGGGGGGGCACAGAGAAAACTGTGAGAGGATACTATTGAAATTTATGAGTGGAGTGGTTTGGCTCAATCGGGCACAACTAACTTTTTGAACACTAAGCGGTCCTTTTACCAAGCTGCGGGGAAAAAGGGTCCCGCGATAACAGCAGGGGCACTTTTTTCTATGTGCCAGGGCCCTTTTTAGTGCAGAGGGGAAAAAAAAGCCCCCAGACACATGGCCATGCGACAGGGAGCCCTTACCATCATCCACTGAGGTGGTAATAAGGGCTCTTGTGCTAACCCGGCGGTAACCAGGCAGCGCTTGCTGACGTCCGATTACCGCTGCCAAGTTATTTCCAGGGTTTTTCTTTCCCCCCCAGAAATGGCACACACACCCAAGGCAGGACTACCGATGGTGGCTGCGCTGGGCTGGCAGTAGTCCCGGAACAGCAAGCGGTAAGCCGCGTTGGGCTTACCGCCTCCCTGCAAAAGGGCCCATCCCATTAGAGGACATCCCATTAAGTTTATCAGCAAAAAACAAATCTTAGAAAATGTCTTTCACTGTATACAAAAATTGAGGAAACTGTTACTTGAGGGTGTGGTCAAGGTAATTAACAGAGGGGTTCAGAGATTTGGACAAGGTACGACCATACAAATTTATTAATCAGGTATATTTG